>NC_135057.1:101469-701469 GCF_051014685.1 Ptiloglossa arizonensis
TATAACGTTATAACGTATAACGTATAACGTATAACGTATAACGTATAACGTATAACGTATAACGTATAACGTATAACGTATAACGTATAACGTATAACGTATAACGTATAACGTATAACGTATAACGTATAACGTATAACGTATAACGTATAACGTATAACGTATAACGTATAACGTATAACGTATAACGTATAACGTATAACGTATAACGTATAACGTATAACGTATAACGTATAACGTATAACGTATAACGTATAACGTATAACGTATAACGTATAACGTATAACGTATAACGTATAACGTATAACGTATAACGAATAACGTATAACGTATAACGGATAACGTATAACGTATAACGTATAACGCATAACGTATAACGCATAACGTAAAACGTTAAACGTGTAACGTATAACGTATGGCGTATAACGTATAACGTATTACATATTACATATAACGTATAACGTACAACGTATAACGTATAACATATAACGTCTAACGTTTAACGTATAACGTACAACGTATAACGTATAACGTATAACGTATAACGTATAACTTATAACGTAAAACGTATTACATATTACGTATAACGAGTAACGTATAACGTATAACGTATAACGTATAACGTATAACGTATAACGTATAACGCATAACGTATAAAGCATAACGTAAACCGTGAAACGTGTAACGTATAACGTATGGCGTATAACGTATAACGTATTACATATTACATATAACGTATAACGTACAACGTATAACGTATAACGTATAGCGTATAACGTATAACGAATAACGTGTAACGTATAACGTATAACGTATAACGTATAACGTATAACGTATAACGTATAACGTATAACGTATAACGTATAACGTATAACGTATAACGCATAACGTATAAAGCATAACGTAAAACGTTAAACGTGTAACGTATAACGTATGGCGTATAACGTATAAGGTATTACATATTACATATAACGTATAACGTACAACGTATAACGTATAACATATAACGTCTAACGTTTAACGTATAACGTACAACGTATAACGTATAACGTATAACGTATAACGTATAGCGTATAACGTATAACGTATAACGTATAACGTATAACGTATAACGTATAACGTATAACATATAACGAATAACGTATAACGTATAACGTATAACGTATAACGTATAACGTATAACGTATAACGGATAACGTATAACGTATAACGTATGACGCATAACGTATAACGCATAACGTAAAACGTTAAACGTGTAACGTATAACGTTAAACGTGTAACGTATAACGTTAAACGTGTAACGTATAACGTTAAACGTGTAACGTATAACGTATGGCGTATAACGTATAACGTATTACATATTACATATAACGTATAACGTACAACGTATAACGTATAACATATAACGTCTAACGTTTAATGTATAACGTACAACGTATAACGTATAACGTATAACGTATAACTTATAACGTAAAACGTAAAACGTATTACATATTACGTATAACGAGTAACGTATAACGTATAACGTATAACGTATAACGTATTACGTATAACGTATAACGTATAACGGATAACGTATAACGTATAACGTATAACGCATAACGTATAACGCATAACGTAAAACGTTAAACGTGTAACGTATAACGTATGGCGTATAACGTATAACGTATTACATATTACATATAACGTATAACGTACAACGTATAACGTATAACATATAACGTCTAACGTTTAACGTATAACGTACAACGTATAACGTATAACGTATAACGTATAACTTATAACGTAAAACGTATTACATATTACGTATAACGAGTAACGTATAACGTATAACGTATAACGTATAACGTATAACGTATAACGTATAACGTATAACGTATAACGTATAACGTATAACGTATAACGTATAACGTATAACGTATAACGTATAACGTATAACGTATAACGTATAACGTATAACGTATAACGTATAACGTATAACGTATAACGTATAACGTATAACGTATAACGTATAACGTATAACGTATAACGCATAACGTATAAAGCATAACGTAAACCGTGAAACGTGTAACGTATAACGTATGGCTTATAACGTATAACGTATTACATATTACATATAACGTATAACGTACAACGTATAACGTATAACGTATAGCGTATAACGTATAACGAATAACGTGTAACGTATAACGTATAACGTATAACGTATAACGTATAACGTATAACGTATAACGTATAACGTATAACGTATAACGTATAACGTATAACGCATAACGTATAAAGCATAACGTAAAACGTTAAACGTGTAACGTATAACGTATGGCGTATAACGTATAAGGTATTACATATTACATATAACGTATAACGTACAACGTATAACGTATAACATATAACGTCTAACGTTTAACGTATAACGTACAACGTATAACGTATAACGTATAACGTATAACGTATAGCGTATAACGTATAACGTATAACGTATAACGTATAACGTATAACGTATAACGTATAACATATAACGAATAACGTATAACGTATAACGTATAACGTATAACGTATAACGTATAACGTATAACGGATAACGTATAACGTATAACGTATGACGCATAACGTATAACGCATAACGTAAAACGTTAAACGTGTAACGTATAACGTTAAACGTGTAACGTATAACGTTAAACGTGTAACGTATAACGTTAAACGTGTAACGTATAACGTATGGCGTATAACGTATAACGTATTACATATTACATATAACGTATAACGTACAACGTATAACGTATAACATATAACGTCTAACGTTTAATATATAACGTACAACGTATAACGTATAACGTATAACGTATAACTTATAACGTAAAACGTATTACATATTACGTATAACGAGTAACGTATAACGTATAACGTATAACGTATAACGTATAACGTATAACGTATAACGTATAACGTATAACGTATAACGTATAACGTATAACGTATAACGTATAACGTATAACGTATAACGTATAACGTATAACGTATAACGTATAACGTATAACGTATAACGTATAACGTATAACGTATAACGTATAACGTATAACGTATAACGTATAACGTATAACGTATAACGTATAACGCATAACGTATAAAGCATAACGTAAAACGTGAAACGTGTAACGTATAACGTATGGCGTATAACGTATAACGTATAACGTATAACGTATAACGTATAACGTATAACGTATAACGTATAACGTTTAACGCATAACGTATAAAGCATAACGTAAAACGTTAAACGTGTAACGTATAACGTATGGCGTATAACGTATAACGTATTACATATTACATATAACGTATAACGTACAACGTATAACGTATAACGTATAACGTATAACTTATAACGTAAAACGTATTACATATTACGTATAACGAGTAACGTATAACGTATAACGTATAACGTATAACGTATTACGTATAACGTATAACGTATAACGGATAACGTATAACGTATAACGTATAACGCATAACGTATAACGCATAACGTAAAACGTTAAACGTGTAACGTATAACGTATGGCGTATAACGTATAACGTATTACATATTACATATAACGTATAACGTACAACGTATAACGTATAACATATAACGTCTAACGTTTAACGTATAACGTACAACGTATAACGTATAACGTATAACGTATAACTTATAACGTAAAACGTATTACATATTACGTATAACGAGTAACGTATAACGTATAACGTATAACGTATAACGTATAACGTATAACGTATAACGTATAACGTATAACGTATAACGTATAACGTATAACGTATAACGTATAACGTATAACGTATAACGTATAACGTATAACGCATAACGTATAACGTATAACGCATAACGCATAACGTATAACGTATAACGTATAACGTATAACACATAACGTATAACGTATAACGTATAACATATAACGTCTGACGTTTAACGTATAACGTACAACGTATAACGTATAACGTATAACGTATAACTTATAACGTAAAACGTATTACATATTACGTATAACGAGTAACGTATAACGTATAACGTATAACGTATAACGTATAACGTATAACGTATAACGTATAACGTATAACGTATAACGTATAACGTATAACGTATAACGTATAACGTATAACGTATAACGTATAACGTATAACGTATAACGTATAACGTATAACGTATAACGTATAACGTATAACGTATAACGTATAACGTATAACGTATAACGTATAACGTATAACGTATAACGTATAACGTATAACGTATAACGTATAACGTATAACGTATAACGTATAACGTATAACGTATAACGTATAACGTATAACGTATAACGTATAACGTATAACGTATAACGTATAACGTATAACGTATAACGTATAATGTATAACGTGTAACTTATAATGTATAACGTGTAACTTATAACGTATAACGTATAACGTATAACGTATAACGTATAACGTATAACGTATAACGTATAACGTATAACGTATAACGTATAACGCATAACGTATACCGTATAACGTATAACGTATAACGTATAACGTATAACGTATAACGTATAACGTATAACGTATAACGTATAACTTGTAACGTGAAACGTATTTCATATTACGTATAACGAGTAACGTATAACGTATAACGTATAACGTATAACGTATAACGTATAACGTATAACGTATAACGTATAACGTATAACGTATAACGAATAACGTATAACGTATAACGTATAACGTATAACGAATAACGTATAACGTATAACGTATAACGTGTAACGTATAACGTATAACGTATAACGTATAATGTATAACGTATAACGTATATGGTATAACGTAAAACATATAACGTATAACGTATAACGTATAACGTATAACGTATATCGTATAACGTATAACGTATAACGTATAAGGTACAACGTATAACGTACAACGTATAACGTAGAACGTATAACGTATAACGTATAACGTATAACGTATAACGAATAACGTATAACGTATAACGTATAACGTATAACGTATAACGTATAACGTATAACGTATAACGGATAACGTATAACGTATAACGTATAACGCATAACGTATAACGCATAACGTAAAACGTTAAACGTGTAACGTATAACGTATGGCGTATAACCTATAACGTATTACATATTACATATAACGTATAACGTACAACGTATAACGTATAACATATAACGTCTAACGTTTAACGTATAACGTACAACGTATAACGTATAACGTATAACGTATAACTTATAACGTAAAACGTATTACATATTACGTATAACGAGTAACGTATAACGTATAACGTATAACGTATAACGTATAACGTATAACGTATAACGTATAACGTATAACGTATAACGTATAACGTATAACGTATAACTTATAACGTATAACGTATAACGTATAACGTATAACGTATAACGTATAACGTATAACGTATAACGTATAACGTATAACGTATAACGTATAACGTATAACGTATAACGTATAATGTATAACGTGTAACTTATAATGTATAACGTGTAACTTATAACGTATAACGTAAAACGTATAACGTATAACGTATAACGTATAACGTATAACGTATAACGTATAACGTATAACGCATAACGTATACCGTATAACGTATAACGTATAACGTATAACGTATAACGTATAGCGTATAACGTATAACGTATAACGTACAACTTATAACGTGAAACGTATTTCATATTACGTATAACGAGTAACGTATAACGTATAACGTATAACGTATAACGTATAACGTATAACGTATAACGAATAACGTATAACGTATAACGTATAACGTATAACGTATAATGTATAACGTATAACGTATATGGTATAACGTAAAACATATAACGTATAACGTATAACGTATAACGTATATCGTATAACGTATAACGTATAACGTATAAGGTACAACGTATAACGTACAACGTATAACGTAGAACGTATAACGTATAACGTATAACGTATAACGTATAACGTATAACGTATAACGTATAACGTATAACGTAGAACGTATAACGAATAACGTATAACGTATAACGTATAACGTATGACGTATCACGTATAAGGTATGACCTATAACGTATAACGTATAACGTATAACTTATAACGTATAACGTATAACGTATAACGTATAACGTATAACGTATAACGTATGACGTACAACGTATAACGTATAACGTATATCGTATAACGTATAACGTATAACGTATAACGCTTAACGTATAACGTATAACGCATAACGTATAACGTATAACGTATAACGTATAACGTATGACGTATAACGTATAACGTATAACGTATAACGTATAACGTATAACGTATAACGTATAACGTATAACGTATAACGTATAACGTATAACGTATAACGTATAACGTACAACGTATAACGTATAACGTATATCGTATAACGTATAACGTATAACGTATAACGTTTAACGTATAACGTATAACGTATAACGAATAACGTATAACGTATAACGGATAACGAATAACGTATAACGTATAACGTATAACGTATGACGTATCACGTATAAGGTATGACCTATAACGTATAACGTATAACGTATAACTTATAACGTATAACGTATAACGTACAACGTATCACGTATAACGTATATCCTATAACGCATAACGTATATCCTATAACGCATAACGTATAGCGTATAACGCATAACGTATACCGTATAACGTATAACGTCAAACGTATAACGTATAACGTATAACGTATAACGTATAACGCATAACGTATAACGTATACCGTATAACGTATAATGTCAAACGTATAACGTATAACGTATAACGTATAACGTATAACGTATAACGTATAATGTATAACGCATAACGTATACCGTATAACGTATAACGTATAACGTATAACGTATAACGTATAACGTATAACGTATAACGTATAACTTATAACGCAAAACGTATTACATTTTACGTATAACGAGTAACGTATAACGTATATCGTATAACGTATAACGTATAACGAACAACGTATAACGAATAACGTATAACGTATAACGTATAACGTATAATGTATAACGTATAACGTATAACGTATAACGTATAACGTAAAACGTATAACGTATAACGTATAACGTATAACGTATAACGTATAACGTACAACGTATCACGTATAACGTATATCCTATAACGCATAACGTATATCCTATAACGCATAACGTATAGCGTATAACGCATAACGTATACCGTATAACGTATAACGTCAAACGTATAACGTATAACGTATAACGTATAACGTATAACGTATAACGCATAACGTATAACGTATACCGTATAACGTATAACGTATAACGTATAACGTATAACGTATAACGTATAACTTATAACGTATAACGTATAACGTATAACGTATAACGTATAACGTATAACGTATAACGTATAACGTATAACGTATAACGTATAACGTATAACGTATAACGTATAACGTATAATGTATAACGTGTAACTTATAATGTATAACGTGTAACTTATAACGTATAACGTAAAACGTATAACGTATAACGTATAACGTATAACGTATAACGTATAACGTATAACGTATAACGCATAACGTATACCGTATAACGTATAACGTATAACGTATAACGTATAGCGTATAACGTAAAACGTATTACACATTACGTATAACGAGTAACGTATAACGTATAACGTATAACGTATAACGTATAACGTATAACGTATAACGTATAACGTATAACGTATAACGTATAACGTATAACGTATAACGTATAACGTATAACGTATAACGTATAACGTATAACGTATAACGTATAACGTATAACGTATAACGCATAACGTATAACGTATAACGCATAACGCATAACGTATAACGTATAACGTATAACGTATAACACATAACGTATAACGTATAACGTATAACATATAACGTCTGACGTTTAACGTATAACGTACAACGTATAACGTATAACGTATAACGTATAACTTATAACGTAAAACGTATTACATATTACGTATAACGAGTAACGTATAACGTATAACGTATAACGTATAACGTATAACGTATAACGTATAACGTATAACGTATAACGTATAACGTATAACGTATAACGTATAACGTATAACGTATAACGTATAACGTATAACGTATAACGTATAACGTATAACGTATAACGTATAACGTATAACGTATAACGTATAACGTATAACGTATAACGTATAACGTATAACGTATAACGTATAACGTATAACGTATAACGTATAACGTATAACGTATAACGTATAACGTATAACGTATAACGTATAACGTATAACGTATAACGTATAACGTATAACGTATAACGTATAACGTATAACGTATAACGTATAACGTATAACGTATAACGTATAATGTATAACGTGTAACTTATAATGTATAACGTGTAACTTATAACGTATAACGTATAACGTATAACGTATAACGTATAACGTATAACGTATAACGTATAACGTATAACGCATAACGTATACCGTATAACGTATAACGTATAACGTATAACGTATAACGTATAACGTATAACGTATAACGTATAACTTGTAACGTGAAACGTATTTCATATTACGTATAACGAGTAACGTATAACGTATAACGTATAACGTATAACGTATAACGTATAACGTATAACGTATAACGTATAACGAATAACGTATAACGTATAACGTATAACGTATAACGAATAACGTATAACGTATAACGTATAACGTGTAACGTATAACGTATAACGTATAACGTATAATGTATAACGTATAACGTATATGGTATAACGTAAAACATATAACGTATAACGTATAACGTATAACGTATAACGTATATCGTATAACGTATAACGTATAACGTATAAGGTACAACGTATAACGTACAACGTATAACGTAGAACGTATAACGTATAACGTATAACGTATAACGTATAACGAATAACGTATAACGTATAACGTATAACGTATAACGTATAACGTATAACGTATAACGTATAACGGATAACGTATAACGTATAACGTATAACGCATAACGTATAACGCATAACGTAAAACGTTAAACGTGTAACGTATAACGTATGGCGTATAACCTATAACGTATTACATATTACATATAACGTATAACGTACAACGTATAACGTATAACATATAACGTCTAACGTTTAACGTATAACGTACAACGTATAACGTATAACGTATAACGTATAACTTATAACGTAAAACGTATTACATATTACGTATAACGAGTAACGTATAACGTATAACGTATAACGTATAACGTATAACGTATAACGTATAACGTATAACGTATAACGTATAACGTATAACGTATAACGTATAACTTATAACGTATAACGTATAACGTATAACGTATAACGTATAACGTATAACGTATAACGTATAACGTATAACGTATAACGTATAACGTATAACGTATAACGTATAACGTATAATGTATAACGTGTAACTTATAATGTATAACGTGTAACTTATAACGTATAACGTAAAACGTATAACGTATAACGTATAACGTATAACGTATAACGTATAACGTATAACGCATAACGTATACCGTATAACGTATAACGTATAACGTATAACGTATAGCGTATAACGTATAACGTATAACGTACAACTTATAACGTGAAACGTATTTCATATTACGTATAACGAGTAACGTATAACGTATAACGTATAACGTATAACGTATAACGTATAACGTATAACGTATAACGAATAACGTATAACGTATAACGTATAACGTATAACGTATAATGTATAACGTATAACGTATATGGTATAACGTAAAACATATAACGTATAACGTATAACGTATAACGTATATCGTATAACGTATAACGTATAACGTATAAGGTACAACGTATAACGTACAACGTATAACGTAGAACGTATAACGTATAACGTATAACGTATAACGTATAACGTATAACGTATAACGTATAACGTATAACGTACAACGTATAACGAATAACGTATAACGTATAACGTATAACGTATGACGTATCACGTATAAGGTATGACCTATAACGTATAACGTATAACGTATAACTTATAACGTATAACGTATAACGTATAACGTATAACGTATAACGTATAACGTATAACGTACAACGTATAACGTATAACGTATATCGTATAACGTATAACGTATAACGTATAACGCTTAACGTATAACGTATAACGCATAACGTATAACGTATAACGTATAACGTATAACGTATGACGTATAACGTATAACGTATAACGTATAACGTATAACGTATAACGTATAACGTATAACGTATAACGTATAACGTATAACGTATAACGTATAACGTATAACGTATAACGTATAACGTACAACGTATAACGTATAACGTATATCGTATAACGTATAACGTATAACGTATAACGTTTAACGTATAACGTATAACGTATAACGTATGGCGTATAACCTATAACGTATTACATATTACATATAACGTATAACGTACAACGTATAACGTATAACATATAACGTCTAACGTTTAACGTATAACGTACAACGTATAACGTATAACGTATAACGTATAACTTATAACGTAAAACGTATTACATATTACGTATAACGAGTAACGTATAACGTATAACGTATAACGTATAACGTATAACGTATAACGTATAACGTATAACGTATAACGTATAATGTATAACGTGTAACTTATAATGTATAACGTGTAACTTATAACGTATAACGTAAAACGTATAACGTATAACGTATAACGTATAACGTATAACGTATAACGTATAACGCATAACGTATACCGTATAACGTATAACGTATAACGTATAACGTATAGCGTATAACGTAAAACGTATTACACATTACGTATAACGAGTAACGTATAACGTATGGCGTATAACCTATAACGTATTACATATTACATATAACGTATAACGTACAACGTATAACGTATAACATATAACGTCTAACGTTTAACGTATAACGTACAACGTATAACGTATAACGTATAACGTATAACTTATAACGTAAAACGTATTACATATTACGTATAACGAGTAACGTATAACGTATAACGTATACCGTATAACGTATAACGTATAACGTATAACGTATAACGTATAACGTATAACGTATAACGAATAACGTATAACGTATAACGTATAACGTATAACGTATAATGTATAACGTATAACGTATAACGTATAACGTAAAACGTATAACGTATAACGTATAACGTATAACGTATAACGTATAACGTATAACGTATAACGTATAACGTATAACGTATAACGTATAACGTTTAAGAAATAACGTATAACGTATAACGTATAACGTATAACGTATAACGCATAACGTACAGCGTGTAACGTCAAACGTATAACGTATAACGTATAAAGTATAACGTATAACGCATAACGTATAACGTATAACGTATAACGCATAACGTATAACGTATAACGTATAACGAATAACGAATAACTTATAACGTATAACGAATAACGTATAACGTATAACGTATAACGTATAACGTATAACGTATAACGTATAACGTATAACGGATAACGTATGACGTATAACGTATAACGCATAACGTATAACGCATAACGTAAAACGTTAAACGTGTAACGTATAACGTATGGCGTATAACGTATAACGTATTACATATTACATATAACGTATAACGTACAACGTATAACGTATAACATATAACGTCTAACGTTTAACGTATAACGTACAACGTATAACGTATAACGTATAACGTATAACTTATAACGTAAAACGTATTACATATTACGTATAACGAGTAACGTATAACGTATAACGTATAACGTATAACGTATTACGTATAACGTATAACGTATAACGGATAACGTATAACGTATAACGTATAACGCATAACGTATAACGCATAACGTAAAACGTTAAACGTGTAACGTATAACGTATGGCGTATAACGTATAACGTATTACATATTACATATAACGTATAACGTACAACGTATAACGTATAACATATAACGTCTAACGTTTAACGTATAACGTACAACGTATAACGTATAACGTATAACGTATAACTTATAACGTAAAACGTATTACATATTACGTATAACGAGTAACGTATAACGTATAACGTATAACGTATAACGTATAACGTATAACGTATAACGTATAACGTATAACGTATAACGTATAACGTATAACGTATAACGTATAACGTATAACGTATAAGGTACAACGTATAACGTACAACGTATAACGTAGAACGTATAACGTATAACGTATAACGTATAACGTATAACGTATAACGTATAACGTATAACGTATAACGTACAACGTATAACGAATAACGTATAACGTATAACGTATAACGTATGACGTATCACGTATAAGGTATGACCTATAACGTATAACGTATAACGTATAACTTATAACGTATAACGTATAACGTATAACGTATAACGTATAACGTATAACGTATAACGTACAACGTATAACGTATAACGTATATCGTATAACGTATAACGTATAACGTATAACGCTTAACGTATAACGTATAACGCATAACGTATAACGTATAACGTATAACGTATAACGTATGACGTATAACGTATAACGTATAACGTATAACGTATAACGTATAACGTATAACGTATAACGTATAACGTATAACGTATAACGTATAACGTATAACGTATAACGTATAACGTACAACGTATAACGTATAACGTATATCGTATAACGTATAACGTATAACGTATAACGTTTAACGTATAACGTATAACGTATAACGTATGGCGTATAACCTATAACGTATTACATATTACATATAACGTATAACGTACAACGTATAACGTATAACATATAACGTCTAACGTTTAACGTATAACGTACAACGTATAACGTATAACGTATAACGTATAACTTATAACGTAAAACGTATTACATATTACGTATAACGAGTAACGTATAACGTATAACGTATAACGTATAACGTATAACGTATAACGTATAACGTATAACGTATAACGTATAATGTATAACGTGTAACTTATAATGTATAACGTGTAACTTATAACGTATAACGTAAAACGTATAACGTATAACGTATAACGTATAACGTATAACGTATAACGTATAACGCATAACGTATACCGTATAACGTATAACGTATAACGTATAACGTATAGCGTATAACGTAAAACGTATTACACATTACGTATAACGAGTAACGTATAACGTATGGCGTATAACCTATAACGTATTACATATTACATATAACGTATAACGTACAACGTATAACGTATAACATATAACGTCTAACGTTTAACGTATAACGTACAACGTATAACGTATAACGTATAACGTATAACTTATAACGTAAAACGTATTACATATTACGTATAACGAGTAACGTATAACGTATAACGTATACCGTATAACGTATAACGTATAACGTATAACGTATAACGTATAACGTATAACGTATAACGAATAACGTATAACGTATAACGTATAACGTATAACGTATAATGTATAACGTATAACGTATAACGTATAACGTAAAACGTATAACGTATAACGTATAACGTATAACGTATAACGTATAACGTATAACGTATAACGTATAACGTATAACGTATAACGTATAACGTTTAAGAAATAACGTATAACGTATAACGTATAACGTATAACGTATAACGCATAACGTACAGCGTGTAACGTCAAACGTATAACGTATAACGTATAAAGTATAACGTATAACGCATAACGTATAACGTATAACGTATAACGCATAACGTATAACGTATAACGTATAACGAATAACGAATAACTTATAACGTATAACGAATAACGTATAACGTATAACGTATAACGTATAACGTATAACGTATAACGTATAACGTATAACGGATAACGTATGACGTATAACGTATAACGCATAACGTATAACGCATAACGTAAAACGTTAAACGTGTAACGTATAACGTATGGCGTATAACGTATAACGTATTACATATTACATATAACGTATAACGTACAACGTATAACGTATAACATATAACGTCTAACGTTTAACGTATAACGTACAACGTATAACGTATAACGTATAACGTATAACTTATAACGTAAAACGTATTACATATTACGTATAACGAGTAACGTATAACGTATAACGTATAACGTATAACGTATTACGTATAACGTATAACGTATAACGGATAACGTATAACGTATAACGTATAACGCATAACGTATAACGCATAACGTAAAACGTTAAACGTGTAACGTATAACGTATGGCGTATAACGTATAACGTATTACATATTACATATAACGTATAACGTACAACGTATAACGTATAACATATAACGTCTAACGTTTAACGTATAACGTACAACGTATAACGTATAACGTATAACGTATAACTTATAACGTAAAACGTATTACATATTACGTATAACGAGTAACGTATAACGTATAACGTATAACGTATAACGTATAACGTATAACGTATAACGTATAACGTATAACGTATAACGTATAACGTATAACGTATAACGTATAACGTATAACGTATAACGTATAACGTATAACGTATAACGTATAACGTATAACGTATAACGTATAACGTATAACGTATAACGTATAACGTATAACGTATAACGTATAACGTATAACGTATAACGTATAACGTATAACGTATAACGTATAACGTATAACGTATAACGTATAACGTATAACGTATAACGTATAACGTATAACGTATAACGTATAACGTATAACGTATAACGTATAACGTATAACGTATAACGTGTAACGTATAACGTATAATGTATAACGTGTAACTTATAATGTATAACGTGTAACTTATAACGTATAACGTATAACGTATAACGTATAACGTATAACGTATAACGTATAACGTATAACGTATAACGTATAACGCATAACGTATACCGTATAACGTATAACGTATAACGTATAACGTATAACGTATAACGTATAACGTATAACGTATAACTTGTAACGTGAAACGTATTTCATATTACGTATAACGAGTAACGTATAACGTATAACGTATAACGTATAACGTATAACGTATAACGTATAACGTATAACGTATAACGTATAACGTATAACGTATAACGTATAACGTATAACGAATAACGTGTAACGTATAACGTATAACGTATAACGTATAACGTATAACGTATAACGTATAACGTATAATGTATAACGTATAACGTATATGGTATAACGTAAAACATATAACGTATAACGTATAACGTATAACGTATAACGTATATCGTATAACGTATAACGTATAACGTATAAGGTACAACGTATAACGTACAACGTATAACGTAGAACGTATAACGTATAACGTATAACGTATAACGTATAACGAATAACGTATAACGTATAACGTATAACGTATAACGTATAACGTATAACGTATAACGTATAACGGATAACGTATAACGTATAACGTATAACGCATAACGTATAACGCATAACGTAAAACGTTAAACGTGTAACGTATAACGTATGGCGTATAACCTATAACGTATTACATATTACATATAACGTATAACGTACAACGTATAACGTATAACATATAACGTCTAACGTTTAACGTATAACGTACAACGTATAACGTATAACGTATAACGTATAACTTATAACGTAAAACGTATTACATATTACGTATAACGAGTAACGTATAACGTATAACGTATAACGTATAACGTATAACGTATAACGTATAACGTATAACGTATAACGTATAACGTATAACGTATAACGTATAACTTATAACGTATAACGTATAACGTATAACGTATAACGTATAACGTATAACGTATAACGTATAACGTATAACGTATAACGTATAACGTATAACGTATAACGTATAATGTATAACGTGTAACTTATAATGTATAACGTGTAACTTATAACGTATAACGTAAAACGTATAACGTATAACGTATAACGTATAACGTATAACGTATAACGTATAACGCATAACGTATACCGTATAACGTATAACGTATAACGTATAACGTATAACGTATAACGTATAACGTATAACGTACAACTTATAACGTGAAACGTATTTCATATTACGTATAACGAGTAACGTATAACGTATAACGTATAACGTATAACGTATAACGTATAACGTATAACGAATAACGTATAACGTATAACGTATAACGTATAACGTATAATGTATAACGTATAACGTATATGGTATAACGTAAAACATATAACGTATAACGTATAACGTATAACGTATATCGTATAACGTATAACGTATAACGTATAAGGTACAACGTATAACGTACAACGTATAACGTAGAACGTATAACGTATAACGTATAACGTATAACGTATAACGTATAACGTATAACGTATAACGTATAACGTACAACGTATAACGAATAACGTATAACGTATAACGTATAACGTATGACGTATCACGTATAAGGTATGACCTATAACGTATAACGTATAACGTATAACTTATAACGTATAACGTATAACGTATAACGTATAACGTATAACGTATAACGTATAACGTACAACGTATAACGTATAACGTATATCGTATAACGTATAACGTATAACGTATAACGTTTAACGTATAACGTATAACGCATAACGTATAACGTATAACGTATAACGTATAACGTATGACGTATAACGTATAACGTATAACGTATAACGTATAACGTATAACGTATAACGTATAACGTATAACGTATAACGTATAACGTATAACGTATAACGTATAACGTACAACGTATAACGTATAACGTATATCGTATAACGTATAACGTATAACGTATAACGTTTAACGTATAACGTATAACGTATAACGTATAACGTATAACGTATAACGGATAACGAATAACGTATAACGTATAACGTATAACGTATGACGTATCACGTATAAGGTATGACCTATAACGTATAACGTATAACGTATAACTTATAACGTAAAACGTATTACATATTACGTATAACGAGTAACGTATAACGTATAACGTATAACGTATAACGTATAACGTATAACGTATAACGTATAACGTATAACGTATAACGTATAACGTATAACGTATAACGTATAACGTATAACGTATAACGTATAACGTATAACGCATAACGTATAACGTATAACGCATAACGCATAACGTATAACGTATAACGTATAACGTATAACACATAACGTATAACGTATAACGTATAACATATAACGTCTGACGTTTAACGTATAACGTACAACGTATAACGTATAACGTATAACGTATAACTTATAACGTAAAACGTATTACATATTACGTATAACGAGTAACGTATAACGTATAACGTATAACGTATAACGTATAACGTATAACGTATAACGTATAACGTATAACGTATAACGTCAAACGTATAACGTATAACGTATAACGTATAACGTATAACGCATAACGTATAACGTATACCGTATAACGTATAATGTCAAACGTATAACGTATAACGTATAACGTATAACGTATAACGTATAACGTATAACGTATAACGTATAACGTATAACGTATAACGTATAACGTATAACGTATAACGTATAACGTATAACGTATAACGTATAACGTATAACGTATAACGTATAACGTATAACGTATAACGTATAACGTATAACGTATAACGTATAACGTATAATGTATAACGTGTAACTTATAATGTATAACGTGTAACTTATAATGTATAACGTGTAACTTATAACGTATAACGTAAAACGTATAACGTATAACGTATAACGTATAACGTATAACGTATAACGTATAACGCATAACGTATACCGTATAACGTATAACGTATAACGTATAACGTATAACGTATAACGTATAACGTATAACGTACAACTTATAACGTGAAACGTATTTCATATTACGTATAACGAGTAACGTATAACGTATAACGTATAACGTATAACGTATAACGTATAACGTATAACGAATAACGTATAACGTATAACGTATAACGTATAACGTATAATGTATAACGTATAACGTATATGGTATAACGTAAAACATATAACGTATAACGTATAACGTATAACGTATATCGTATAACGTATAACGTATAACGTATAAGGTACAACGTATAACGTACAACGTATAACGTAGAACGTATAACGTATAACGTATAACGTATAACGTATAACGTATAACGTATAACGTATAACGTATAACGTACAACGTATGACGAATAACGTATAACGTATAACGTATAACGTATGACGTATCACGTATAAGGTATGACCTATAACGTATAACGTATAACGTATAACTTATAACGTATAACGTATAACGTATAACGTATAACGTATAACGTATAACGTATAACGTACAACGTATAACGTATAACGTATATCGTATAACGTATAACGTATAACGTATAACGTTTAACGTATAACGTATAACGCATAACGTATAACGTATAACGTATAACGTATAACGTATGACGTATAACGTATAACGTATAACGTATAACGTATAACGTATAACGTATAACGTATAACGTATAACGTATAACGTATAACGTATAACGTACAACGTATAACGTATAACGTATATCGTATAACGTATAACGTATAACGTATAACGTTTAACGTATAACGTATAACGTATAACGTATAACGTATAACGTATAACGGATAACGAATAACGTATAACGTATAACGTATAACGTATGACGTATCACGTATAAGGTATGACCTATAACGTATAACGTATAACGTATAACTTATAACGTATAACGTATAACGTACAACGTATCACGTATAACGTATATCCTATAACGCATAACGTATATCCTATAACGCATAACGTATAGCGTATAACGCATAACGTATACCGTACAACGTATAACGTCAAACGTATAACGTATAACGTATAACGTATAACGTATAACGCATAACGTATAACGTATACCGTATAACGTATAATGTCAAACGTATAACGTATAACGTATAACGTATAACGTATAACGTATAACGTATAATGTATAACGCATAACGTATACCGTATAACGTATAACGTATAACGTATAACGTATAACGTATAACGTATAACGTATTACGTATAACGTATAACTTATAACGCAAAACGTATTACATTTTACGTATAACGAGTAACGTATAACGTATATCGTATAACGTATAACGTATAACGAACAACGTATAACGAATAACGTATAACGTATAACGTATAACGTATAATATAACGTATAACGTATAACGTATAACGTATAACGTAAAACGTATAACGTATAACGTATAACGTATAACGTATAACGTATAACGTACAACGTATCACGTATAACGTATATCCTATAACGCATAACGTATATCCTATAACGCATAACGTATAGCGTATAACGCATAACGTATACCGTATAACGTATAACGTCAAACGTATAACGTATAACGTATAACGTATAACGTATAACGCATAACGTATAACGTATACCGTATAACGTATAACGTATAACGTATAACGTATAACGTATAACGTATAACGTATAACGAATAACGTATAACGTATAACGTATAACGTATAACGTATAATGTATAACGTATAACGTATAACGTATAACGTAAAACGTATAACGTATAACGTATAACGTATAACGTATAACGTATAACGTATAACGTATAACGTATAACGTATAACGTATAACGTATAACGTTTAAGAAATAACGTATAACGTATAACGTATAACGTATAACGTATAACGCATAACGTACAGCGTGTAACGTCAAACGTATAACGTATAACGTATAAAGTATAACGTATAACGCATAACGTATAACGTATAACGTATAACGCATAACGTATAACGTATAACGTATAACGAATAACGAATAACTTATAACGTATAACGAATAACGTATAACGTATAACGTATATCGTATAACGTATAACGTATAACGTATAACGTATAACGGATAACGTATGACGTATAACGTATAACGCATAACGTATAACGCATAACGTAAAACGTTAAACGTGTAACGTATAACGTATGGCGTATAACGTATAACGTATTACATATTACATATAACGTATAACGTACAACGTATAACGTATAACATATAACGTCTAACGTTTAACGTATAACGTACAACGTATAACGTATAACGTATAACGTATAACTTATAACGTAAAACGTATTACATATTACGTATAACGAGTAACGTATAACGTATAACGTATAACGTATAACGTATTACGTATAACGTATAACGTATAACGGATAACGTATAACGTATAACGTATAACGCATAACGTATAACGCATAACGTAAAACGTTAAACGTGTAACGTATAACGTATGGCGTATAACGTATAACGTATTACATATTACATATAACGTATAACGTACAACGTATAACGTATAACATATAACGTCTAACGTTTAACGTATAACGTACAACGTATAACGTATAACGTATAACGTATAACTTATAACGTATAACGTATAACGTATAACGTATAACGTATAACGTATAACGTACAACGTATAACGTATAACGTATATCGTATAACGTATAACGTATAACGTATAACGTTTAACGTATAACGTATAACGCATAACGTATAACGTATAACGTATAACGTATAACGTATGACGTATAACGTATAACGTATAACGTATAACGTATAACGTATAACGTATAACGTATAACGTATAACGTATAACGTATAACGTATAACGTATAACGTATAACGTACAACGTATAACGTATAACGTATATCGTATAACGTATAACGTATAACGTATAACGTTTAACGTATAACGTATAACGTATAACGTATAACGTATAACGTATAACGGATAACGAATAACGTATAACGTATAACATATAACGTATGACGTATCACGTATAAGGTATGACCTATAACGTATAACGTATAACGTATAACTTATAACGTATAACGTATAACGTACAACGTATCACGTATAACGTATATCCTATAACGCATAACGTATATCCTATAACGCATAACGTATAGCGTATAACGCATAACGTATACCGTATAACGTATAACGTCAAACGTATAACGTATAACGTATAACGTATAACGTATAACGCATAACGTATAACGTATACCGTATAACGTATAATGTCAAACGTATAACGTATAACGTATAACGTATAACGTATAACGTATAACGTATAATGTATAACGCATAACGTATACCGTATAACGTATAACGTATAACGTATAACGTATAACGTATAACGTATAACGTATAACGTATAACGTATAACGTATAACGTATAACTTATAACGCAAAACGTATTACATTTTACGTATAACGAGTAACGTATAACGTATATCGTATAACGTATATCGTATAACGAACAACGTATAACGAATAACGTATAACGTATAACGTATAACGTATAATGTATAACGTACAACGTATAACGTATAACGTATAACGTAAAACGTATAACGTATAACGTATAACGTATAACGTATAACGTATAACGTACAACGTATCACGTATAACGTATATCCTATAACGCATAACGTATATCCTATAACGCATAACGTATAGCGTATAACGCATAACGTATACCGTATAACGTATAACGTCAAACGTATAACGTATAACGTATAACGAATAACGAATAACTTATAACGTATAACGAATAACGTATAACGTATAACGTATATCGTATAACGTATAACGTATAACGTATAACGTATAACGGATAACGTATGACGTATAACGTATAACGCATAACGTATAACGCATAACGTAAAACGTTAAACGTGTAACGTATAACGTATGGCGTATAACGTATAACGTATTACATATTACATATAACGTATAACGTACAACGTATAACGTATAACATATAACGTCTAACGTTTAACGTATAACGTACAACGTATAACGTATAACGTATAACGTATAACTTATAACGTAAAACGTATTACATATTACGTATAACGAGTAACGTATAACGTATAACGTATAACGTATAACGTATTACGTATAACGTATAACGTATAACGGATAACGTATAACGTATAACGTATAACGCATAACGTATAACGCATAACGTAAAACGTTAAACGTGTAACGTATAACGTATGGCGTATAACGTATAACGTATTACATATTACATATAACGTATAACGTACAACGTATAACGTATAACATATAACGTCTAACGTTTAACGTATAACGTACAACGTATAACGTATAACGTATAACGTATAACTTATAACGTATAACGTATAACGTATAACGTATAACGTATAACGTATAACGTACAACGTATAACGTATAACGTATATCGTATAACGTATAACGTATAACGTATAACGTTTAACGTATAACGTATAACGCATAACGTATAACGTATAACGTATAACGTATAACGTATGACGTATAACGTATAACGTATAACGTATAACGTATAACGTATAACGTATAACGTATAACGTATAACGTATAACGTATAACGTATAACGTATAACGTATAACGTACAACGTATAACGTATAACGTATATCGTATAACGTATAACGTATAACGTATAACGTTTAACGTATAACGTATAACGTATAACGTATAACGTATAACGTATAACGGATAACGAATAACGTATAACGTATAACATATAACGTATGACGTATCACGTATAAGGTATGACCTATAACGTATAACGTAT
Source organism: Ptiloglossa arizonensis (assembly GCF_051014685.1). Taxonomy (NCBI): domain Eukaryota; kingdom Metazoa; phylum Arthropoda; class Insecta; order Hymenoptera; family Colletidae; genus Ptiloglossa; species Ptiloglossa arizonensis. The sequence goes on from NC_135057.1 coordinate 124,250, forward strand.
AACGTATAACTTATAACGTATAACGTATAACGTACAACGTATCACGTATAACGTATATCCTATAACGCATAACGTATATCCTATAACGCATAACGTATAGCGTATAACGCATAACGTATACCGTATAACGTATAACGTCAAACGTATAACGTATAACGTATAACGTATAACGTATAACGCATAACGTATAACGTATACCGTATAACGTATAATGTCAAACGTATAACGTATAACGTATAACGTATAACGTATAACGTATAACGTATAATGTATAACGCATAACGTATACCGTATAACGTATAACGTATAACGTATAACGTATAACGTATAACGTATAACGTATAACGTATAACGTATAACGTATAACGTATAACTTATAACGCAAAACGTATTACATTTTACGTATAACGAGTAACGTATAACGTATATCGTATAACGTATATCGTATAACGAACAACGTATAACGAATAACGTATAACGTATAACGTATAACGTATAATGTATAACGTACAACGTATAACGTATAACGTATAACGTAAAACGTATAACGTATAACGTATAACGTATAACGTATAACGTATAACGTACAACGTATCACGTATAACGTATATCCTATAACGCATAACGTATATCCTATAACGCATAACGTATAGCGTATAACGCATAACGTATACCGTATAACGTATAACGTCAAACGTATAACGTATAACGTATAACGTATAACGTATAACGCATAACGTATAACGTATACCGTATAACGTATAACGTATAACGTATAACGTATAACGTATAACGTATAACGTATAACGAATAACGTATAACGTATAACGTATAACGTATAACGTATAATGTATAACGTATAACGTATAACGTATAACGTAAAACGTATAACGTATAACGTATAACGTATAACGTATAACGTATAACGTATAACGTATAACGTATAACGTATAACGTATAACGTATAACGTATAACGTATAACGTATAACGTATAACGTATAACGTATAACGTATAACGTATAACGTACAACGTATCACGTATAACGTATATCCTATAACGCATAACGTATATCCTATAACGCATAACGTATAGCGTATAACGCATAACGTATACCGTATAACGTATAACGTCAAACGTATAACGTATAACGTATAACGTATAACGTATAACGCATAACGTATAACGTATACCGTATAACGTATAATGTCAAACGTATAACGTATAACGTATAACGTATAACGTATAACGTATAACGTATAATGTATAACGCATAACGTATACCGTATAACGTATAACGTATAACGTATAACGTATAACGTATAACGTATAACGTATAACGTATAACGTATAACGTATAACGTATAACGTACAACGTATAACGTATAACGTATATCGTATAACGTATAACGCATAACGTATAACGTATACCGTATAACGTATAACGTATAACGTATAACGTATAACGTATAACGTATAACGTATAACGAATAACGTATAACGTATAACGTATAACGTATAACGTATAATGTATAACGTATAACGTATAACGTATAACGTAAAACGTATAACGTATAACGTATAACGTATAACGTATAACGTATAACGTATAACGTATAACGTATAACGTATAACGTATAACGTATAACGTATAACGTATAACGTATAACGTATAACGTATAACGTATAACGTATAACGTATAACGTATAACGTATGACGTATAACGTATAACGTATAACGTATGACGTATCACGTATAAGGTATGACCTATAACGTATAACGTATAACGTATAACTTATAACGTATAACGTATAACGTACAACGTATCACGTATAACGTATATCCTATAACGCATAACGTATATCCTATAACGCATAACGTATAGCGTATAACGCATAACGTATACCGTATAACGTATAACGTCAAACGTATAACGTATAACGTATAACGTATAACGTATAACGCATAACGTATAACGTATAACGTATAACGTATAACGTATAACGTATAACGTATAACGAATAACGTATAACGTATAACGTATAACGTATAACGTATAATGTATAACGTATAACGTATAACGTATAACGTAAAACGTATAACGTATAACGTATAACGTGTAACGTATAACGTATAACGGATAACGAATAACGTATAACGTATAACGTATAACGTATGACGTATCACGTATAAGGTATGACCTATAACGTATAACGTATAACGTATAACTTATAACGTATAACGTATAACGTACAACGTATCACGTATAACGTATATCCTATAACGCATAACGTATATCCTATAACGCATAACGTATAGCGTATAACGCATAACGTATACCGTATAACGTATAACGTCAAACGTATAACGTATAACGTATAACGTATAACGTATAACGCATAACGTATAACGTATACCGTATAACGTATAATGTCAAACGTATAACGTATAACGTATAACGTATAACGCATAACGTATAACGTATACCGTATAACGTATAATGTCAAACGTATAACGTATAACGTATAACGTATAACGTATAACGTATAACGTATAATGTATAACGCATAACGTATACCGTATAACGTATAACGTATAACGTATAACGTATAACGTATAACGTATAACGTATAACGTACAACGTATAACGTATAACGTATATCGTATAACGTATAACGTATAACGTATAACGTTTAACGTATAACGTATAACGCATAACGTATAACGTATAACGTATAACGTATAACGTATGACGTATAACGTATAACGTATAACGTATAACGTATAACGTATAACGTATAACGTATAACGTATAACGTATAACGTATAACGTATAACGTATAACGTATAACGTACAACGTATAACGTATAACGTATATCGTATAACGTATAACGTATAACGTATAACGTTTAACGTATAACGTATAACGTATAACGTATAACGTATAACGTATAACGGATAACGAATAACGTATAACGTATAACATATAACGTATGACGTATCACGTATAAGGTATGACCTATAACGTATAACGTATAACGTATAACTTATAACGTATAACGTATAACGTACAACGTATCACGTATAACGTATATCCTATAACGCATAACGTATATCCTATAACGCATAACGTATAGCGTATAACGCATAACGTATACCGTATAACGTATAACGTCAAACGTATAACGTATAACGTATAACGTATAACGTATAACGCATAACGTATAACGTATACCGTATAACGTATAATGTCAAACGTATAACGTATAACGTATAACGTATAACGTATAACGTATAACGTATAATGTATAACGCATAACGTATACCGTATAACGTATAACGTATAACGTATAACGTATAACGTATAACGTATAACGTATAACGTATAACGTATAACGTATAACGTATAACTTATAACGCAAAACGTATTACATTTTACGTATAACGAGTAACGTATAACGTATATCGTATAACGTATATCGTATAACGAACAACGTATAACGAATAACGTATAACGTATAACGTATAACGTATAATGTATAACGTACAACGTATAACGTATAACGTATAACGTAAAACGTATAACGTATAACGTATAACGTATAACGTATAACGTATAACGTACAACGTATCACGTATAACGTATATCCTATAACGCATAACGTATATCCTATAACGCATAACGTATAGCGTATAACGCATAACGTATACCGTATAACGTATAACGTCAAACGTATAACGTATAACGTATAACGTATAACGTATAACGCATAACGTATAACGTATACCGTATAACGTATAACGTATAACGTATAACGTATAACGTATAACGTATAACGTATAACGAATAACGTATAACGTATAACGTATAACGTATAACGTATAATGTATAACGTATAACGTATAACGTATAACGTAAAACGTATAACGTATAACGTATAACGTATAACGTATAACGTATAACGTATAACGTATAACGTATAACGTATAACGTATAACGTATAACGTATAACGTATAACGTATAACGTATAACGTATAACGTATAACGTATAACGTATAACGTACAACGTATCACGTATAACGTATATCCTATAACGCATAACGTATATCCTATAACGCATAACGTATAGCGTATAACGCATAACGTATACCGTATAACGTATAACGTCAAACGTATAACGTATAACGTATAACGTATAACGTATAACGCATAACGTATAACGTATACCGTATAACGTATAATGTCAAACGTATAACGTATAACGTATAACGTATAACGTATAACGTATAACGTATAATGTATAACGCATAACGTATACCGTATAACGTATAACGTATAACGTATAACGTATAACGTATAACGTATAACGTATAACGTATAACGTATAACGTATAACGTATAACGTACAACGTATAACGTATAACGTATAACGTATAACGTATAACGTATAACGTATAACGTATAACGTATAACGTATAACGTATAACGTATAACGTATAACGTATAACGTATAACGTATAACGTATAACGTATGACGTATAACGTATAACGTATAACGTATGACGTATCACGTATAAGGTATGACCTATAACGTATAACGTATAACGTATAACTTATAACGTATAACGTATAACGTACAACGTATATCCTATAACGCATAACGTATATCCTATAACGCATAACGTATAGCGTATAACGCATAACGTATACCGTATAACGTATAACGTCAAACGTATAACGTATAACGTATAACGTATAACGTATAACGCATAACGTATAACGTATACCGTATAACGTATAATGTCAAACGTATAACGTATAACGTATAACGTATAACGTATAACGTATAACGTATAATGTATAACGCATAACGTATACCGTATAACGTATAACGTATAACGTATAACGTATAACGTATAACGTATAACGTATAACGTATAACGTATAACGTATAACGAATAACGTATAACGTATAACGTATAACGTATAACGTATAACGTATAACGTATAACGTATAACGTATAACGTATAACGTATAACGTATAACGTATAACGTATAACGTATAACGCATAACGTATAACGTATAACGCATAACGCATAACGTATAACGTATAACGTATAACGTATAACACATAACGTATAACGTATAACGTATAACATATAACGTCTGACGTTTAACGTATAACGTACAACGTATAACGTATAACGTATAACGTATAACTTATAACGTAAAACGTATTACATATTACGTATAACGAGTAACGTATAACGTATAACGTATAACGTATAACGTATAACGTATAACGTATAACGTATAACGTATAACGTATAACGTCAAACGTATAACGTATAACGTATAACGTATAACGTATAACGCATAACGTATAACGTATACCGTATAACGTATAATGTCAAACGTATAACGTATAACGTATAACGTATAACGTATAACGTATAACGTATAACGTATAACGTATAACGTATAACGTATAACGTATAACGTATAACGTATAACGTATAACGTATAACGTATAACGTATAACGTATAACGTATAACGTATAACGTATAACGTATAACGTATAATGTATAACGTGTAACGTATAACGTATAACGTGTAACTTATAATGTATAACGTGTAACGTATAACGTATATCGTATAACGTATAACGTATAACGTATAACGTTTAACGTATAACGTATAACGTATAACGTATAACGTATAACGTATAACGGATAACGAATAACGTATAACGTATAAAATATAACGTATGACGTATCACGTATAAGGTATGACCTATAACGTATAACGTATAACGTATAACTTATAACGTATAACGTATAACGTACAACGTATCACGTATAACGTATATCCTATAACGCATAACGTATATCCTATAACGCATAACGTATAGCGTATAACGCATAACGTATACCGTATAACGTATAACGTCAAACGTATAACGTATAACGTATAACGTATAACGTATAACGCATAACGTATAACGTATACCGTATAACGTATAATGTCAAACGTATAACGTATAACGTATACCGTATAACGTATAACGTATAACGTATAACGTATAACGTATAACGTATAACGTATAACGAATAACGTATAACGTATAACGTATAACGTATAACGTATGACGTATAACGTATAACGTATAACGTATGACGTATCACGTATAAGGTATGACCTATAACGTATAACGTATAACGTATAACGTATAACGTATAACGTATAACGTATAACGTATAACGTACAACGTATAACGTATAACGTATATCGTATAACGTATAACGTATAACGTATAACGTTTAACGTATAACGTATAACGCATAACGTATAACGTATAACGTATAACGTATAACGTATGACGTATAACGTATAACGTATAACGTATAACGTATAACGTATAACGTATAACGTATAACGTATAACGTATAACGTATAACGTATAACGTACAACGTATAACGTATAACGTATATCGTATAACGTATAACGTATAACGTATAACGTTTAACGTATAACGTATAACGTATAACGTATAACGTATAACGTATAACGGATAACGAATAACGTATAACGTATAACGTATAACGTATGACGTATCACGTATAAGGTATGACCTATAACGTATAACGTATAACGTATAACTTATAACGTATAACGTATAACGTACAACGTATCACGTATAACGTATATCCTATAACGCATAACGTATATCCTATAACGCATAACGTATAGCGTATAACGCATAACGTATACCGTATAACGTATAACGTCAAACGTATAACGTATAACGTATAACGTATAACGTATAACGCATAACGTATAACGTATACCGTATAACGTATAATGTCAAACGTATAACGTATAACGTATAACGTATAACGTATAACGTATAACGTATAATGTATAACGCATAACGTATACCGTATAACGTATAACGTATAACGTATAACGTATAACGTATAACGTATAACGTATAACGTATAACGTATAACTTATAACGCAAAACGTATTACATTTTACGTATAACGAGTAACGTATAACGTATATCGTATAACGTATAACGTATAACGAACAACGTATAACGAATAACGTATAACGTATAACGTATAACGTATAATATAACGTATAACGTATAACGTATAACGTATAACGTATAACGTAAAACGTATAACGTATAACGTATAACGTATAACGTATAACGTATAACGTACAACGTATCACGTATAACGTATATCCTATAACGCATAACGTATATCCTATAACGCATAACGTATATCCTATAACGCATAACGTATAGCGTATAACGCATAACGTATACCGTATAACGTATAACGTCAAACGTATAACGTATAACGTATAACGTATAACGTATAACGCATAACGTATAACGTATACCGTATAACGTATAACGTATAACGTATAACGTATAACGTATAACGTATAACGTATAACGAATAACGTATAACGTATAACGTATAACGTATAACGTATAATGTATAACGTATAACGTATAACGTATAACGTAAAACGTATAACGTATAACGTATAACGTATAACGTATAACGTATAACGTATAACGTATAACGTATAACGTATAACGTATAACGTATAACGTTTAAGAAATAACGTATAACGTATAACGTATAACGTATAACGTATAACGCATAACGTACAGCGTGTAACGTCAAACGTATAACGTATAACGTATAAAGTATAACGTATAACGCATAACGTATAACGTATAACGTATAACGCATAACGTATAACGTATAACGTATAACGAATAACGAATAACTTATAACGTATAACGAATAACGTATAACGTATAACGTATATCGTATAACGTATAACGTATAACGTATAACGTATAACGGATAACGTATGACGTATAACGTATAACGCATAACGTATAACGCATAACGTAAAACGTTAAACGTGTAACGTATAACGTATGGCGTATAACGTATAACGTATTACATATTACATATAACGTATAACGTACAACGTATAACGTATAACATATAACGTCTAACGTTTAACGTATAACGTACAACGTATAACGTATAACGTATAACGTATAACTTATAACGTAAAACGTATTACATATTACGTATAACGAGTAACGTATAACGTATAACGTATAACGTATAACGTATTACGTATAACGTATAACGTATAACGGATAACGTATAACGTATAACGTATAACGCATAACGTATAACGCATAACGTAAAACGTTAAACGTGTAACGTATAACGTATGGCGTATAACGTATAACGTATTACATATTACATATAACGTATAACGTACAACGTATAACGTATAACATATAACGTCTAACGTTTAACGTATAACGTACAACGTATAACGTATAACGTATAACGTATAACTTATAACGTATAACGTATAACGTATAACGTATAACGTATAACGTATAACGTACAACGTATAACGAATAACGTATATCGTATAACGTATAACGTATAACGTATAACGTTTAACGTATAACGTATAACGCATAACGTATAACGTATAACGTATAACGTATAACGTATGACGTATAACGTATAACGTATAACGTATAACGTATAACGTATAACGTATAACGTATAACGTATAACGTATAACGTATAACGTATAACGTATAACGTATAACGTACAACGTATAACGTATAACGTATATCGTATAACGTATAACGTATAACGTATAACGTTTAACGTATAACGTATAACGTATAACGTATAACGTATAACGTATAACGGATAACGAATAACGTATAACGTATAACATATAACGTATGACGTATCACGTATAAGGTATGACCTATAACGTATAACGTATAACGTATAACTTATAACGTATAACGTATAACGTACAACGTATCACGTATAACGTATATCCTATAACGCATAACGTATATCCTATAACGCATAACGTATAGCGTATAACGCATAACGTATACCGTATAACGTATAACGTCAAACGTATAACGTATAACGTATAACGTATAACGTATAACGCATAACGTATAACGTATACCGTATAACGTATAATGTCAAACGTATAACGTATAACGTATAACGTATAACGTATAACGTATAACGTATAATGTATAACGCATAACGTATACCGTATAACGTATAACGTATAACGTATAACGTATAACGTATAACGTATAACGTATAACGTATAACGTATAACGTATAACGTATAACTTATAACGCAAAACGTATTACATTTTACGTATAACGAGTAACGTATAACGTATATCGTATAACGTATATCGTATAACGAACAACGTATAACGAATAACGTATAACGTATAACGTATAACGTATAATGTATAACGTACAACGTATAACGTATAACGTATAACGTAAAACGTATAACGTATAACGTATAACGTATAACGTATAACGTATAACGTACAACGTATCACGTATAACGTATATCCTATAACGCATAACGTATATCCTATAACGCATAACGTATAGCGTATAACGCATAACGTATACCGTATAACGTATAACGTCAAACGTATAACGTATAACGTATAACGTATAACGTATAACGCATAACGTATAACGTATACCGTATAACGTATAACGTATAACGTATAACGTATAACGTATAACGTATAACGTATAACGAATAACGTATAACGTATAACGTATAACGTATAACGTATAATGTATAACGTATAACGTATAACGTATAACGTAAAACGTATAACGTATAACGTATAACGTATAACGTATAACGTATAACGTATAACGTATAACGTATAACGTATAACGTATAACGTATAACGTATAACGTATAACGTATAACGTATAACGTATAACGTATAACGTATAACGTATAACGTACAACGTATCACGTATAACGTATATCCTATAACGCATAACGTATATCCTATAACGCATAACGTATAGCGTATAACGCATAACGTATACCGTATAACGTATAACGTCAAACGTATAACGTATAACGTATAACGTATAACGTATAACGCATAACGTATAACGTATACCGTATAACGTATAATGTCAAACGTATAACGTATAACGTATAACGTATAACGCATAACGTATAACGTATAACGTATAACGTATAACGTATAACGTATAACGTATAACGTATAACGTATAACGTATAACGTATAACGTATAACGTATAACGTATAACGTATGACGTATAACGTATAACGTATAACGTATGACGTATCACGTATAAGGTATGACCTATAACGTATAACGTATAACGTATAACTTATAACGTATAACGTATAACGTACAACGTATCACGTATAACGTATATCCTATAACGCATAACGTATATCCTATAACGCATAACGTATAGCGTATAACGCATAACGTATACCGTATAACGTATAACGTCAAACGTATAACGTATAACGTATAACGTATAACGTATAACGCATAACGTATAACGTATAACGTATAACGTATAACGTATAACGTATAACGTATAACGAATAACGTATAACGTATAACGTATAACGTATAACGTATAATGTATAACGTATAACGTATAACGTATAACGTAAAACGTATAACGTATAACGTATAACGTATAACGTATAACGTATAACGGATAACGAATAACGTATAACGTATAACGTATAACGTATGACGTATCACGTATAAGGTATGACCTATAACGTATAACGTATAACGTATAACTTATAACGTATAACGTATAACGTACAACGTATCACGTATAACGTATATCCTATAACGCATAACGTATATCCTATAACGCATAACGTATAGCGTATAACGCATAACGTATACCGTATAACGTATAACGTCAAACGTATAACGTATAACGTATAACGTATAACGTATAACGCATAACGTATAACGTATACCGTATAACGTATAATGTCAAACGTATAACGTATAACGTATAACGTATAACGCATAACGTATAACGTATACCGTATAACGTATAATGTCAAACGTATAACGTATAACGTATAACGTATAACGTATAACGTATAACGTATAGTGTATAACGCATAACGTATACCGTATAACGTATAACGTATAACGTATAACGTATAACGTATAACGTATAACGTATAACGTACAACGTATAACGTATAACGTATATCGTATAACGTATAACGTATAACGTATAACGTTTAACGTATAACGTATAACGCATAACGTATAACGTATAACGTATAACGTATAACGTATGACGTATAACGTATAACGTATAACGTATAACGTATAACGTATAACGTATAACGTATAACGTATAACGTATAACGTATAACGTATAACGTATAACGTATAACGTACAACGTATAACGTATAACGTATATCGTATAACGTATAACGTATAACGTATAACGTTTAACGTATAACGTATAACGTATAACGTATAACGTATAACGTATAATGTATAACGCATAACGTATACCGTATAACGTATAACGTATAACGTATAACGTATAACGTATAACGTATAACGTATAACGTATAACGTATAACGTATAACGTATAACTTATAACGCAAAACGTATTACATTTTACGTATAACGAGTAACGTATAACGTATATCGTATAACGTATATCGTATAACGAACAACGTATAACGAATAACGTATAACGTATAACGTATAACGTATAATGTATAACGTACAACGTATAACGTATAACGTATAACGTAAAACGTATAACGTATAACGTATAACGTATAACGTATAACGTATAACGTACAACGTATCACGTATAACGTATATCCTATAACGCATAACGTATATCCTATAACGCATAACGTATAGCGTATAACGCATAACGTATACCGTATAACGTATAACGTCAAACGTATAACGTATAACGTATAACGTATAACGTATAACGCATAACGTATAACGTATACCGTATAACGTATAACGTATAACGTATAACGTATAACGTATAACGTATAACGTATAACGAATAACGTATAACGTATAACGTATAACGTATAACGTATAATGTATAACGTATAACGTATAACGTATAACGTAAAACGTATAACGTATAACGTATAACGTATAACGTATAACGTATAACGTATAACGTATAACGTATAACGTATAACGTATAACGTATAACGTATAACGTATAACGTATAACGTATAACGTATAACGTATAACGTATAACGTATAACGTATAACGTACAACGTATCACGTATAACGTATATCCTATAACGCATAACGTATATCCTATAACGCATAACGTATAGCGTATAACGCATAACGTATACCGTATAACGTATAACGTCAAACGTATAACGTATAACGTATAACGTATAACGTATAACGCATAACGTATAACGTATACCGTATAACGTATAATGTCAAACGTATAACGTATAACGTATAACGTATAACGTATAACGTATAACGTATAATGTATAACGCATAACGTATACCGTATAACGTATAACGTATAACGTATAACGTATAACGTATAACGTATAACGTATAACGTATAACGTATAACGTATAACGTATAACGTACAACGTATAACGTATAACGTATAACGTATAACGTATAACGTATAACGTATAACGTATAACGTATAACGTATAACGTATAACGTATAACGTATAACGTATAACGTATAACGTATAACGTATAACGTATGACGTATAACGTATAACGTATAACGTATGACGTATCACGTATAAGGTATGACCTATAACGTATAACGTATAACGTATAACTTATAACGTATAACGTATAACGTACAACGTATATCCTATAACGCATAACGTATATCCTATAACGCATAACGTATAGCGTATAACGCATAACGTATACCGTATAACGTATAACGTCAAACGTATAACGTATAACGTATAACGTATAACGTATAACGCATAACGTATAACGTATACCGTATAACGTATAATGTCAAACGTATAACGTATAACGTATAACGTATAACGTATAACGTATAACGTATAATGTATAACGCATAACGTATACCGTATAACGTATAACGTATAACGTATAACGTATAACGTATAACGTATAACGTATAACGTATAACGTATAACGTATAACGAATAACGTATAACGTATAACGTATAACGTATAACGTATAATGTATAACGTAAAACGTATAACGTATAACGTAAAACGTATAACGTATAACGTATAACGTATAACGTATAACGTATAACGGATAACGAATAACGTATAACGTATAACGTATAACGTATGACGTATCACGTATAAGGTATGACCTATAACGTATAACGTATAACGTATAACTTATAACGTATAACGTATAACGTACAACGTATCACGTATAACGTATATCCTATAACGCATAACGTATATCCTATAACGCATAACGTATAGCGTATAACGCATAACGTATACCGTATAACGTATAACGTCAAACGTATAACGTATAACGTATAACGTATAACGTATAACGCATAACGTATAACGTATACCGTATAACGTATAATGTCAAACGTATAACGTATAACGTATAACGTATAACGTATAACGTATAACGTATAATGTATAACGCATAACGTATACCGTATAACGTATAACGTATAACGTATAACGTATAACGTATAACGTATAACGTATAACGTATAACGTATAACGTATAACTTATAACGCAAAACGTATTACATTTTACGTATAACGAGTAACGTATAACGTATATCGTATAACGTATAACGTATAACGAACAACGTATAACGAATAACGTATAACGTATAACGTATAACGTATAATGTGTAACGTATAACGTATAACGTATAACGTATAACGTAAAACGTATAACGTATAACGTATAACGTATAACGTATAACGTATAACGTATAACGTACAACGTATCACGTATAACGTATATCCTATAACGCATAACGTATATCCTATAACGCATAACGTATAGCGTATAACGCATAACGTATACCGTATAACGTATAACGTCAAACGTATAACGTATAACGTATAACGTATAACGTATAACGCATAACGTATAACGTATACCGTATAACGTATAACGTATAACGTATAACGTATAACGTATAACGTATAACGTATAACGAATAACGTATAACGTATAACGTATAACGTATAACGTATAATGTATAACGTATAACGTATAACGTATAACGTAAAACGTATAACGTATAACGTATAACGTATAACGTATAACGTATAACGTATAACGTATAACGTATAACGTATAACGTATAACGTATAACGTATAACGTATAACGTATAACGTATAACGTATAACGTACAACGTATCACGTATAACGTATATCCTATAACGCATAACGCATATCCTATAACGCATAACGTATAGCGTATAACGCATAACGTATACCGTATAACGTATAACGTCAAACGTATAACGTATAACGTATAACGTATAACGTATAACGCATAACGTATAACGTATACCGTATAACGTATAATGTCAAACGTATAACGTATAACGTATAACGTATAACGTATAACGTATAACGTATAACGTATAACGTATAACGTATAACGTATAACGTATAACGTATAACTTATAACGTAAAACGTATTACATTTTACGTATAACGAGTAACGTATAACGTATATCGTATAACGTATAACGTATAACGAACAACGTATAACGAATAACGTATAACGTATAATGTATAACGTATAATGTATAACGTATAACGTATAACGTATAACGTATAACGTAAAACGTATAACGTATAACGTATAACGTATAACGTATAACGTATAACGCATAACGTATAACGCATAACGTACAACATATAACGTATAACGTAAAACGTATAACGTATAACGTATAACGTTTAACGTATAACGTATAACGTATAACGTATAACGTATAACGTATAACGTTTAACGTAAAACATATAACGTATAACGTATAACGTATAACGTATAACGTATAACGTATAACGTATAACGTATAACGTATAACGTATAACGTATAACGTATAACGTATAACGTATAACGTACAACGTATCACGTATAACGTATATCCTATAACGCATAACGTATATCCTATAACGCATAACGTATAGCGTATAACGCATAACGTATACCGTATAACGTATAACGTCAAACGTATAACGTATAACGTATAACGTATAACGTATAACGCATAACGTATAACGTATACCGTATAACGTATAACGTCAAACGTATAACGTATAACGTATAACGTATAACGTATAACGTATAACGTATAACGTATAACGCATAACGTATAACGTATAACGTATAACGTATAACGTATAACGTATAACGTACAACGTATAACGTATAACGTATAACGTATAACGCATAACGTATAACGCATAACGTACAACGTATAACGTATAGCGTATAACGTATAACGTATAACGTATAACGTATAACGTTTAACGTATAACGTATAACTTATAACGTAAAACGTATTACATTTTACGTATAACGAGTAACGTATAACGTATAACGTATAACGTATAACGTATAACGTATAACGTGTAACGTATAACGTATAACGTATAACGTATGACGTATAACTAATAACGTATAACGTATAACGTATAACGTATAACGTATAACGTATAACGTATAACGTATAACGTATAACATTTAACGTATAACGTATAACGTATAACGTATATCGTATAATGTATAACGCATAACGTATACCGTATAACGTATAACGTATAACGTATAACGTATAACGAATAACGTATAACGTATAACGTATAACTTATAACGTAAAACGTATTACATATTACGTATAACGAGTAACGTATAACGTATAACGTATAACGTATAACGTATAACGTATAACGTATAACGTATAACGTATAACGTATAACGTAAAACATATAACGTATAACGTATAACGTATAACGTATAACGTATAGCGTATAACGTATAACGTATAACGTATAACGTATAACGTTTAACGTATAACGTATAACTTATAACGTAAAACGTATTACATTTTACGTATAACGAGTAACGTATAACGTATTACGTATAACGTATAACGTATAACGTATAACGTATAACGTATAACGTGTAACGTATAACGTATAACGTATAACGTATAACGTATAACGTATAACGTACAACGTATAACGTACAACGTATAACGTACAACGTATAACGTACAACGTATAACGTACAACGTAAAACGTATAACGTATAACGTATAACGTATAACGTATAACGTATAACGTATAACGTATAACGTATAACGTATAACGTATAACGTATAACGTATAACGTATAACGTATAACGTATGACGTATAACGTATAACGTATAACGTATGACGTATAACTAATAACGTATAACGTATAACGTATAACGTATAACGTATAACGTATAACGTATAACGTATAACGTATAACGTACAACGTATAACGTAAAACGTATAACGTACAACGTATAACGTATAACGTATAACGTATAACGTATAACGTATAACGTATAACGTATAACGTATAACATTTAACGTATAACGTATAACGTATAACGTATATCGTATAATGTATAACGCATAACGTATACCGTATAACGTATAACGTATAACGTATAACGTATAACGTATAACGAATAACGTATAACGTATAACGTATAACTTATAACGTAAAACGTATTACATATTACGTATAACGAGTAACGTATAACGTATAACGTATAACTAATAACGTATAACGTATAACTAATAACGTATAACGTATAACGCATAACGTATAACTAATAACGTATAACGCATGACGTATAACGTATAACGTATAACGTATAACACATAACGTATAACGTATAACGTATAACGTATAACGTATATCGTATAACGTATAACGTATAACGTATAACGTATAACGTATAACGTTTAAGAAATAACGTATAACGTATAACGTATAACGTATAACGTATAACGCATAACGTACAGCGTGTAACGTCAAACGTATAACGTATAACGTATAAAGTATAACGTATAACGCATAACGTATAACGTATAACGTATAACGTATAACGGATAACGTATGACGTATAACGTATAACGTATGACGTATAACTAATAACGTATAACGTATAACGTATAACGTATAACGTATAACGTATAACGTATAACGTATAACGTATAACGTACAACGTATAACGTAAAACGTATAACGTACAACCTATAACGTATAACGTATAACGCATAACGTATAACGTATAACGTATAACGAATAACGAATAACTTATAACGTATAACGAATAACGTATAACGTATAACGTATAACGTATAACGTATAACGTATAACGTATAACGTATAACGGATAACGTATGACGTATAACGTATAACGCATAACGTATAACGCATAACGTAAAACGTTAAACGTGTAACGTATAACGTATGGCGTATAACGTATAACGTATTACATATTACATATAACGTATAACGTACAACGTATAACGTATAACATATAACGTCTAACGTTTAACGTATAACGTACAACGTATAACGTATAACGTATAACGTATAACTTATAACGTAAAACGTATTACATATTACGTAAAACGAGTAACGTATAACGTATAACGTATAACGTATAACGTATTACGTATAACGTATAACGTATAACGGATAACGTATAACGTATAACGTATAACGCATAACGTATAACGCATAACGTAAAACGTTAAACGTGTAACGTATAACGTATGGCGTATAACGTATAACGTATTACATATTACATATAACGTATAACGTACAACGTATAACGTATAACATATAACGTCTAACGTTTAACGTATAACGTACAACGTATAACGTATAACGTATAACGTATAACTTATAACGTAAAACGTATTACATATTACGTATAACGAGTAACGTATAACGTATAACGTATAACGTATAACGTATAACGTATAACGTATAACGTATAACGTATAACGTATAACGTATAACGTATAACGTATAACGTATAACGTATAACGTATAACGTATAACGTATAACGCATAACGTATAACGTATAACGCATAACGCATAACGTATAACGTATAACGTATAACGTATAACACATAACGTATAACGTATAACGTATAACATATAACGCCTAACGTTTAACGTATAACGTACAACGTATAACGTATAACGTATAACGTATAACTTATAACGTAAAACGTATTACATATTACGTATAACGAGTAACGTATAACGTATAACGTATAACGTATAACGTATAACGTATAACGTATAACGTATAACGTATAACGTATAACGTATAACGTATAACGTATAACGTATAACGAATAACGTATAACGTATAACGTATAACGTATAACGTATAACGTATAACGTATAACGTATAACGTATAACGTATAACGTATAACGTATAACGTATAACGTATAACGTATAACGTATAACGTATAACGTATAACGTATAACGTATAACGTATAACGTATAACGTATAACGTATAACTTATAACGTATAACGTATAACGTATAACGTATAACGTATAACGTATAATGTATAACGTGTAACTTATAATGTATAACGTGTAACTTATAACGTATAACGTAAAACGTATAACGTATAACGTATAACGTATAACGTATAACGTATAACGTATAACGCATAACGTATACCGTATAACGTATAACGTATAACGTATAACGTATAACGTATAACGTATAACGTATAACGTATAACGTATAACTTGTAACGTGAAACGTATTTCATATTACGTATAACGAGTAACGTATAACGTATAACGTATAACGTATAACGTATAACGTATAACGTATAACGTATAACGTATAACGTATAACGTATAACGTATAACGTATAACGTATAACGTATAACGTATAACGAATAACGTATAACGTATAACGTATAACGTATAACGTATAACGTATAACGTATAACGTATAATGTATAACGTATAACGTATATGGTATAACGTAAAACATATAACGTATAACGTATAACGTATAACGTATAACGTATATCGTATAACGTATAACGTATAACGTATAAGGTACAACGTATAACGTACAACGTATAACGTAGAACGTATAACGTATAACGTATAACGTATAACGTATAACGAATAACGTATAACGTATAACGTATAACGTATAACGTATAACGTATAACGTATAACGTATAACGGATAACGTATAACGTATAACGTATAACGCATAACGTATAACGCATAACGTAAAACGTTAAACGTGTAACGTATAACGTATGGCGTATAACGTATAACGTATTACATATTACATATAACGTATAACGTACAACGTATAACGTATAACCTATAACGTCTAACGTTTAACGTATAACGTACAACGTATAACGTATAACGTATAACGTATAACTTATAACGTAAAACGTATTACATATTACGTATAACGAGTAACGTATAACGTATAACGTATAACGTATAACGTATAACGTATAACGTATAACGTATAACGTATAACGTATAACGTATAACGTATAACGTATAACGTATAACTTATAACGTATAACGTATAACGTATAACGTATAACGTATAACGTATAACGTATAACGTATAACGTATAACGTATAACGTATAACGTATAACGTATAACGTATAACGTATAATGTATAACGTGTAACTTATAATGTATAACGTGTAACTTATAACGTATAACGTAAAACGTATAACGTATAACGTATAACGTATAACGTATAACGTATAACGTATAACGCATAACGTATACCGTATAACGTATAACGTATAACGTATAACGTATAACGTATAACGTATAACGTATAACGTATAACTTGTAACGTGAAACGTATTTCATATTACGTATAACGAGTAACGTATAACGTATAACGTATAACGTATAACGTATAACGTATAACGTATAACGTATAACGTATAACGTATAACGTATAACGTATAACGTATAACGTATAACGTATAACGAATAACGTATAACGTATAACGTATAACGTATAACGTATAACGTATAACGTATAACGTATAATGTATAACGTATAACGTATATGGTATAACGTAAAACATATAACGTATAAGGTACAACGTATAACGTACAACGTATAACGTAGAACGTATAACGTATAACGTATAACGTATAACGTATAACGAATAACGTATAACGTATAACGTATAACGTATAACGTATAACGTATAACGTATAACGTATAACGGATAACGTATAACGTATAACGTATAACGCATAACGTATAACGTACAACGTATAACGTATAACGTATATCGTATAACGTATAACGTATAACGTATAACGTTTAACGTATAACGTATAACGCATAACGTATAACGTATAACGTATAACATATAACGTATGACGTATAACGTATAACGTATAACGTATAACGTATAACGTATA
The DNA here is from genome assembly GCF_051014685.1 of Ptiloglossa arizonensis. NCBI lineage: Eukaryota > Metazoa > Arthropoda > Insecta > Hymenoptera > Colletidae > Ptiloglossa > Ptiloglossa arizonensis. The sequence goes on from NC_135057.1 coordinate 144,703, forward strand.
ACGTATAACGTATAACGTATAACGTATAACGTATAACGTATAACGTATAACGTATAACGTACAACGTATAACGTATAACGTATATCGTATAACGTATAACGTATAACGTATAACGTTTAACGTATAACGTATAACGTATAACGTATAACGTATAACGTATAACGGATAACGAATAAGGTATAACGTATAACGTATAACGTATGACGTATCACGTATAAGGTATGACCTATAACGTATAACGTATAACGTATAACTTATAACGTATAACGTATAACGTATAACGTATAACGTATAACGTATAACGTATAACGTATAACGTATAACGTATAACGTATAACGTATAACGTATAACGTATAACGTATAACGTATAACGCATAACGTATAACGTATAACGCATAACGCATAACGTATAACGTATAACGTATAACGTATAACACATAACGTATAACGTATAACGTATAACATATAACGCCTAACGTTTAACGTATAACGTACAACGTATAACGTATAACGTATAACGTATAACTTATAACGTAAAACGTATTACATATTACGTATAACGAGTAACGTATAACGTATAACGTATAACGTATAACGTATAACGTATAACGTATAACGTATAACGTATAACGTATAACGTATAACGTATAACGTATAACGTATAACGTATAACGTATAACGTATAACGTATAACGTATAACGTATAACGTATAACGTATAACGTATAACGTATAACGTATAACGTATAACGTATAACGTATAACGTATAACGTATAACGTATAACGTATAACGTATAACGTATAACGTATAACGTATAACGTATAACGTATAACGTATAACGTATAACGTATAACGTATAACGTATAACGTATAACGTATAACGTATAACCTATAACGTATAACGTATAACGTATAACGTATAACGTATAACGTATAATGTATAACGTGTAACTTATAATGTATAACGTGTAACTTATAACGTATAACGTAAAACGTATAACGTATAACGTATAACGTATAACGTATAACGTATAACGTATAACGTATAACGCATAACGTATACCGTATAACGTATAACGTATAACGTATAACGTATAACGTATAACGTATAACGTATAACGTATAACTTGTAACGTGAAACGTATTTCATATTACGTATAACGAGTAACGTATAACGTATAACGTATAACGTATAACGTATAACGTATAACGTATAACGTATAACGTATAACGTATAACGTATAACGTATAACGTATAACGTATAACGTATAACGAATAACGTATAACGTATAACGTATAACGTATAACGTATAACGTATAACGTATAACGTATAATGTATAACGTATAACGTATATGGTATAACGTAAAACATATAACGTATAACGTATAACGTATAAGGTACAACGTATAACGTACAACGTATAACGTAGAACGTATAACGTATAACGTATAACGTATAACGTATAACGAATAACGTATAACGTATAACGTATAACGTATAACGTTTAACGTATAACGTATAACTTATAACGTAAAACGTATTACATTTTACGTATAACGAGTAACGTATAACGTATTACGTATAACGTATAACGTATAACGTATAACGTATAACGTATAACGTGTAACGTATAACGTATAACGTATAACGTATAACGTATAACGTATAACGTACAACGTATAACGTACAACGTATAACGTACAACGTATAACGTACAACGTATAACGTACAACGTAAAACGTATAACGTATAACGTATAACGTATAACGTATAACGTATAACGTATAACGTCAAACGTATAACGTATAACGTATAACGTATAACGTATAACGCATAACGTATAACGTATACCGTATAACGTATAACGTATAACGTATAACGTATAACGTATAACGTATAACGTATAACGAATAACGTATAACGTATAACGTATAACGTATAACGTATAATGTATAACGTATAACGTATAACGTATAACGTAAAACGTATAACGTATAACGTATAACGTATAACGTATAACGTATAACGTATAACGTATAACGTATAACGTATAACGTATAACGTATAACGTATAACGTATAACGTATAACGTATAACGTATAACGTACAACGTATCACGTATAACGTATATCCTATAACGCATAACGTATATCCTATAACGCATAACGTATAGCGTATAACGCATAACGTATACCGTATAACGTATAACGTCAAACGTATAACGTATAACGTATAACGTATAAGGTATAACGCATAACGTATAACGTATACCGTATAACGTATAATGTCAAACGTATAACGTATAACGTATAACGTATAACGTATAACGTATAACGTATAACGTATAACGTATAACGTATAACGTATAACGTATAACGTATAACTTATAACGTAAAACGTATTACATTTTACGTATAACGAGTAACGTATAACGTATATCGTATAACGTATAACGTATAACGAACAACGTATAACGAATAACGTATAACGTATAATGTATAACGTATAATGTATAACGCATAACGTATAACGTATAACGTATAACGTAAAACGTATAACGTATAACGTATAACGTATAACGTATAACGTATAACGTATAACGCATAACGTATAACGCATAACGTACAACATATAACGTATAACGTAAAACGTATAACGTATAACGTATAACGTTTAACGTATAACGTATAACGTATAACGTATAACGTATAACGTATAACGTTTAACGTAAAACATATAACGTAAAACATATAACGTATAACGTATAACGTATAACGTATAACGTATAACGTATAACGTATAACGTATAACGTATAACGTATAACGTATAACGTATAACGTATAACGTATAACGTACAACGTATCACGTATAACGTATATCCTATAACGCATAACGTATATCCTATAACGCATAACGTATAGCGTATAACGCATAACGTATACCGTATAACGTATAACGTCAAACGTATAACGTATAACGTATAACGTATAACGTATAACGCATAACGTATAACGTATACCGTATAACGTATAACGTCAAACGTATAACGTATAACGTATAACGTATAACGTATAACGTATAACGTATAACGTATAACGCATAACGTATAACGTATAACGTATAACGTATAACGTATAACGTATAACGTACACGTATAACGTATAACGTATAACGTATAACGCATAACGTATAACGCATAACGTACAACGTATAACGTATAGCGTATAACGTATAACGTATAACGTATAACGTATAACGTTTAACGTATAACGTATAACTTATAACGTAAAACGTATTACATTTTACGTATAACGAGTAACGTATAACGTATAACGTATAACGTATAACGTATAACGTATAACGTGTAACGTATAACGTATAACGTATAACGTATGACGTATAACTAATAACGTATAACGTATAACGTATAACGTATAACGTATAACGTATAACGTATAACGTATAACGTATAACGTATAACGTATAACGTATAACGTATAACGTATAACGTATAACGTATAACGTACAACGTATCACGTATAACGTATATCCTATAACGCATAACGTATATCCTATAACGCATAACGTATAGCGTATAACGCATAACGTATACCGTATAACGTATAACGTCAAACGTATAACGTATAACGTATAACGTATAACGTATAACGCATAACGTATAACGTATACCGTATAACGTATAACGTATAACGTATAACGTATAACGTATAACGTGTAACGTATAACGTATAACGTATAACGTATAACGTATAACGTATAACGTACAACGTATAACGTACAACGTATAACGTACAACGTATAACGTACAACGTATAACGTACAACGTATAACGTATAACGTAAAACGTATAACGTATAACGTATAACGTATAACGTATAACGTATAACGTATAACGTATGACGTATAACGTATAACGTATAACGTATGACGTATAACGTATAACGTATAACGTATAACGTATAACGTATAACGTATAACGTATAACGTATAACGTACAACGTATAACGTAAAACGTATAACGTACAACGTATAACGTATAACGTATAACGTATAACGTATAACGTATAACGTATAACGTATAACGTATAACGTTTAACGTATAACGTATAACGTATAACGTATATCGTATAATGTATAACGCATAACGTATACCGTATAACGTATAACGTATAACGTATAACGTATAACGAATAACGTATAACGTATAACGTATAACTTATAACGTAAAACGTATTACATATTACGTATAACGAGTAACGTATAACGTATAACGTATAACGTATAACGTATAACGTATAACGTATAACGTATAACGTATAACGTATAACGTAAAACATATAACGTATAACGTATAACGTATAACGTATAACGTATAGCGTATAACGTATAACGTATAACGTATAACGTATAACGTTTAACGTATAACGTATAACTTATAACGTAAAACGTATTACATTTTACGTATAACGAGTAACGTATAACGTATTACGTATAACGTATAACGTATAACGTATAACGTATAACGTATAACGTGTAACGTATAACGTATAACGTATAACGTATAACGTATAACGTATAACGTACAACGTATAACGTACAACGTATAACGTACAACGTATAACGTACAACGTATAACGTACAACGTAAAACGTATAACGTATAACGTATAACGTATAACGTATAACGTATAACGTATAACGTATAACGTATAACGTATAACGTATAACGTATAACGTATAACGTATAACGTATGACGTATAACGTATAACGTATAACGTATGACGTATAACTAATAACGTATAACGTATAACGTATAACGTATAACGTATAACGTATAACGTATAACGTATAACGTATAACGTACAACGTATAACGTAAAACGTATAACGTACAACGTATAACGTATAACGTATAACGTATAACGTATAACGTATAACGTATAACGTATAACGTATAACATTTAACGTATAACGTATAACGTATAACGTATATCGTATAATGTATAACGCATAACGTATACCGTATAACGTATAACGTATAACGTATAACGTATAACGAATAACGTATAACGTATAACGTATAACTTATAACGTAAAACGTATTACATATTACGTATAACGAGTAACGTATAACGTATAACGTATAACGTATAACGTATAACGTATAACGTATAACGTATAACGTATAACGTATAACGTATAACGTATAACGTATAACGTATAACGTATAACGTATAACGTATAACGTATAACGTATAACGTATAACATTTAACGTATAACGTATAACGTATAACGTATATCGTATAATGTATAACGCATAACGTATACCGTATAACGTATAACGTATAACGTATAACGTATAACGTATAACGAATAACGTATAACGTATAACGTATAACTTATAACGTAAAACGTATTACATATTACGTATAACGAGTAACGTATAACGTATAACGTATAACTAATAACGTATAACGTATAACTAATAACGTATAACGTATAACGCATAACGTATAACTAATAACGTATAACGCATGACGTATAACGTATAACGTATAACGTATAACACATAACGTATAACGTATAACGTATAACGTATAACGTATATCGTATAACGTATAACGTATAACGTATAACGTATAACGTATAACGTTTAAGAAATAACGTATAACGTATAACGTATAACGTATAACGTATAACGCATAACGTACAGCGTGTAACGTCAAACGTATAACGTATAACGTATAAAGTATAACGTATAACGCATAACGTATAACGTATAACGTATAACGTATAACGGATAACGTATGACGTATAACGTATAACGTATGACGTATAACTAATAACGTATAACGTATAACGTATAACGTATAACGTATAACGTATAACGTATAACGTATAACGTATAACGTACAACGTATAACGTAAAACGTATAACGTACAACGTATAACGTATAACGTATAACGCATAACGTATAACGTATAACGTATAACGAATAACGAATAACTTATAATGTATAACGAATAACGTATAACGTATAACGTATAACGTATAACGTATAACGTATAACGTATAACGTATAACGGATAACGTATGACGTATAACGTATAACGCATAACGTATAACGCATAACGTAAAACGTTAAACGTGTAACGTATAACGTATGGCGTATAACGTATAACGTATTACATATTACATATAACGTATAACGTACAACGTATAACGTATAACATATAACGTCTAACGTTTAACGTATAACGTACAACGTATAACGTATAACGTATAACGTATAACTTATAACGTAAAACGTATTACATATTACGTATAACGAGTAACGTATAACGTATAACGTATAACGTATAACGTATTACGTATAACGTATAACGTATAACGGATAACGTATAACGTATAACGTATAACGCATAACGTATAACGCATAACGTAAAACGTTAAACGTGTAACGTAAAACGTATGGCGTATAACGTATAACGTATTACATATTACATATAACGTATAACGTACAACGTATAACGTATAACATATAACGTCTAACGTTTAACGTATAACGTACAACGTATAACGTATAACGTATAACGTATAACTTATAACGTAAAACGTATTACATATTACGTATAACGAGTAACGTATAACGTATAACGTATAACGTATAACGTATAACGTATAACGTATAACGTATAACGTATAACGTATAACGTATAACGTATAACGTATAACGTATAACGTATAACGTATAACGTATAACGTATAACGTATAACGCATAACGTATAACGTATAACGCATAACGCATAACGTATAACGTATAACGTATAACGTATAACACATAACGTATAACGTATAACGTATAACATATAACGCCTAACGTTTAACGTATAACGTACAACGTATAACGTATAACGTATAACGTATAACTTATAACGTAAAACGTATTACATATTACGTATAACGAGTAACGTATAACGTATAACGTATAACGTATAACGTATAACGTATAACGTATAACGTATAACGTATAACGTATAACGTATAACGTATAACGTATAACGTATAACGTATAACGTATAACGAATAACGTATAACGTATAACGTATAACGTATAACGTATAACGTATAACGTATAACGTATAACGTATAACGTATAACGTATAACGTATAACGTATAACGTATAACGTATAACGTATAACGTATAACGTATAACGTATAACGTATAACGTATAACGTATAACGTATAACGTATAACGTATAACGTATAACGTATAACGAATAACGTATAACGTATAACGTATAACGTATAACGTATAACGTATAACGTATAACGTATAATGTATAACGTATAACGTATATGGTATAACGTAAAACATATAACGTATAACGTATAACGTATAACGTATAACGTATATCGTATAACGTATAACGTATAACGTATAAGGTACAACGTATAACGTACAACGTATAACGTAGAACGTATAACGTATAACGTATAACGTATAACGTATAACGATAACGTATAACGTATAACGTATAACGTATAACGTAAGTAAACGTATAACGTATAACGTATAACGGATAACGTATAACGTATAACGTATAACGCATAACGTATAACGCATAACGTAAAACGTTAAACGTGTAACGTATAACGTATGGCGTATAACGTATAACGTATTACATATTACATATAACGTATAACGTACAACGTATAACGTATAACATATAACGTCTAACGTTTAACGTATAACGTATAACGTATAACGTATAACGTATAACGCATAACGTATACCGTATAACGTATAACGTATAACGTATAACGTATAACGTATAACGTATAACGTATAACGTATAACTTGTAACGTGAAACGTATTTCATATTACGTATAACGAGTAACGTATAACGTATAACGTATAACGTATAACGTATAACGTATAACGTATAACGTATAACGTATAACGTATAACGTATAACGTATAACGTATAACGTATAACGAATAACGTATAACGTATAACGTATAACGTATAACGTATAACGTATAACGTATAACGTATAACGTATAACGTACAACGTATAACGTATAACGTATATCGTATAACGTATAACGTATAACGTATAACGTTTAACGTTATAACGTATAACGTATAACGTATAACGTATAACGTATAACGTATAACGGATAACGAATAACGTATAACGTATAACGTATAACGTATGACGTATCACGTATAAAGGTATGACCTATAACGTATAACGTATAACGTATAACTTATAACTTATAACGTATAACGTATAACGTATAACGTATAACGTATAACGTATAACGTATAACGTATAACGTATAACGTATAACGTATAACGTATAACGTATAACGTATAACGTATAACGCATAACGTATAACGTATAACGCATAACGCATAACGTATAACGTATAACGTATAACGTATAACACATAACGTATAACGTATAACGTATAACATATAACGCCTAACGTTTAACGTATAACGTACAACGTATAACGTATAACGTATAACGTATAACTTATAACGTAAAACGTATTACATATTACGTATAACGAGTAACGTATAACGTATAACGTATAACGTATAACGTATAACGTATAACGTATAACGTATAACGTATAACGTATAACGTATAACGTATAACGTATAACGTATAACGTATAACGTATAACGTATAACGTATAACGTATAACGTATAACGTATAACGTATAACGTATAACGTATAACGTATAACGTATAACGTATAACGCATAACGTATAACGCATAACGTAAAACGTTAAACGTGTAACGTATAACGTATGGCGTATAACGTATAACGTATTACATATTACATATAACGTATAACGTACAACGTATAACGTATAACATATAACGTCTAACGTTTAACGTATAACGTACAACGTATAACGTATAACGTATAACGTATAACTTATAACGTAAAACGTATTACATATTACGTATAACGAGTAACGTATAACGTATAACGTATAACGTATAACGTATAACGTATAACGTATAACGTATAACGTATAACGTATAACGTATAACGTATAACGTATAACTTATAACGTATAACGTATAACGTATAACGTATAACGTATAACGTATAACGTATAACGTATAACGTATAACGTATAACGTATAACGTATAACGTATAACGTATAATGTATAACGTGTAACTTATAATGTATGACGTGTAACTTATAACGTATAACGTAAAACGTATAACGTATAACGTATAACGTATAACGTATAACGTATAACGTATAACGTATAACGCATAACGTATACCGTATAACGTATAACGTATAACGTATAACGTATAACGTATAACGTATAACGTATAACGTATAACTTGTAACGTGAAACGTATTTCATATTACGTATAACGAGTAACGTATAACGTATAACGTATAACGTATAACGTATAACGTATAACGTATAACGTATAACGTATAACGTATAACGTATAACGTATAACGTATAACGTATAACGAATAACGTATAACGTATAACGTATAACGTATAACGTATAACGTATAACGTATAACGTATAATGTATAACGTATAACGTATATGGTATAACGTAAAACATATAACGTATAACGTATAACGTATAACGTATAACGTATATCGTATAACGTATAACGTATAACGTATAAGGTACAACGTATAACGTACAACGTATAACGTAGAACGTATAACGTATAACGTATAACGTATAACGTATAACGAATAACGTATAACGTATAACGTATAACGTATAACGTATAACGTATAACGTATAACGTATAACGGATAACGTATAACGTATAACGTATAACGCATAACGTATAACGTACAACGTATAACGTATAACGTATATCGTATAACGTATAACGTATAACGTACAACGTATCACGTATAACGTATATCCTATAATGCATAACGTATATCCTATAATGCATAACGTATATCCTATAACGCATAACGTATAGCGAATAACGCATAACGTATACCGTATAGCGTATAACGTCAAACGTATAACGTATAACGTATAACGTATAACGTATAACGTATAACGTATAACGTATAACGTATAACGTATAACGTATAACGTATAACGTATAACGTATAACGTATAACGTATAACGTATAACGTATAACGTATAACGTATAACGTATAACGTATAACGTATAACGTATAACGTATAACGTATAACGTATAACGTATAACGTATAACGGATAACGTATAACGTATAACGTATAACGCATAACGTATAACGTACAACGTATAACGTATAACGTATATCGTATAACGTATAACGTATAACGTATAACGTTTAACGTATAACGTATAACGCATAACGTATAACGTATAACGTATAACATATAACGTATGACGTATAACGTATAACGTATAACGTATAACGTATAACGTATAACGTATAACGTATAACGTATAACGTATAACGTATAACGTATAACGTATAACGTATAACGTATAACGTATAACGTATAACGTATAACGTATAACGTATAACGTATAACGTATAACGTATAACGTGTAACGTATAACGTATAACGTATAACGTATAACGTATAACGTATAACGTACATCGTATAACGTATAACGTATAACGTACAACGTATCACGTATAACGTATATCCTATAATGCATAACGTATATCCTATAATGCATAACGTATATCCTATAACGCATAACGTATAGCGAATAACGCATAACGTATACCGTATAGCGTATAACGTCAAACGTATAACGTATAACGTATAACGTATAACGTATAACGTATAACGTATAACGTATAACGTATAACGTATAACGTATAACGTATAACGTATAACGTATAACGTATAACGTATAACGTATAACGTATAACGTATAACGTATAACGTATAACGTATAGCGTATAACGCATAACGTATACCGTATAACGTATAACGGATAACGTAAAACATATAACGTATAACGTATAACGTATAACGTATAACGTATAACGTATAACGTATAACGTATAACGTATAACGTATAACGTATAACGAATAAGGTATATGCTATAACGCATAACGTATAACGTATAACGTATATCGTATAACGTATAATGTTTAACGCATAACGTACAACGTATAACGTATAACGTATAACGTATAACGTATAACGTATAACGTACAACGTATCACGTATAACGTATATCCTATAATGCATAACGTATATCCTATAATGCATAACGTATATCCTATAACGCATAACGTATAGCGAATAACGCATAACGTATACCGTATAGCGTATAACGTCAAACGTATAACGTATAACGTATAACGTATAACGTATAACGTATAACGTATAACGTATAACGTACAACGTATAACGTATAACGTGTAACGTATAACGCATAACGTATAACGCATAACGTACAACGTATAACGTATAGCTTATAACGTATAACGTATAACGTATAACGTATAACGTTCAACGCATAACGTACAACGTATAACGTATAGCGTATAACGTATAACGTATAACGTATAACGTTTAACGTATAACGTATAACGTATAACGTATAACGTATAACGTATAACGTATAACGTATAACGTATAACGTATAACGTATAACGTATAACGTATAACGTATAACGTATAACGTATAACGTATAACGTATAACGTATAACGTATAACGTATAACGTATAACGGATAACGTATAACGTATAACGTATAACGCATAACGTATAACGTACAACGTATAACGTATAACGTATATCGTATAACGTATAACGTATAACGTATAACGTTTAACGTATAACGTATAACGCATAACGTATAACGTATAACGTATAACATATAACGTATGACGTATAACGTATAACGTATAACGTATAACGTATAACGTATAACGTATAACGTATAACGTATAACGTATAACGTATAACGTATAACGTATAACGTATAACGTATAACGTATAACGTATAACGTATAACGTATAACGTATAACGTATAACGTATAACGTATAACGTGTAACGTATAACGTATAACGTATAACGTATAACGTATAACGTATAACGTACATCGTATAACGTATAACGTATAACGTACAACGTATCACGTATAACGTATATCCTATAATGCATAACGTATATCCTATAATGCATAACGTATATCCTATAACGCATAACGTATAGCGAATAACGCATAACGTATACCGTATAGCGTATAACGTCAAACGTATAACGTATAACGTATAACGTATAACGTATAACGTATAACGTATAACGTATAACGTATAACGTATAACGTATAACGTATAACGTATAACGTATAACGTATAACGTATAACGTATAACGTATAACGTATAACGTATAACGTATAACGTATAGCGTATAACGCATAACGTATACCGTATAACGTATAACGGATAACGTAAAACATATAACGTATAACGTATAACGTATAACGTATAACGTATAACGTATAACGTATAACGTATAACGTATAACGTATAACGTATAACGAATAAGGTATATGCTATAACGCATAACGTATAACGTATAACGTATATCGTATAACGTATAATGTTTAACGCATAACGTACAACGTATAACGTATAACGTATAACGTATAACGTATAACGTATAACGTACAACGTATCACGTATAACGTATATCCTATAATGCATAACGTATATCCTATAATGCATAACGTATATCCTATAACGCATAACGTATAGCGAATAACGCATAACGTATACCGTATAGCGTATAACGTCAAACGTATAACGTATAACGTATAACGTATAACGTATAACGTATAACGTATAACGTATAACGTACAACGTATAACGTATAACGTGTAACGTATAACGCATAACGTATAACGCATAACGTACAACGTATAACGTATAGCTTATAACGTATAACGTATAACGTATAACGTATAACGTTCAACGCATAACGTACAACGTATAACGTATAGCGTATAACGTATAACGTATAACGTATAACGTTTAACGTATAACGTATAACGTATAACGTATAACGTATAACGTATAACGTATAACGTATAACGTAAAACATATAACGTATAACGTATAACGTATAACGTATAACGTATAACGTATAACGTATAACGTATAACGTATAACGTATAACGTATAACGTATAACGTATAACGTATAACGTATAACGTACAACGTATCACGTATAACGTATATCCTATAACGCATAACGTATATCCTATAACGCATAACGTATAGCGTATAACGCATAACGTATACCGTATAACGTATAACGGATAACGTAAAACATATAACGTATAACGTATAACGTATAACGTATAACGTATAACGTATAACGTATAACGTATAACGTATAACGTATAACGTATAACGAATAAGGTATATGCTATAACGCATAACGTATAACGTATAACGTATATCGTATAACGTATAATGTTTAACGCATAACGTACAACGTATAACGTATAACGTATAACGTATAACGTATAACGTATAACGTACAACGTATCACGTATAACGTATATCCTATAATGCATAACGTATATCCTATAATGCATAACGTATATCCTATAACGCATAACGTATAGCGAATAACGCATAACGTATACCGTATAGCGTATAACGTCAAACGTATAACGTATAACGTATAACGTATAACGTATAACGTATAACGTATAACGTATAACGTATAACGTATAACGTATAACGTATAACGTATAACGTATAACGTATAACGTATAACGTATAACGTATAACGTATAACGTATAACGTATAACGTATAACGTATAACGTATAACGTATAACGTATAACGTATAACGTATAACGTATAACGTATAACGTATAACGTATAACGTATAACGTATAACGTATAACGTGTAACGTATAACGTATAACGTATAACGTATAACGTATAACGTATAACGTACATCGTATAACGTACAACGTATAACGTACAACGTATAACGTACAACGTATAACGTACAACGTATAACGTATAACGTAAAACGTATAACGTATAACGTATAACGTATAACGTATAACGTATAACGTATAACGTATAACGTATAACGTATAACGTATAACGTATAACGTATAACGTATGACGTATAACGTATAACGTATAACGTATGACGTATAACTAATAACGTATAACGTATAACGTATAACGTATAATGTATAACGTATAACGTATAACGTATAACGTATGACGTATAACGTATAACGTATAACGTATAACGTATAACGTATAACGTATAACGAATAACGTATAACGTATAACGTATAACGTATAACGTATAACGTACAACGTATAACGTATAACGTATAACGTATAACGCATAACGTATAACGCATAACGTACAACGTATAACGTATAGCGTATAACGTATAACGTATAACGTATAACGTATAACGTTTAACGTATAACGTATAACGTATAACGTATAACGTATAACGTATATCGTATAACGTATAACGTATAACGTATAACGTATAACGTATAACGAATAACGTATAACGTATAACGTATAACGTATAACGTATATCGTATAACGTATAACGTATAACGTATAACGTATAACGTATAACGAATAACGTATAACGTATAACGTATAACGTATGACGTATCAAGTATAAGGTATGACCTATAACGCATAACGTATAGCGTATAACGCGTAACGTATAACGTATAACGTATAACGTATAACGTATAACGTATAACGTATAACGTATAACGTATAACGTATAACGTATAACGTATAACGTATAACTTATAACGTAAAACGTATTACATATTACGTATAACGAGTAACGTATAACGTATAACGTATAACGTATAACGTATAACGTATAACGTATAACGTATAACGTATAACGTATAACGTATAACGTATAACGTATAACGTATAACGTACAACGTATAACGTACAACGTATAACGTACAACGTATAACGTATAACGTATAACGTATAACGTATAACGTATAACGTATAACGTATAACGTATAACGTACAACGTATAACGTACAACGTATAACGTACAACGTATAACGTATAACTTATAACGTATAACGTATAACGTATAACGTATAACGTATAACGTATAACGTATAACGTACAACGTATAACGTACAACGTATAACGTACAACGTATAACGTATAACGTATAACGTATAACGAATAACGTATAACGTATAACGTATAACGTATAACGTATAACGAATAACGTACAACGTATAACGTATAACGTATAACGTATAACGTATAACGTATAAATTATAACGTATAACGTATAACGTATAACGTATAACGTATAACGCATAACGTATAACGCATAACGTATAACGTATAACGTATAACGTATAACGTATAGCGTATAACGTATAACGTATTACATATTACATATAACGTATAACGTACAACGTATAACGTATAACATATAACGTCTAACGTTTAACGTATAACGTACAACGTATAACGTATAACGTATAACGTATAACGTATAACGTATCACGTATAACGTATAGCGTATGACGTATCACGTATAAGGTGTGACCTATAACGCATTACGTATAGCGTATAACGTATAACGTATAACGTATAACGTATAACGTATAACGTATAACGTATAACGTATAACGTATAACGTATAACGTATAACGAATAACATATAACGTATAACGTATAACGTATAACGTATAACGTATAACGTATAACGTATGACGTGTAACGTATAACGTATAACGTATAACGTATAACGTATAACGTATAACGTATAACGTATAACGTATTACATACAACGTATAACGTACAACGTATAACGTACAACGTATAACGTATAACGTATAACGTATAACGTATAACGTATAACGTATAACGTTTAACGTATAACGTATAACGTATAACGTATAACGTATAACGTATAACCTATAACGTACAACGTTTAACGTATAACGTATATCGTATAACGTATAACGTATAACGTATAACGTTTAACGTATAACGTATAACGTATAACGTATAGCGTAAAACGTATAACGTATTACATATTACATATAACGTATAACGTACAACGTATAACGTATAACATATAACGTCTAACGTTTAACGTATAACGTACAACGTATAACGTATAACGTATAACGTATAACGTGTAACGTATAACGTATAACGTATAACGTATAACGTATAACGTATAACGTATAACGTATAACGTATAACGTATAACGTATAACGTATAACGTATAACGAATAAGGTATATGCTATAACGCATAACGTATAACGTATAACGTATATCGTATAACGTATAATGTTTAACGCATAACGTACAACGTATAACGTATAACGTATAACGTATAACGTATAACGTATAACGTACAACGTATCACGTATAACGTATATCCTATAATGCATAACGTATATCCTATAATGCATAACGTATATCCTATAACGCATAACGTATAGCGAATAACGCATAACGTATACCGTATAGCGTATAACGTCAAACGTATAACGTATAACGTATAACGTATAACGTATAACGTATAACGTATAACGTATAACGTACAACGTATAACGTATAACGTGTAACGTATAACGCATAACGTATAACGCATAACGTACAACGTATAACGTATAGCTTATAACGTATAACGTATAACGTATAACGTATAACGTTCAACGCATAACGTACAACGTATAACGTATAGCGTATAACGTATAACGTATAACGTATAACGTTTAACGTATAACGTATAACGTATAACGTATAACGTATAACGTATAACGTATAACGTATAACGTAAAACATATAACGTATAACGTATAACGTATAACGTATAACGTATAACGTATAACGTATAACGTATAACGTATAACGTATAACGTATAACGTATAACGTATAACGTATAACGTATAACGTACAACGTATCACGTATAACGTATATCCTATAACGCATAACGTATATCCTATAACGCATAACGTATAGCGTATAACGCATAACGTATACCGTATAACGTATAACGGATAACGTAAAACATATAACGTATAACGTATAACGTATAACGTATAACGTATAACGTATAACGTATAACGTATAACGTATAACGTATAACGTATAACGAATAAGGTATATGCTATAACGCATAACGTATAACGTATAACGTATATCGTATAACGTATAATGTTTAACGCATAACGTACAACGTATAACGTATAACGTATAACGTATAACGTATAACGTATAACGTACAACGTATCACGTATAACGTATATCCTATAATGCATAACGTATATCCTATAATGCATAACGTATATCCTATAACGCATAACGTATAGCGAATAACGCATAACGTATACCGTATAGCGTATAACGTCAAACGTATAACGTATAACGTATAACGTATAACGTATAACGTATAACGTATAACGTATAACGTATAACGTATAACGTATAACGTATAACGTATAACGTATAACGTATAACGTATAACGTATAACGTATAACGTATAACGTATAACGTATAACGTATAACGTATAACGTATAACGTATAACGTATAACGTATAACGTATAACGTATAACGTATAACGTATAACGTATAACGTATAACGTATAACGTATAACGTATAACGTATAACGTATAACGTGTAACGTATAACGTATAACGTATAACGTATAACGTAGAACGTATAACGTACATCGTATAACGTACAACGTATAACGTACAACGTATAACGTACAACGTATAACGTACAACGTATAACGTATAACGTAAAACGTATAACGTATAACGTATAACGTATAACGTATAACGTATAACGTATAACGTATAACGTATAACGTATAACGTATAACGTATGACGTATAACGTATAACGTATAACGTATGACGTATAACTAATAACGTATAACGTATAACGTATAACGTATAATGTATAACGTATAACGTATAACGTATAACGTATGACGTATAACGTATAACGTATAACGTATAACGTATAACGTATAACGTATAACGAATAACGTATAACGTATAACGTATAACGTATAACGTATAACGTACAACGTATAACGTATAACGTATAACGTATAACGCATAACGTATAACGCATAACGTACAACGTATAACGTATAGCGTATAACGTATAACGTATAACGTATAACGTATAACGTTTAACGTATAACGTATAACGTATAACGTATAACGTATAACGTATATCGTATAACGTATAACGTATAACGTATAACGTATAACGTATAACGAATAACGTATAACGTATAACGTATAACGTATAACGTATATCGTATAACGTATAACGTATAACGTATAACGTATAACGTATAACGAATAACGTATAACGTATAACGTATAACGTATGACGTATCAAGTATAAGGTATGACCTATAACGCATAACGTATAGCGTATAACGCGTAACGTATAACGTATAACGTATAACGTATAACGTATAACGTATAACGTATAACGTATAACGTATAACGTATAACGTATAACGTATAACGTATAACTTATAACGTAAAACGTATTACATATTACGTATAACGAGTAACGTATAACGTATAACGTATAACGTATAACGTATAACGTATAACGTATAACGTATAACGTATAACGTATAACGTATAACGTATAACGTATAACGTATAACGTACAACGTATAACGTACAACGTATAACGTACAACGTATAACGTATAACGTATAACGTATAACGTATAACGTATAACGTATAACGTATAACGTATAACGTACAACGTATAACGTACAACGTATAACGTACAACGTATAACGTATAACTTATAACGTATAACGTATAACGTATAACGTATAACGTATAACGTATAACGTATAACGTACAACGTATAACGTACAACGTATAACGTACAACGTATAACGTATAACGTATAACGTATAACGAATAACGTATAACGTATAACGTATAACGTATAACGTATAACGAATAACGTACAACGTATAACGTATAACGTATAACGTATAACGTATAACGTATAAATTATAACGTATAACGTATAACGTATAACGTATAACGTATAACGCATAACGTATAACGCATAACGTATAACGTATAACGTATAACGTATAACGTATAGCGTATAACGTATAACGTATTACATATTACATATAACGTATAACGTACAACGTATAACGTATAACATATAACGTCTAACGTTTAACGTATAACGTACAACGTATAACGTATAACGTATAACGTATAACGTATAACGTATCACGTATAACGTATAGCGTATGACGTATCACGTATAAGGTGTGACCTATAACGCATTACGTATAGCGTATAACGTATAACGTATAACGTATAACGTATAACGTATAACGTATAACGTATAACGTATAACGTATAACGTATAACGTATAACGAATAACATATAACGTATAACGTATAACGTATAACGTATAACGTATAACGTATAACGTATGACGTGTAACGTATAACGTATAACGTATAACGTATAACGTATAACGTATAACGTATAACGTATAACGTATTACATACAACGTATAACGTACAACGTATAACGTACAACGTATAACGTATAACGTATAACGTATAACGTATAACGTATAACGTATAACGTTTAACGTATAACGTATAACGTATAACGTATAACGTATAACGTATAACCTATAACGTACAACGTTTAACGTATAACGTATATCGTATAACGTATAACGTATAACGTATAACGTTTAACGTATAACGTATAACGTATAACGTATAGCGTAAAACGTATAACGTATTACATATTACATATAACGTATAACGTACAACGTATAACGTATAACATATAACGTCTAACGTTTAACGTATAACGTACAACGTATAACGTATAACGTATAACGTATAACGTATAACGTATAACGTATAACGTATAACGTATAACGTATAACGTATAACGTATAACGTATAACGTATAACGTATAACGTATAACTTATAACGTATAACGTATAACGTATAACGTGTAACCTATAACGTATATCGTATAACGTATTACGTATTACGTATAACCTATAACGTCTAACGTATGACGTATAACGTATAACGTATAACGTATAACGTATAACGTATAACGTATAACGTATAACGTTTAACGTATAACATATAACGTATAACGTATAACGTATAACGTATAACGTATTACATACAACGTATAACGTACAACGTATAACGTACAACGTATAACGTATAACGTATAACGTATAACGTATAACGTATAACGTATAACGTTTAACGTATAACGTATAACGTATAACGTATAACGTATAACGTATAACGTATAACGTACAACGTTTAACGTATAACGTATATCGTATAACGTATAACGTATAACGTATAACGTTTAACGTATAACGTATAACGTATAACGTATAACGTATAACGTATAACGTATAACGTATAACGTATAACGTATAACGTATAACGTATAACGTATAACGTATAACGTATAACGTATAACGTATAACGTATAACGTATAACGAATAAGGTATATGCTATAACGCATAACGTATAACGTATAACGTATATCGTATAACGTATAATGTTTAACGCATAACGTACAACGTATAACGTATAACGTATAACGTATAACGTATAACGTATAACGTACAACGTATCACGTATAACGTATATCCTATAATGCATAACGTATATCCTATAATGCATAACGTATATCCTATAACGCATAACGTATAGCGAATAACGCATAACGTATACCGTATAGCGTATAACGACAAACGTATAACGTATAACGTATAACGTATAACGTATAACGTATAACGTATAACGTATAACGTATAACGTATAACGTATAACGTATAACGTATAACGTATAACGTATAACGTATAACGTATAACGTATAACGTATAACGTATAACCTATAACGTACAACGTTTAACGTATAACGTATAACGTATAACGTATAACGTTTAACGTATAACGTATAACGTATAACGTATAACGTATAACGTATAACGTATAACGTATAACGTATAACGTATAACGTATAACGTATAACGTATATCGTATAACGTATAACGTATAACGTAAAACGTAAAACGTATAACGTATAACGTATAACGTATAACGTATAACGTATAACGTATAACGCATAACGTATACCGTATAACGTATAACGTATAACGTATAACGTATAACGTATAACGTATAACGTATAACGTATAACGTATAACGTATAACGTATAACGTATACCTTATAACGTAAAACGTATTACATATTACGTATAACGAGTAACGTATAACGTATAACGTATATCGTATAACGTATAACGTATAACGTATAACGTATAACGTATAACGAGTAACGTATAACGTATAACGTATAACGTATAACGTACAACGTATAACGTATAACGTATAACGTATAACGTATAACGTATAACGTATAACGTATAACGTATAACGTATAACGTATAACGTATAACGTATATCCTATAACGCATAACGTATAACGTATAACGTATATCGTATAACGTATAACGTATAACGTAAAACGTATAACGTATAACGTATAACGTATAACGTATAACGTATAACGTATAACGTATAACGAATAAGGTATATGCTATAACGCATAACGTATAACGTATAACGTATATCGTATAACGTATAATGTTTAACGCATAACGTACAACGTATAACGTATAACGTATAACGTATAACGTATAACGTATAACGTATAACGTATAACGTATAACGTATAACGTACAACGTATCACGTATAACGTATATCCTATAATGCATAACGTATATCCTATAACGCATAACGTATAGCGAATAACGCATAACGTATACCGTATAGCGTATAACGTCAAACGTATAACGTATAACGTATAACGTATAACGTATAACGTATAACGTATAACGTATAACGTATAACGTATAACGTATAACGTATAACGTATAACGTATAACGTATAACGTATAACGTATAACGTATAACGTATAACGTATAACGTATAACGTATAACGTATAACGTATAACGTATAACGTATAACGTATAACGTATAACTTATAACGTATAACGTATAACGTATAACGTGTAAGCTATAACGTATATCGTATAACGTATTACGTATTACGTATAACCTATAACGTCTAACGTATGACGTATAACGTATAACGTATAACGTATAACGTATAACGTATAACGTATAACGTATAACGTTTAACGTATAACGTATAACGTATAACGTATAACGTATAACGTATAACGTATTACATACAACGTATAACGTACAACGTATAACGTACAACGTATAACGTATAACGTATAACGTATAACGTATAACGTATAACGTATAACGTTTAACGTATAACGTATAACGTATAACGTATAACGTATAACGTATAACCTATAACGTACAACGTTTAACGTATAACGTATATCGTATAACGTATAACGTATAACGTATAACGTTTAACGTATAACGTATAACGTATAACGTATAACGTATAACGTATAACGTATAACGTATAACGTATAACGTATAACGTATAACGTATAACGTATAACGTATAACGTATAACGTATAACGTATAACGTATAACGTATAACGTATAACGAATAAGGTATATGCTATAACGCATAACGTATAACGTATAACGTATATCGTATAACGTATAATGTTTAACGCATAACGTACAACGTATAACGTATAACGTATAACGTATAACGTATAACGTATAACGTACAACGTATCACGTATAACGTATATCCTATAATGCATAACGTATATCCTATAATGCATAACGTATATCCTATAACGCATAACGTATAGCGAATAACGCATAACGTATACCGTATAGCGTATAACGTATAACGTATAACGTATAACGTATAACGTATAACGTATAACGTATAACGTATAACGTATAACGTATAACGTATAACGTATAACGTATAACGTATAACGTATAACGTATAACGTATAACGTATAACGTATAACGTATAACGTATAACGTATAACGTATAACGTATAACGTATAACGTATAACGTATAACGTATAACGTATAACGTATAACGTATAACGTATAACGTATAACGTATAACGTATAACGTATAACGTATAACGTACAACGTATAACGTATAACGTATAACGTATAACGTATAACGTATAACGTATAACGTATAACGTATAACGTTTAACGTATAACGTATAACGTATAACGTATAACGTATAACGTATAACGTATAACGTATAACGTATAACGTATAACGTATAACGTATATCGTATAACGTATAACGTATAACGTAAAACGTAAAACGTATAACGTATAACGTATAACGTATAACGTATAACGTATAACGCATAACGTATACCGTATAACGTATAACGTATAACGTATAACGTATAACGTATAACGTATAACGTATAACGTATAACGTATAACGTATAACGTATAACTTATAACGTAAAACGTATTACATATTACGTATAACGAGTAACGTATAACGTATAACGTATATCGTATAACGTATAACGTATAACGTATAACGTATAACGTATAACGAGTAACGTATAACGTATAACGTATAACGTATAACGTACAACGTATAACGTATAACGTATAACGTATAACGTATAACGTATAACGTATAACGTATAACGTATAACGTATAACGTATAACGTATAACGTATATCCTATAACGCATAACGTATAACGTATAACGTATATCGTATAACGTATAACGTATAACGTAAAACGTATAACGTATAACGTATAACGTATAACGTATAACGTATAACGTATAACGTATAACGTATAACGTATAACGTATAACGTATAACGTATAACGTATAACGTATAACGTATAACGTATAACGTATAACGTATAACGTATAACGTATAACGTATAACGTATAACGTATAACGTATAACGTATAACGTATAACTTATAACGTAAAACGTATTACATATTACGTATAACGAGTAACGTATAACGTATAACGTATATCGTATAACGTATAACGTATAACGTATAACGTATAACGTATAACGAGTAACGTATAACGTATAACGTATAACGTATAACGTACAACGTATAACGTATAACGTATAACGTATAACGTATAACGTATAACGTATAACGTATAACGTATAACGTATAACGAATAAGGTATATGCTATAACGCATAACGTATAACGTATAACGTATATCGTATAACGTATAATGTTTAACGCATAACGTACAACGTATAACGTATAACGTATAACGTATAACGTATAACGTATAACGTACAACGTATCACGTATAACGTATATCCTATAATGCATAACGTATATCCTATAATGCATAACGTATATCCTATAACGCATAACGTATAGCGAATAACGCATAACGTATACCGTATAGCGTATAACGTATAACGTATAACGTATAACGTATAACGTATAACGTATAACGTATAACGTATAACGTATAACGTATAACGTATAACGTATAACGTATAACGTATAACGTATAACGTATAACGTATAACGTATAACGTATAACGTATAACGTATAACGTATAACGTATAACGTATAACGTATAACGTATAACGTATAACGTATAACGTATAACGTATAACGTATAACGTATAACGTATAACGTATAACGTATAACGTATAACGTATAACGTACAACGTATAACGTATAACGTATAACGTATAACGTATAACGTATAACGTATAACGTATAACGTATAACGTTTAACGTATAACGTATAACGTATAACGTATAACGTATAACGTATAACGTATAACGTATAACGTATAACGTATAACGTATAACGTATATCGTATAACGTATAACGTATAACGTAAAACGTAAAACGTATAACGTATAACGTATAACGTATAACGTATAACGTATAACGCATAACGTATACCGTATAACGTATAACGTATAACGTATAACGTATAACGTATAACGTATAACGTATAACGTATAACGTATAACGTATAACGTATAACTTATAACGTAAAACGTATTACATATTACGTATAACGAGTAACGTATAACGTATAACGTATATCGTATAACGTATAACGTATAACGTATAACGTATAACGTATAACGAGTAACGTATAACGTATAACGTATAACGTATAACGTACAACGTATAACGTATAACGTATAACGTATAACGTATAACGTATAACGTATAACGTATAACGTATAACGTATAACGTATAACGTATAACGTATATCCTATAACGCATAACGTATAACGTATAACGTATATCGTATAACGTATAACGTATAACGTAAAACGTATAACGTATAACGTATAACGTATAACGTATAACGTATAACGTATAACGTATAACGTATAACGTATAACGTATAACGTATAACGTATAACGTATAACGTATAACGTATAACGTATAACGTATAACGTATAACGTATAACGTATAACGTATAACGTATAACGTATAACGTATAACTTATAACGTAAAACGTATTACATATTACGTATAACGAGTAACGTATAACGTATAACGTATATCGTATAACGTATAACGTATAACGTATAACGTATAACGTATAACGAGTAACGTATAACGTATAACGTATAACGTATAACGTACAACGTATAACGTATAACGTATAACGTATAACGAATAAGGTATATGCTATAACGCATAACGTATAACGTATAACGTATAACGTATATCGTATAACGTATAATGTTTAACGCATAACGTATAACGTATAACGCATAACGTATACCGTATAACGTATAACGTATAACGTATAACGTATAACGTATAACGTATAACGTATAACGTATAACGTATAACGTATAACGTATAACGTATAACGTATAACTTATAACGTAAAACGTATTACATATTACGTATAACGAGTAACGTATAACGTATAACGTATAACGTATAACGTATAACGTATAACGTATAACGTATAACGTATAACGTATAACGTATAACGAGTAACGTATAACGTATAACGTATAACGTATAACGTATAACGTATAACGTATAACGTATAACGTATAACGTATAACGTATAACGTATAACGTATAACGTATAACGTATAACGTATAACGTTTAACGTATAACGTATAACGTATAACGTATAACGTATAACGTATAACGTTTAACGTATAACGTATAACGTATAACGTATAACGTATAACGTATAACGTATAACGTATAACGTATAACGTATAACGTATAACGTATAACGTATATCGTATAACGTATAACGTATAACGTAAAACGTAAAACGTATAACGTATAACGTATAACGTATAACGTATAACGTATAACGTATAACGCATAACGTATACCGTATAACGTATAACGTATAACGTATAACGTATAACGTATAACGTATAACGTATAACGTATAACGTATAACGTATAACGTATAACGTATACCTTATAACGTAAAACGTATTACATATTACGTATAACGAGTAACGTATAACGTATAACGTATATCGTATAACGTATAACGTATAACGTATAACGTATAACGTATAACGAGTAACGTATAACGTATAACGTATAACGTATAACGTACAACGTATAACGTATAACGTATAACGTATAACGTATAACGTATAACGTATAACGTATAACGTATAACGTATAACGTATAACGTATAACGTATATCCTATAACGCATAACGTATAACGTATAACGTATATCGTATAACGTATAACGTATAACGTAAAACGTATAACGTATAACGTATAACGTATAACGTATAACGTATAACGTATAACGTATAACGAATAAGGTATATGCTATAACGCATAACGTATAACGTATAACGTATATCGTATAACGTATAATGTTTAACGCATAACGTACAACGTATAACGTATAACGTATAACGTATAACGTATAACGTATAACGTATAACGTATAACGTATAACGTATAACGTACAACGTATCACGTATAACGTATATCCTATAATGCATAACGTATATCCTATAACGCATAACGTATAGCGAATAACGCATAACGTATACCGTATAGCGTATAACGTCAAACGTATAACGTATAACGTATAACGTATAACGTATAACGTATAACGTATAACGTATAACGTATAACGTATAACGTATAACGTATAACGTATAACGTATAACGTATAACGTATAACGTATAACGTATAACGTATAACGTATAACGTATAACGTATAACGTATAACGTATAACGTATAACGTATAACGTATAACGTATAACTTATAACGTATAACGTATAACGTATAACGTGTAACCTATAACGTATATCGTATAACGTATTACGTATTACGTATAACCTATAACGTCTAACGTATGACGTATAACGTATAACGTATAACGTATAACGTATAACGTATAACGTATAACGTATAACGTTTAACGTATAACGTATAACGTATAACGTATAACGTATAACGTATAACGTATTACATACAACGTATAACGTACAACGTATAACGTACAACGTATAACGTATAACGTATAACGTATAACGTATAACGTATAACGTATAACGTTTAACGTATAACGTATAACGTATAACGTATAACGTATAACGTATAACCTATAACGTACAACGTTTAACGTATAACGTATATCGTATAACGTATAACGTATAACGTATAACGTTTAACGTATAACGTATAACGTATAACGTATAACGTATAACGTATAACGTATAACGTATAACGTATAACGTATAACGTATAACGTATAACGTATAACGTATAACGTATAACGTATAACGTATAACGTATAACGTATAACGTATAACGAATAAGGTATATGCTATAACGCATAACGTATAACGTATAACGTATATCGTATAACGTATAATGTTTAACGCATAACGTACAACGTATAACGTATAACGTATAACGTATAACGTATAACGTATAACGTACAACGTATCACGTATAACGTATATCCTATAATGCATAACGTATATCCTATAATGCATAACGTATATCCTATAACGCATAACGTATAGCGAATAACGCATAACGTATACCGTATAGCGTATAACGTATAACGTATAACGTATAACGTATAACGTATAACGTATAACGTATAACGTATAACGTATAACGTATAACGTATAACGTATAACGTATAACGTATAACGTATAACGTATAACGTATAACGTATAACGTATAACGTATAACGTATAACGTATAACGTATAACGTATAACGTATAACGTACAACGTATAACGTATAACGTATAACGTATAACGTATAACGTATAACGTATAACGTATAACGTATAACGTTTAACGTATAACGTATAACGTATAACGTATAACGTATAACGTATAACGTATAACGTATAACGTATAACGTATAACGTATAACGTATATCGTATAACGTATAACGTATAACGTAAAACGTAAAACGTATAACGTATAACGTATAACGTATAACGTATAACGTATAACGCATAACGTATACCGTATAACGTATAACGTATAACGTATAACGTATAACGTATAACGTATAACGTATAACGTATAACGTATAACGTATAACGTATAACTTATAACGTAAAACGTATTACATATTACGTATAACGAGTAACGTATAACGTATAACGTATATCGTATAACGTATAACGTATAACGTATAACGTATAACGTATAACGAGTAACGTATAACGTATAACGTATAACGTATAACGTATAACGTATAACGTATAACGTATAACGTATAACGTATAACGTATAACGTATAACGTATAACGTATAACGTATAACGTATATCGTATAACGTATAACGTATAACGTATATCGTATAACGTATAACGTATAACGTAAAACGTAAAACGTATAACGTATAACGTATAACGTATAACGTATAACGTATAACGTATAACGTATAACGTATAACGTACAACGTATAACGTATAACGTATAACGTATAACGTATAACGTATAACGTATAACGTATAACGTATAACGTTTAACGTATAACGTATAACGTATAACGTATAACGTATAACGTATAACGTATAACGTATAACGTATAACGTATAACGTATAACGTATATCGTATAACGTATAACGTATAACGTAAAACGTAAAACGTATAACGTATAACGTATAACGTATAACGTATAACGTATAACGCATAACGTATACCGTATAACGTATAACGTATAACGTATAACGTATAACGTATAACGTATAACGTATAACGTATAACGTATAACGTATAACGTATAACTTATAACGTAAAACGTATTACATATTACGTATAACGAGTAACGTATAACGTATAACGTATATCGTATAACGTATAACGTATAACGTATAACGTATAACGTATAACGAGTAACGTATAACGTATAACGTATAACGTATAACGTACAACGTATAACGTATAACGTATAACGTATAACGTATAACGTATAACGTATAACGTATAACGTATAACGTATAACGTATAACGTATAACGTATATCCTATAACGCATAACGTATAACGTATAACGTATATCGTATAACGTATAACGTATAACGTAAAACGTATAACGTATAACGTATAACGTATAACGTATAACGTATAACGTATAACGTATAACGTATAACGTATAACGTATAACGTATAACGTATAACGTATAACGTATAACGTATAACGTATAACGTATAACGTATAACGTATAACGTATAACGTATAACGTATAACGTATAACGTATAACGTATAACGTATAACTTATAACGTAAAACGTATTACATATTACGTATAACGAGTAACGTATAACGTATAACGTATATCGTATAACGTATAACGTATAACGTATAACGTATAACGTATAACGAGTAACGTATAACGTATAACGTATAACGTATAACGTACAACGTATAACGTATAACGTATAACGTATAACGTATAACGTATAACGTATAACGTATAACGTATAACGTATAACGAATAAGGTATATGCTATAACGCATAACGTATAACGTATAACGTATAACGTATATCGTATAACGTATAATGTTTAACGCATAACGTACAACGTATAACGTATAACGTATAACGTATAACGTATAACGTATAACGTATAACGTATAACGTATAACGTACAACGTATCACGTATAACGTATATCCTATAATGCATAACGTATATCCTATAACGCATAACGTATAGCGAATAACGCATAACGTATACCGTATAGCGTATAACGTCAAACGTATAACGTATAACGTATAACGTATAACGTATAACGTATAACGTATAACGTATAACGTATAACGTATAACGTATAACGTATAACGTATAACGTATAACGTATAACGTATAACGTATAACGTATAACGTATAACGTATAACGTATAACGTATAACGTATAACGTATAACGTATAACGTATAACGTATAACGTATAACGTATAACGAATAAGGTATATGCTATAACGCATAACGTATAACGTATAACGTATATCGTATAACGTATAATGTTTAACGCATAACGTACAACGTATAACGTATAACGTATAACGTATAACGTATAACGTATAACGTATAACGTCTAACGTATAACGTATAACGTACAACGTATCACGTATAACGTATATCCTATAATGCATAACGTATATCCTATAACGCATAACGTATAGCGAATAACGCATAACGTATACCGTATAGCGTATAACGTCAAACGTATAACGTATAACGTATAACGTATAACGTATAACGTATAACGTATAACGTATAACGTATAACGTATAACGTATAACGTATAACGTATAACGTATAACGTATAACGTATAACGTATAACGTATAACGTATAACGTATAACGTATAACGTATAACGTATAACGTATAACGTATAACGTATAACGTATAACGTATAACGTATAACGTATAACGTATAACGTATAACGTAAAACGTAAAACGTATAACGTATAACGTATAACGTATAACGTATAACGTATAACGCATAACGTATACCGTATAACGTATAACGTATAACGTATAACGTATAACGTATAACGTCTAACTTATAACGTAAAACGTATTACATATTACGTATAACGAGTAACGTATAACGTATAACGTATAACGTTTAACGTATAACGTATAACGTATAACGTATAACGTATAACGTATAACGTATAACGTATAACGTATAACGTATAACGTATAACGTATAACGTATAACGTATAACGTATAACGTATAACGTATAACGTATAACGTATAACGAATAAGGTATATGCTATAACGCATAACGTATAACGTATAATGTATATCGTATAACGTATAATGTTTAACGCATAACGTACAACGTATAACGTATAACGTATAACGTATAACGTATAACGTATAACGTATAACGTATAACGTATAACGTATAACGTATAACGTATAACGTATAACCTATAACGTACAACGTTTAACGTATAACGTATATCGTATAACGTATAACGTATAACGTATAACGTTTAACGTATAACGTATAACGTATAACGTATAACGTATAACGTATAACGTATAACGTATAACGTATAACGTATAACGTATAACGTATAACGTATAACGTATAACGTATAACGTATAACGTATAACGTATAACGAATAAGGTATATGCTATAACGCATAACGTATAACGTATAATGTATATCGTATAACGTATAATGTTTAACGCATAACGTACAACGTATAACGTATAACGTATAACGTATAACGTATAACGTATAACGTATAACGTATAACGTATAACGTATAACGTACAACGTATCACGTATAACGTATATCCTATAATGCATAACGTATATCCTATAACGCATAACGTATAGCGAATAACGCATAACGTATACCGTATAGCGTATAACGTCAAACGTATAACGTATAACGTATAACGTATAACGTATAACGTATAACGTATAACGTATAACGTATAACGTATAACGTATAACGTATAACGTATAACGTATAACGTATAACGTATAACGTATAACGTATAACGTATAACGTATAACGTATAACGTATAACGTATAACGTATAACGTATAACGTATAACGTACAACGTATCACGTATAACGTATAACGTATAACGTATAACGTATAACGTATAACGTATAACGTATAACGTATAACGAATAAGGTATATGCTATAACGCATAACGTATAACGTATAATGTATATCGTATAACGTATAATGTTTAACGCATAACGTACAACGTATAACGTATAACGTATAACGTATAACGTATAACGTATAACGTATAACGTATAACGTATAACGTATAACGTACAACGTATCACGTATAACGTATATCCTATAATGCATAACGTATATCCTATAACGCATAACGTATAGCGAATAACGCATAACGTATACCGTATAGCGTATAACGTCAAACGTATAACGTATAACGTATAACGTATAACGTATAACGTATAACGTATAACGTATAACGTATAACGTATAACGTATAACGTATAACGTATAACGTATAACGTATAACGTATAACGTATAACGTATAACGTATAACGTATAACGTATAACGTATAACGTATAACGTATAACGTATAACGTATAACGTATAACGTATAACGTATAACGTATAACGTATAACGTATAACGTAAAACGTAAAACGTATAACGTATAACGTATAACGTATAACGTATAACGTATAACGCATAACGTATACCGTATAACGTATAACGTATAACGTATAACGTATAACGTATAACGTATAACGTATAACGTATAACGTATAACGTATAACGTATAACGTATAACGTATAACTTATAACGTAAAACGTATTACATATTACGTATAACGAGTAACGTATAACGTATAACGTATACCGTATAACGTATAACCTATAACGTACAACGTTTAACGTATAACGTATATCGTATAACGTATAACGTATAACGTATAACGTTTAACGTATAACGTATAACGTATAACGTATAACGTATAACGTATAACCTATAACGTACAACGTTTAACGTATAACGTATATCGTATAACGTATAACGTATAACGTATAAC
This sequence comes from Ptiloglossa arizonensis, assembly GCF_051014685.1. Lineage (NCBI taxonomy): Eukaryota > Metazoa > Arthropoda > Insecta > Hymenoptera > Colletidae > Ptiloglossa > Ptiloglossa arizonensis. The sequence goes on from NC_135057.1 coordinate 177,881, forward strand.
GTTTAACGTATAACGTATAACGTATAACGTATAACGTATAACGTACAACGTTTAACGTATAACGTATATCGTATAACGTATAACGTATAACGTATAACGTTTAACGTATAACGTATAACGTATAACGTATAACGTATAACGTATAACGTATAACGTATAACGTATAACGTATAACGTATAACGTATAACGTATAACGTATAACGTATAACGTATAACATTTAACGTATAACGTATAACGTATAACGTATAACGTATAACGTATAACGTTTAACGTATAACGTATAACGTATAACGTATAACGTATAACGTATAACGTATAACGTATAACGTATAACGTATAACGTATAACGTATATCGTATAACGTATAACGTATAACGTAAAACGTAAAACGTATAACGTATAACGTATAACGTATAACGTATAACGTATAACGCATAACGTATACCGTATAACGTATAACGTATAACGTATAACGTATAACGTATAACGTATAACGTATAACGTATAACGTATAACGTATAACGTATAACGTATAACGTATAACTTATAACGTAAAACGTATTACATATTACGTATAACGAGTAACGTATAACGTATAACGTATATCGTATAACGTATAACGTATAACGTATAACGTATAACGTATAACGAGTAACGTATAACGTATAACGTATAACGTATAACGTACAACGTATAACGTATAACGTATAACGTATAACGTATAACGTATAACGTATAACGTATAACGTATAACGTATAACGTATAACGTATAACGTATATCCTATAACGCATAACGTATAACGTATAACGTATATCGTATAACGTATAACGTATAACGTAAAACGTATAACGTATAACGTATAACGTATAACGTATAACGTATAACGTATAACGTATAACGTATAACGTATAACGTATAACGTATAACGTATAACGTATAACGTATAACGTATAACGTATAACGTATAACGTATAACGTATAACGTATAACGTATAACGTATAACGTATAACGTATAACGTATAACGTATAACTTATAACGTAAAACGTATTACATATTACGTATAACGAGTAACGTATAACGTATAACGTATATCGTATAACGTATAACGTATAACGTATAACGTATAACGTATAACGAGTAACGTATAACGTATAACGTATAACGTATAACGTACAACGTATAACGTATAACGTATAACGTATAACGTATAACGTATAACGTATAACGTATAACGTATAACGTATAACGAATAAGGTATATGCTATAACGCATAACGTATAACGTATAACGTATAACGTATATCGTATAACGTATAATGTTTAACGCATAACGTACAACGTATAACGTATAACGTATAACGTATAACGTATAACGTATAACGTATAACGTATAACGTATAACGTATAACGTACAACGTATCACGTATAACGTATATCCTATAATGCATAACGTATATCCTATAACGCATAACGTATAGCGAATAACGCATAACGTATACCGTATAGCGTATAACGTCAAACGTATAACGTATAACGTATAACGTATAACGTATAACGTATAACGTATAACGTATAACGTATAACGTATAACGTATAACGTATAACGTATAACGTATAACGTATAACGTATAACGTATAACGTATAACGTATAACGTATAACGTATAACGTATAACGTATAACGTATAACGTATAACGTATAACGTATAACGTATAACGTATAACGTATAACGAATAAGGTATATGCTATAACGCATAACGTATAACGTATAACGTATATCGTATAACGTATAATGTTTAACGCATAACGTACAACGTATAACGTATAACGTATAACGTATAACGTATAACGTATAACGTATAACGTATAACGTCTAACGTATAACGTATAACGTACAACGTATCACGTATAACGTATATCCTATAATGCATAACGTATATCCTATAACGCATAACGTATAGCGAATAACGCATAACGTATACCGTATAGCGTATAACGTCAAACGTATAACGTATAACGTATAACGTATAACGTATAACGTATAACGTATAACGTATAACGTATAACGTATAACGTATAACGTATAACGTATAACGTATAACGTATAACGTATAACGTATAACGTATAACGTATAACGTATAACGTATAACGTATAACGTATAACGTATAACGTATAACGTATAACGTATAACGTATAACGTATAACGTATAACGTATAACGTATAACGTATAACGTAAAACGTAAAACGTATAACGTATAACGTATAACGTATAACGTATAACGTATAACGCATAACGTATACCGTATAACGTATAACGTATAACGTATAACGTATAACGTATAACGTCTAACTTATAACGTAAAACGTATTACATATTACGTATAACGAGTAACGTATAACGTATAACGTATACCGTATAACGTATAACCTATAACGTACAACGTTTAACGTATAACGTATATCGTATAACGTATAACGTATAACGTATAACGTTTAACGTATAACGTATAACGTATAACGTATAACGTATAACGTATAACGTATAACGTATAACGTATAACGTATAACGTATAACGTATAACGTATAACGTATAACGTATAACGTATAACGTATAACGTATAACGAATAAGGTATATGCTATAACGCATAACGTATAACGTATAATGTATATCGTATAACGTATAATGTTTAACGCATAACGTACAACGTATAACGTATAACGTATAACGTATAACGTATAACGTATAACGTATAACGTATAACGTATAACGTATAACGTACAACGTATCACGTATAACGTATATCCTATAATGCATAACGTATATCCTATAACGCATAACGTATAGCGAATAACGCATAACGTATACCGTATAGCGTATAACGTCAAACGTATAACGTATAACGTATAACGTATAACGTATAACGTATAACGTATAACGTATAACGTATAACGTATAACGTATAACGTATAACGTATAACGTATAACGTATAACGTATAACGTATAACGTATAACGTATAACGTATAACGTATAACGTATAACGTATAACGTATAACGTATAACGTATAACGTACAACGTATCACGTATAACGTATAACGTATAACGTATAACGTATAACGTATAACGTATAACGTATAACGTATAACGAATAAGGTATATGCTATAACGCATAACGTATAACGTATAATGTATATCGTATAACGTATAATGTTTAACGCATAACGTACAACGTATAACGTATAACGTATAACGTATAACGTATAACGTATAACGTATAACGTATAACGTATAACGTATAACGTACAACGTATCACGTATAACGTATATCCTATAATGCATAACGTATATCCTATAACGCATAACGTATAGCGAATAACGCATAACGTATACCGTATAGCGTATAACGTCAAACGTATAACGTATAACGTATACCGTATAGCGTATAACGTCAAACGTATAACGTATAACGTATAACGTATAACGTATAACGTATAACGTATAACGTATAACGTATAACGTATAACGTATAACGTATAACGTATAACGTATAACGTATAACGTATAACGTATAACGTATAACGTATAACGTATAACGTATAACGTATAACGTATAACGTATAACGTATAACGTATAACGTATAACGTATAACGTATAACGTATAACGTAAAACGTAAAACGTATAACGTATAACGTATAACGTATAACGTATAACGTATAACGCATAACGTATACCGTATAACGTATAACGTATAACGTATAACGTATAACGTATAACGTATAACGTATAACGTATAACGTATAACGTATAACGTATAACGTATAACGTATAACTTATAACGTAAAACGTATTACATATTACGTATAACGAGTAACGTATAACGTATAACGTATACCGTATAACGTATAACCTATAACGTACAACGTTTAACGTATAACGTATATCGTATAACGTATAACGTATAACGTATAACGTTTAACGTATAACGTATAACGTATAACGTATAACGTATAACGTATAACGTATAACGTATAACGTATAACGTATAACGTATAACGTATAACGTTTAACGTATAACGTATAACGTATAACGTATAACGTATAACGTATAACGTATAACGTATAACGTATAACGTATAACGTATAACGTATAACGTATAACGTATAACGTATAACGTATAACGTATAACGTATAACGTATAACGTATAACGTATAACGTATAACGTATAACGTATAACGTATAACGTATAACGTATAACGTATAACGTATAACGTATAACGTATAACGTATAACGTATAACGTATAACGTATAACGAATAAGGTATATGCTATAACGCATAACGTATAACGTATAACGTATATCGTATAACGTATAATGTTTAACGCATAACGTACAACGTATAACGTATAACGTATAACGTATAACGTATAACGTATAACGTATAACGTATAACGTATAACGTACAACGTATCACGTATAACGTATATCCTATAATGCATAACGTATATCCTATAACGCATAACGTATAGCGAATAACGCATAACGTATACCGTATAGCGTATAACGTATAACTTATAACGTAAAACGTATTACATATTACGTATAACGAGTAACGTATAACGTATAACGTATAACGTATAACGTATAACGTATAACGTATAACGTATAACGTATAACGAGTAACGTATAACGTATAACGTATAACGTATAACGTACAACGTATAACGTATAACGTATAACGTATAACGTATAACGTATAACGTATAACGTATAACGTATAACGTATAACGTATAACGTATAACGTATAACGTATAACGAATAAGGTATATGCTATAACGCATAACGTATAACGTATAACGTATATCGTATAACGTATAATGTTTAACGCATAACGTACAACGTATAACGTATAACGTAAAACGTAAAACGTATAACGTATAACGTATAACGTATAACGTATAACGTATAACGCATAACGTATACCGTATAACGTATAACGTATAACGTATAACGTATAACGTATAACGTATAACGTATAACGTATAACGTATAACGTATAACGTATAACGTATAACGTATAACGTATAACTTATAACGTAAAACGTATTACATATTACGTATAACGAGTAACGTATAACGTATAACGTATAACGTATAACGTATAACGTATAACGTATAACGTATAACGTATAACGAGTAACGTATAACGTATAACGTATAACGTATAACGTACAACGTATAACGTATAACGTATAACGTATAACGTATAACGTATAACGTATAACGTATAACGTATAACATATAACGTATAACGTATAACGTATAACGTATAACGTATAACGTATAACTTATAACGTAAAACGTATTACATATTACGTATAACGAGTAACGTATAACGTATAACGTATAACGTATAACGTATAACGTATATCCTATAACGCATAACGTATAACGTATAACGTATATCGTATAACGTATAACGTATAACGTAAACGTAAAACGTATAACGTATAACGTATAACGTATAACGTAAAACGTATAACGCATAACGTATACCGTATAACGTATAACGTATAACGTATAACGTATAACGTATAACGTATAACGTATAACGTATAACGTATAACGTATAACGTATAACGTATAACGTATAACTTATAACGTAAAACGTATTACATATTACGTATAACGAGTAACGTATAACGTATAACGTATAACGTATAACGTATAACGTATAACGTATAACGTATAACGTATAACGTATAACGAGTAACGTATAACGTATAACGTATAACGTATAACGTACAACGTATAACGTATAACGTATAACGTATAACGTATAACGTATAACGTATAACGTATAACGTATAACGTATAACGTATAACGTATAACGTATATCCTATAACGCATAACGTATAACGTATAACGTATATCGTATAACGTATAAACGTATAACGTAAAACGTATAACGTATAACGTATAGCGTATAACGTATAACGTATAACGCATAACGTATACCGTATAACGTATAACGTATAACGCATAACGTATAACGTATAACGTATAACGTATAACGTATAACGTATAACGTATAACGTATAACGTATAACGTATAACGTATAACGTATTACTTATAACGTAAAACGTATTACATATTACGTATAACGAGTAACGTATAACGTATAACGTATAACGTATAACGTATAACGTATAACGTATAACGTATAACGTATAACGTATAACGAGTAACGTATACGTATAACGTATAACGTATAACGTACAACGTATAACGTATAACGTATAACGTATAACGTATAACGTATAACGTATAACGTATAACGTAAAACGTATAACGTATAACGTATATCCTATAACGCATAACGTATAACGTATAACGTATATCGTATAACGTATAACGTATAACGTAAAACGTATAACGTATAACGTATAGCGTATAACGTATAACGTATAACGCATAACGTATACCGTATAACGTATAACGTATAACGCATAACGGATAACGTATAACGTATAACGTATAACGTATAACGTATAACGTATAACGTATAACGTACAACTTATAACGTAAAACGTATTACATATTACGTATAACGAGTAACGTATAACGTATAACGTATACCGTATAACGTATAACGTATAACGTATAACGTATAACGTATAACGTATAACGTATAACGTATAACGTATAACGTATAACGTATAACGTATAACGTATAACGTATAACGTATAACGTATAACGTATAACGTATAACGTATAACGTATAACGTATAACGTATAACGTATAACGTATAACGTATAACGTATAACGTATAACGTATAACGTATAACGTATAACGTATAACGTATAACGTATAACGTATAACGTATAACGTATAACGTATAACGTATAACGTATAACGTATAACGTATAACGTATAACGTATAACGTATAACGTATAACGTATAACGTATAACGTATAACGTATAACGTATAACGTTTAACGTATAACGTATAACGTATAACGTATAACGTATAACGTATAACGTATAACGTATAACGTATAACGTATAACGTATAACGTATAACGTATATCGTATAACGTATAACGTATAACGTAAAACGTAAAACGTATAACGTATAACGTATAACGTATAACGTATAACGTATAACGCATAACGTATACCGTATAACGTATAACGTATAACGTATAACGTATAACGTATAACGTATAACGTATAACGTATAACGTATAACGTATAACGTATAACGTATAACGTATAACTTATAACGTAAAACGTATTACATATTACGTATAACGAGTAACGTATAACGTATAACGTATAACGTATAACGTATAACGTATAACGTATAACGTATAACGTATAACGAGTAACGTATAACGTATAACGTATAACGTATAACGTACAACGTATAACGTATAACGTATAACGTATAACGTATAACGTATAACGTATAACGTATAACGTATAACGTATAACGTATAACGTATAACGTATAACGTACAACGTATCACGTATAACGTATATCCTATAACGCATAACGTATATCCTATAACGCATAACGTATAGCGTATAACGCATAACGTATACCGTATAACGTATAACGTCAAACGTATAACGTATAACGTATAACGTATAACGTATAACGCATAACGTATAACGTATACCGTATAACGTATAATGTCAAACGTATAACGTATAACGTATAACGTATAACGTATAACGTATAACGTATAATGTATAACGCATAACGTATACCGTATAACGTATAACGTATAACGTATAACGTATAACGTATAACGTATAACGTATAACGTATAACGTATAACGTATAACTTATAACGTAAAACGTATTACATATTACGTATAACGAGTAACGTATAACGTATAACGTATAACGTATAACGTATAACGTATAACGTATAACGTATAACGTATAACGTATAACGTATAACGTATAACGTATAACGTATAACGTATAACGTATAACGTATAACGTATAACGTATAACGTATAACGTATAACGTATAACGTATAACGTATAACGTATAACGTATAACGTATAACGTATAACGTATAACGTATAACGTATAACGTATAACGTTTAACGAATAACGTATAACGTATAACGTATAACGCATAACGTATAACGTATAACGTATAACGTATAACGAATAACGTATAACGTATAACGTATAACGTATAACGTACAACGTACAACGTATAACGTATAACGTGTAACGTATATGGTATAACGTAAAACATATAACGTATAACGTATAACGTATAACGTATATCGTATAACGTATAACGTATAACGTATAAGGTACAACGTATAACGTACAACGTATAACGTAGAACGTATAACGTATAACATATAACGTCTAACGTTTAACGTATAACGTACAACGTATAACGTATAACGTATAACGTATAACTTATAACGTAAAACGTATTACATATTACGTATAACGAGTAACGTATAACGTATAACGTATAACGTATAACGTATAACGTATAACGTATAACGTATAACGTATAACGTATAACGTATAACGTATAACGTATAACGTATAACGTATAACTTATAACGTATAACGTATAACGTATAACGTATAACGTATAACGTATAACGTATAACGTATAACGTATAACGTATAACGTATAACGTATAACGTATAACGTATAATGTATAACGTGTAACTTATAATGTATAACGTGTAACTTATAACGTATGACGTAAAACGTATAACGTATAACGTATAACGTATAACGTGTAACGTATAACGTATAACGCATAACGTATACCGTATAACGTATAACGTATAACGTATAGCGTATAACGTATAACGTATAACGTATAACGTACAACTTATAACGTGAAACGTATTTCATATTACGTATAACGAGTAACGTATAACGTATATCGTATAACGTATAACGTATAACGTATAACGTATAACGAATAACGTATAACGTATAACGTATAACGTATAACGTATAATGTATAACGTATAACGTATATGGTATAACGTAAAACATATAACGTATAACGTATAACGTATAACGTATAACGTATATCGTATAACGTATAACGTATAACGTATAAGGTACAACGTATAACGTACAACGTATAACGTAGAACGTATAACGTATAACGTATAACGTATAACGTATAACGTATAACGTATAACGTATAACGTATAACGTATAACGTACAACGTATAACGAATAACGTATAACGTATAACGTATAACGTATGACGTATCACGTATAAGGTATGACCTATAACGTATAACGTATAACGTATAACTTATAACGTATAACGTATAACGTATAACGTATAACGTATAACGTATAACGTATAACGTATAACGTACAACGTATAACGTATAACGTATATCGTATAACGTATAACGTATAACGTATAACGTTTAACGTATAACGTATAACGCATAACGTATAACGTATAACGTATAACGTATAACGTATGACGTATAACGTATAACGTATAACGTATAACGTATAACGTATAACGTATAACGTATAACGTATAACGTATAACGTATAACGTATAACGTATAACGTATAACGTATAACGTACAACGTATAACGTATAACGTATATCGTATAACGTATAACGTATAACGTATAACGTTTAACGTATAACGTATAACGTATAACGTATAACGTATAACGTATAACGGATAACGAATAACGTATAACGTATAACGTATAACGTATGACGTATCACGTATAAGGTATGACCTATAACGTATAACGTATAACGTATAACTTATAACGTATAACGTATAACGTATAACGTATAACGTATAACGTATAACGTATAACGTATAACGTATAACGTATAACGTATAACGTATAACGTATAACGAATAACGTATAACGTATAACGTATAACGTATAACGTATAATGTATAACGTATAACGTATAACGTATAACGTAAAACGTATAACGTATAACGTATAACGTATAACGTATAACGTATAACGTATAACGTATAACGTATAACGTATAACGTATAACGTATAACGTATAACGTATAACGTATAACGTATAACGTATAACGTATAACGTACAACGTATCACGTATAACGTATATCCTATAACGCATAACGTATATCCTATAACGCATAACGTATAGCGTATAACGCATAACGTATACCGTATAACGTATAACGTCAAACGTATAACGTATAACGTATAACGTATAACGTATAACGCATAACGTATAACGTATACCGTATAACGTATAATGTCAAACGTATAACGTATAACGTATAACGTATAACGTATAACGTATAACGTATAATGTATAACGCATAACGTATACCGTATAACGTATAACGTATAACGTATAACGTATAACGTATAACGTATAACGTATAACGTATAACGTATAACGTATAACGTATAACGTATAACGTATAACGTATAACTTATAACGTAAAACGTATTACATTTTACGTATAACGAGTAACGTATAACGTATATCGTATAACGTATAACGTATAACGAACAACGTATAACGAATAACGTATAACGTATAACGTATAACGTATAACGTATAGCGTATAACGTATAACGTATAACGTATAATGTATAACGTTTAACGTATAACGTATAACTTATAACGTATAACGTATAACGTATAACGTACAACGTACAACGTATAACGTATAACGTGTAACGTATAACGCATAACGTATAACGCATAACGTACAACATATAACGTATAACGTAAAACGTATAACGCATAACGTATAACGTTTAACGTATAACGTATAACGTATAACGTATAACGTATAACGTATAACGTATAACGTATAACGTATAACGTATAACGTATAACGTATAACGTATAACGTATAACGTATAACGTATAACGTATAACGTATAACGTATAACGTATAACGTATAACGTATAACTTATAACGTAAAACGTATTACATTTTACGTATAACGAGTAACGTATAACGTATATCGTATAACGTATAACGTATAACGAACAACGTATAACGAATAACGTATAACGTATAACGTATAACGTATAACGTATAGCGTATAACGTATAACGTATAACGTATAACGTATAACGTATAACGTATAACGTATAACGTATAACGTATAACGTACAACGTATCACGTATAACGTATATCCTATAACGCATAACGTATATCCTATAACGCATAACGTATAGCGTATAACGCATAACGTATACCGTATAACGTATAACGTCAAACGTATAACGTATAACGTATAACGTATAACGTATAACGCATAACGTATAACGTATACCGTATAACGTATAACGTCAAACGTATAACGTATAACGTATAACGTATAACGTATAACGTATAACGTATAACGTATAACGCATAACGTATAACGTATAACGTATAACGTATAACGTATAACGTATAACGTACAACGTATAACGTATAACGTATAACGTATAACGCATAACGTATAACGCATGACGTACAACGTATAACGTATAGCGTACAACGTATAACGTATAACGTATAACGTATAACGTTTAACGTATAACGTATAACTTATAACGTAAAACGTATTACATTTTACGTATAACGAGTAACGTATAACGTATAACGTATAACGTATAACGTATAACGTATAACGTGTAACGTATAACGCATAACGTATAACGTATAACGTATAACGTATAACGTACAACGTATAACGTACAACGTATAACGTACAACGTATAACGTACAACGTATAACGTACAACGTATAACGTATAACGTAAAACGTATAACGTATAACGTATAACGTATAACGTATAACGTATAACGTATAACGTATAACGTATAACGTATAACGTATAACGTATAACGTATAACGTATAACGTATAACGTACAACGTATCACGTATAACGTATATCCTATAACGCATAACGTATATCCTATAACGCATAACGTATAGCGTATAACGCATAACGTATACCGTATAACGTATAACGTCAAACGTATAACGTATAACGTATAACGTATAACGTATAACGCATAACGTATAACGTATACCGTATAACGTATAACGTCAAACGTATAACGTATAACGTATAACGTATAACGTATAACGTATAACGTATAACGTATAACGCATAACGTATAACGTATAACGTATAACGTATAACGTATAACGTATAACGTACAACGTATAACGTATAACGTATAACGTATAACGCATAACGTATAACGCATGACGTACAACGTATAACGTATAGCGTATAACGTATAACGTATAACGTATAACGTATAACGTATAACGTTTAACGTATAACGTATAACTTATAACGTAAAACGTATAACGTATAACGTACAACGTATCACGTATAACGTATATCCTATAACGCATAACGTATATCCTATAACGCATAACGTATAGCGTATAACGCATAACGTATACCGTATAACGTATAACGTCAAACGTATAACGTATAACGTATAACGTATAACGTATAACGCATAACGTATAACGTATACCGTATAACGTATAATGTCAAACGTATAACGTATAACGTATAACGTATAACGTATAACGTATAACGTATAATGTATAACGCATAACGTATACCGTATAACGTATAACGTATAACGTATAACGTATAACGTATAACGTATAACGTATAACGTATAACGTATAACGTATAACGTATAACGTATAACGTATAACGTATAACTTATAACGTAAAACGTATTACATTTTACGTATAACGAGTAACGTATAACGTATATCGTATAACGTATAACGTATAACGAACAACGTATAACGAATAACGTATAACGTATAACGTATAACGTATAACGTATAGCGTATAACGTATAACGTATAACGTATAACGTATAACGTTTAACGTATAACGTATAACTTATAACGTATAACGTATAACGTATAACGTACAACGTACAACGTATAACGTATAACGTGTAACGTATAACGCATAACGTATAACGCATAACGTACAACATATAACGTATAACGTAAAACGTATAACGCATAACGTATAACGTTTAACGTATAACGTATAACGTATACCGTATAACGTATAACGTATAACGTATAACGTAAAACATATAACGTATAACGTATAACGTATAACGTATAACGTATAACGTATAACGTATAACGTATAACGTATAACGTATAACGTATAACGTATAACGTATAACGTACAACGTATCACGTATAACGTATATCCTATAACGCATAACGTATATCCTATAACGCATAACGTATAGCGTATAACGCATAACGTATACCGTATAACGTATAACGTCAAACGTATAACGTATAACGTATAACGTATAACGTATAACGCATAACGTATAACGTATACCGTATAACGTATAACGTCAAACGTATAACGTATAACGTATAACGTATAACGTATAACGTATAACGTATAACGTATAACGCATAACGTATAACGTATAACGTATAACGTATAACGTATAACGTATAACGTACAACGTATAACGTATAACGTATAACGTATAACGCATAACGTATAACGCATGACGTACAACGTATAACGTATAGCGTATAACGTATAACGTATAACGTATAACGTATAACGTTTAACGTATAACGTATAACTTATAACGTAAAACGTATTACATTTTACGTATAACGAGTAACGTATAACGTATAACGTATAACGTATAACGTATAACGTATAACGTGTAACGTATAACGTATAACGTATAACGTATAACGTATAACGTATAACGTACAACGTATAACGTACAACGTATAACGTACAACGTATAACGTACAACGTATAACGTACAACGTATAACGTATAACGTAAAACGTATAACGTATAACGTATAACGTATAACGTATAACGTATAACGTATAACGTATAACGTATAACGTATAACGTATAACGTATAACGTATAACGTATAACGTATAACGTACAACGTATCACGTATAACGTATATCCTATAACGCATAACGTATATCCTATAACGCATAACGTATAGCGTATAACGCATAACGTATACCGTATAACGTATAACGTCAAACGTATAACGTATAACGTATAACGTATAACGTATAACGCATAACGTATAACGTATACCGTATAACGTATAACGTCAAACGTATAACGTATAACGTATAACGTATAACGTATAACGTATAACGTATAACGTATAACGCATAACGTATAACGTATAACGTATAACGTATAACGTATAACGTATAACGTACAACGTATAACGTATAACGTATAACGTATAACGCATAACGTATAACGCATGACGTACAACGTATAACGTATAGCGTATAACGTATAACGTATAACGTATAACGTATAACGTATAACGTTTAACGTATAACGTATAACTTATAACGTAAAACGTATTACATTTTACGTATAACGAGTAACGTATAACGTATAACGTATAACGTATAACGTATAACGTATAACGTGTAACGAATAACGTATAACGTATAACGTATAACGTATAACGTATAACGTACAACGTATAACGTACAACGTATAACGTACAACGTATAACGTACAACGTATAACGTACAACGTATAACGTATAACGTAAAACGTATAACGTATAACGTATAACGTATAACGTATAACGTATAACGTATAACGTATAACGTATAACGTATAACGTATAACGTATAACGTATAACGTATAACGTATAACGTATAACGTATAACGTATAACGTATAACGTACAACGTATAACGTAAAACGTATAACGTACAACGTATAACGTATAACGTATAACGTATAACGTATAACGTATAACGTATAACGTATAACGTATAACGTATAACATTTAACGTATAACGTATAACGTATAACGTATATCGTATAATGTATAACGCATAACGTATACCGTATAACGTATAACGTATAACGTATAACGTATAACGAATAACGTATAACGTATAACGTATAACTTATAACGTAAAACGTATTACATATTACGTATAACGAGTAACGTATAACGTATAACGTATAACGTATAACGTATAACGTATAACGTATAACGTATAACGTATAACGTATAACGTATAACGTAAAACATATAACGTATAACGTATAACGTATAACGTATAACGTATAGCGTATAACGTATAACGTATAACGTATAACGTATAACGTTTAACGTATAACGTATAACTTATAACGTAAAACGTATTACATTTTACGTATAACGAGTAACGTATAACGTATAACGTATAACGTATAACGTATAACGTATAACGTATAACGTA
This sequence comes from Ptiloglossa arizonensis, assembly GCF_051014685.1. Classification (NCBI taxonomy): domain Eukaryota; kingdom Metazoa; phylum Arthropoda; class Insecta; order Hymenoptera; family Colletidae; genus Ptiloglossa; species Ptiloglossa arizonensis. Next base: position 193,220 of record NC_135057.1, read on the forward strand.
TAACGTATAACGTGTAACGTATAACGTATAACGTATAACGTATAACGTATAACGTATAACGTACAACGTATAACGTACAACGTATAACGTACAACGTATAACGTACAACGTATAACGTACAACGTAAAACGTATAACGTATAACGTATAACGTATAACGTATAACGTATAACGTATAACGTATAACGTATAACGTATAACGTATAACGTATAACGTATAACGTATGACGTATAACGTATAACGTATAACGTATGACGTATAACTAATAACGTATAACGTATAACGTATAACGTATAACGTATAACGTATAACGTATAACGTATAACGTATAACGTACAACGTATAACGTATAACGTATAACGTATAACGTATAACGTATAACGTATAACTTATAACGTAAAACGTATTACATATTACGTATAACGAGTAACGTATAACGTATAACGTATAACGTATAACGTATAACGTATAACGTATAACGTATAACGTATAACGTATAACGTATAACGTATAACGTACAACGTATAACGTACAACGTATAACGTACAACGTATAACGTATAACGTATAACGTATAACGTATAACGTATAACGTATAACGTATAACGTATAACGTATAACGTATAACGAATAACGTATAACGTATAACGTATAACGTATAACGTACAACGTGTAACGTATAACGTGTAACGTATAACGCATAACGTATAACGCATAACGTACAACATATAACGTATAGCGTATAACGTATAACGTATAACGTATAACGTATAACGTTTAACGTATAACGAATAACGTATAACGTATAACGTATAACGTATAACGTATAACGTATAACGTATAACGTATAACGTATAACGTATAACGTATAACGTATAACGTATAACGTATAACGTTTAACGTATAACGTATAACGTATAACGTATAACGTATAACGTATATCGTATAACGTATAACGTATAACGTATAACGTATAACGTATAACGAATAACGTATAACGTATAACGTATAACGTATAACGTATAACGTATAACGTATAACGTATAACGTATAACGTATAACGTTTAACGTATAACGTATAACGTATAACGTACAACGTATAACGTACAACGTATAACGTATAACGCGTAACGTATAACGTATAACGTATAACGTATAACGTATAACGTATAACGTATAACGCATAACGTATAACGCATAACGTACAACGTATAACGTATAGCGTATAACGTATAACGTATAACGTATAACGTATAACGTTCAACGCATAACGTACAACGTATAACGTATAGCGTATAACGTATAACGTATAACGTATAACGTTTAACGTATAACGTATAACGTATAACGTATAACGTATAACGTATAACGTATAACGTATAACGTAAAACATATAACGTATAACGTATAACGTATAACGTATAACGTATAACGTATAACGTATAACGTATAACGTATAACGTATAACGTATAACGTATAACGTATAACGTATAACGTATAACGTATAACGTACAACGTATCACGTATAACGTATATCCTATAACGCATAACGTATATCCTATAACGCATAACGTATAGCGTATAACGCATAACGTATACCGTATAACGTATAACGTATAACGTAAAACATATAACGTATAACGTATAACGTATAACGTATAACGTATAACGTATAACGTATAACGTATAACGTATAACGTATAACGTATAACGAATAAGGTATATGCTATAACGCATAACGTATAACGTATAACGTATATCGTATAACGTATAATGTTTAACGCATAACGTACAACGTATAACGTATAACGTATAACGTATAACGTATAACGTATAACGTACAACGTATCACGTATAACGTATATCCTATAATGCATAACGTATATCCTATAATGCATAACGTATATCCTATAACGCATAACGTATAGCGAATAACGCATAACGTATACCGTATAGCGTATAACGTCAAACGTATAACGTATAACGTATAACGTATAACGTATAACGTATAACGTATAACGTATAACGTATAACGTATAACGTATAACGTATAACGTATAACGTATAACGTATAACGTATAACGTATAACGTATAACGTATAACGTATAACGTATAACGTATAACGTATAACGTATAACGTATAACGTATAACGTATAACGTATAACGTATAACGTATAACGTATAACGTGTAACGTATAACGTATAACGTATAACGTATAACGTACAACGTATAACGTACAACGTATAACGTACAACGTATAACGTACAACGTATAACGTACAACGTATAACGTACAACGTATAACGTACAACGTATAACGTACAACGTAAAACGTATAACGTATAACGTATAACGTATAACGTATAACGTATAACGTATAACGTATAACGTATAACGTATAACGTATAACGTATAACGTATAACGTATGACGTATAACGTATAACGTATAACGTATGACGTATAACTAATAACGTATAACGTATAACGTATAACGTATAATGTATAACGTATAACGTATAACGTATAACGTATGACGTATAACGTTTAACGTATAACGTATAACGTATAACGTATAACGTATAACGTATAACGTATAACGAATAACGTATAACGTATAACGTATAACGTATAACGTATAACGTACAACGTATAACGTATAACGTATAACGTATAACGCATAACGTATAACGCATAACGTACAACGTATAACGTATAGCGTATAACGTATAACGTATAACGTATAACGTATAACGTTTAACGTATAACGTATAACGTATAACGTATAACGTATAACGTATATCGTATAACGTATAACGTATAACGTATAACGTATAACGTATAACGAATAACGTATAACGTATAACGTATAACGTATGACGTATCAGGTATAAGGTATGACCTATAACGCATAACGTATAGCGTATAACGCGTAACGTATAACGTATAACGTATAACGTATAACGTATAACGTATAACGTATAACGTATAACGTATAACGTATAACGTATAACGTATAACGTATAACTTATAACGTAAAACGTATTACATATTACGTATAACGAGTAACGTATAACGTATAACGTATAACGTATAACGTATAACGTATAACGTATAACGTATAACGTATAACGTATAACGTATAACGTATAACGTATAACGTACAACGTATAACGTACAACGTATAACGTACAACGTATAACGTATAACGTATAACGTATAACGTATAACGTATAACGTATAACGTATAACGTATAACGTATAACGTATAACGAATAACGTATAACGTATAACGTATAACGTATAACGTACAACGTGTAACGTATAACGTGTAACGTATAACGCATAACGTATAACGCATAACGTACAACATATAACGTATAGCGTATAACGTATAACGTATAACGTATAACGTATAACGTTTAACGTATAACGAATAACGTATAACGTATAACGTATAACGTATAACGTATAACGTATAACGTATAACGTATAACGTATAACGTATAACGTATAACGTATAACGTATAACGTATAACGTTTAACGTATAACGTATAACGTATAACGTATAACGTATAACGTATATCGTATAACGTATAACGTATAACGTATAACGTATAACGTATAACGAATAACGTATAACGTATAACGTATAACGTATGACGTATCAAGTATAAGGTATGACCTATAACGCATAACGTATAGCGTATAACGCGTAACGTATAACGTATAACGTATAACGTATAACGTATAACGTATAACGTATAACGTATAACGTATAACGTATAACGTATAACGTATAACGTATAACGTATAATATAACGTATAACGTATAAACGTATAACGTATAACGTATAACGTATAACGTATAACGTATAACGTATAACGTATAACGTATAACGTATAACGTATAACGTATAACGTACAACGTATCACGTATAACGTATATCCTATAACGCATAACGTATATCCTATAACGCATAACGTATAGCGTATAACGCATAACGTATACCGTATAACGTATAACGTCAAACGTATAACGTATAACGTATAACGTATAACGTATAACGCATAACGTATAACGTATACCGTATAACGTATAACGTCAAACGTATAACGTATAACGTATAACGTATAACGTATAACGTATAACGTATAACGTATAACGCATAACGTATAACGTATAACGTATAACGTATAACGTATAACGTATAACGTACAACGTATAACGTATAACGTATAACGTATAACGCAGAACGTATAACGCATGACGTACAACGTATAACGTATAGCGTATAACGTATAACGTATAACGTATAACGTATAACGTATAACGTTTAACGTATAACGTATAACTTATAACGTAAAACGTATTACATTTTACGTATAACGAGTAACGTATAACGTATAACGTACGTATACGTATAACGTATAACGTATAACGTATAACGTATAACGTATAACGTATAACGTTTAACGTATAACGTATAACTTATAACGTAAAACGTATTACATTTTACGTATAACGAGTAACGTATAACGTATAACGTATAACGTATAACGTATAACGTATAACGTGTAACGTATAACGTATAACGTATACGTATAACGTATAACGTATAACGTACAACGTATAACGTACAACGTATAACGTACAACGTATAACGTACAACGTATAACGTACAACGTATAACGTATAACGTAAAACGTATAACGTATAACGTATAACGTATACGTATAACGTATAACGTATAACGTATAACGTATAACGTATAACGTATAACGTATAACGTATAACGTATAACGTATAACGTATAACGTATAACGTATAACGTACAACGTATAACGTAAAACGTATAACGTACAACGTATAACGTATAACGTATAACGTATAACGTATAACGTATAACGTATAACGTATAACGTATAACGTATAACATTTAACGTATAACGTATAACGTATAACGTATATCGTATAATGTATAACGCATAACGTATACCGTATAACGTATAACGTATAACGTATAACGTATAACGAATAACGTATAACGTATAACGTATAACTTATAACGTAAAACGTATTACATATTACGTATAACGAGTAACGTATAACGTATAACGTATAACGTATAACGTATAACGTATAACGTATAACGTATAACGTATAACGTATAACGTATAACGTAAAACATATAACGTATAACGTATAACGTATAACGTATAACGTATAGCGTATAACGTATAACGTATAACGTATAACGTATAACGTTTAACGTATAACGTATAACTTATAACGTAAAACGTATTACATTTTACGTATAACGAGTAACGTATAACGTATAACGTATAACGTATAACGTATAACGTATAACGTATAACGTATAACGTATAACGTGTAACGTATAACGTATAACGTATAACGTATAACGTATAACGTATAACGTACAACGTATAACGTACAACGTATAACGTACAACGTATAACGTACAACGTATAACGTAAACGTAAACGTATAACGTATAACGTATAACGTATAACGTATAACGTATAACGTATAACGTAGAACGTATAACGTATAACGTATAACGTATAACGTATAACGTATAACGTATAACGTATAAACGTATAACGTATAACGTATAACGTATAACGTATAACGTATAACGTATAACGTATAACGTATAACGTATAACGTATAACGTATAACGTATAACGTATAACGTATAACGTACAACGTATAACGTACAACGTATAACGTACAACGTATAACGTACTAACGTATAACGTATAACGTATAACGATAACGTATAACGTATAACGTATAACGTATAACGTATAACGTATAACGTATAACGTATAACGTATAACGTATAACGTATAACGTATAACGTATAACGTATAACGTATAACGTATAACGTATAACGTATAACGTATAACGTATAACGTATAACGTATAACGTATAACGTATAACGTATAACGTATAACGTATAACGTATAACGTATAACGTATAACGTATAACGTATAACGTATAACGTATAACGTATAACGTATAACGTATAACGTACAACGTATAACGTACAACGTATAACGTACAACGTATAACGTACAACGTATAACGTACACGTATAACGTATAACGTATAACGAATAACGTATAACGTATAACGTATAACGTATAACGTATAACGTATAACGTATAACGTATAACGTATAACGTATAACGTATAACGTATAACGTATAACGTATAACGTATAACCCATAACGTACAATGTATAACGAATAACGTATAACGTATAACGTATAACGTGTAACGTATAACGTATAACGTATAACGCATAATGTATAACGCATATCCTAAAACGTCTGCCGTATAACGTATAACGTGTAACCTATACTATAACGTATAACGTATAACGTATAACGTATAACGTATAATAACGTATAACGTATAACGTATAACGTATAACGTATAACGTATAACGTATAACGTATAACGTATAACGTATAACGTATAACGTATAACGTATAACGTACAACGTATAACGTATAACGTATAACGTATAACGTATAACGTACAACGTATAACGTACAACGTATAACGTACAACGTATAACGTATAACGTATAACGTATAACGTATAACGTATAACGTATAACGTATAACGTATAACGTATAACGTATAACGTATAACGTATTACGTATAACGTATAACGTATAACGTATAACGTATAACGTATAAGTATAACGTATAACGTATAACGTATAACGTATAACGTATAACGTATAACGTATAACGTATAACGTATAACGTATAACCCATAACGTACAATGTATAACGAATAACGTATAACGTATAACGTATAACGTGTAACGTATAACGTATAACGTATAACGCATAATGTATAACGCATATCCTAAAACGTCTGCCGTATAACGTATAACGTGTAACCTATAACGTATAACGTATAACGTATAACGTATAACGTATAACGTATAACGTATAACGTATAACGTATAACGTATAACGTATAACGTATAACGTATAACGTATAACGTATAACGTATAACGTATAACGTATAACCCATAACGTACAATGTATAACGAATAACGTATAACGTATAACGTATAACGTGTAACGTATAACGTATAACGTATAACGCATAATGTATAACGCATATCCTAAAACGTCTGCCGTATAACGTATAACGTGTAACCTATAACGTATAACGTGTAACGTAGAACGTATAACGTATAACGTACAACGTATAACGTAAAACGTATAACGTATGACGTACAACGTATAACGTTTAACGTATAACGTATAACGTATAACGTATAACGTATAACGTATAACGTATAACGTATAACGTATAACGTATAACGTATAACGTATAACGTATAACGTATAACGTATAACGTAAAACGTATAACGTATAACGTATAACGTATAACGTATAACGTATAACGTATAACGTATAACGTATAACGTATAACGTATAACGTATAACGTATAACGTATAACGTATAACGTATAACGTATAACGTATAACGTATAACGTATAACGTATAACGTATAACGCATAACGTATAACGTATAACGTATAACGTACAACGTATAACGTATAACGTATAACGTATAACGTATAACGTACAACGTATAACGTACAACGTATAACGTACAACGTATAACGTACAACGTATAACGTATAACGTATAACGTATAACGTATAACGTATAACGTATAACCCATAACGTACAATGTATAACGAATAACGTATAACGTATAACGTATAACGTGTAACGTATAACGTATAACGTATAACGCATAATGTATAACGCATATCCTAAAACGTCTGCCGTATAACGTATAACGTGTAACCTATAACGTATAACGTGTAACGTAGAACGTATAACGTATAACGTACAACGTATAACGTAAAACGTATAACGTATGACGTACAACGTATAACGTATAACGTATAACGTATAACCCATAACGTACAATGTATAACGAATAACGTATAACGTATAACGTATAACGTGTAACGTATAACGTATAACGTATAACGTATAACGCATAATGTATAACGCATATCCTAAAACGTCTGCCGTATAACGTATAACGTGTAACCTATAACGTATAACGTATAACGTATAACGTATAATGTATAACGTATAACGTATAACGTATAACGTATAACGTATAACGTATAACGTATAACGTATAACGTATAACCCATAACGTACAATGTATAACGAATAACGTATAACGTATAACCTATAACGTGTAACGTATAACGTATAACGTATAACGCATAATGTATAACGCATATCCTAAAACGTCTGCCGTATAACGTATAACGTGTAACCTATAACGTATAACGTATAACGTATAACGTATAACGTATAACGTATAACGTATAACGTATAACGTATAACGTATAACGTATAACGTATAACGTATAACGTATAACGTATAACGTATAACGTATAACGTATAACGTATAACGTATAACCCATAACGTACAATGTATAACGAATAACGTATAACGTATAACGTATAACGTGTAACGTATAACGTATAACGTATAACGCATAATGTATAACGCATATCCTAAAACGTCTGCCGTATAACGTATAACGTGTAACCTATAACGTATAACGTGTAACGTAGAACGTATAACGTATAACGTACAACGTATAACGTAAAACGTATAACGTATGACGTACAACGTATAACGTATAACGTATAACGTATAACCCATAACGTACAATGTATAACGAATAACGTATAACGTATAACGTATAACGTGTAACGTATAACGTATAACGTATAACGTATAACGCATAATGTATAACGCATATCCTAAAACGTCTGCCGTATAACGTATAACGTGTAACCTATAACGTATAACGTATAACGTATAACGTATAATGTATAACGTATAACGTATAACGTATAACGTATAACGTATAACGTATAACGTATAACGTATAACGTATAACCCATAACGTACAATGTATAACGAATAACGTATAACGTATAACCTATAACGTGTAACGTATAACGTATAACGTATAACGCATAATGTATAACGCATATCCTAAAACGTCTGCCGTATAACGTATAACGTGTAACCTATAACGTATAACGTATAACGTATAACGTATAACGTATAACGTATAACGTATAACGTATAACGTATAACGTATAACGTATAACGTATAACGTATAACGTATAACGTATAACGTATAACGTATAACGTATAACCCATAACGTACAATGTATAACGAATAACGTATAACGTATAACGTATAACGTGTAACGTATAACGTATAACGTATAACGCATAAAGTATAACGCATATCCTAAAACGTCTGCCGTATAACGTATAACGTGTAACCTATAACGTATAACGTGTAACGTAGAACGTATAACGTATAACGTACAACGTATAACGTAAAACGTATAACGTATGACGTACAACGTATAACGTATAACGTATAACGTATAACGTATAACGTATAACGTATAACGTATAACGTATAACGTATAACGTATAACGTATAACGTATAACGTATAACGTATAACGTATAACGTAAAACGTATAACGTATAACGTATAACGTATAACGTATAACGTATAACGTATAACGTATAACGTATAACGTATAACGTATAACGTATAACGTATAACGTATAACGTATAACGTACAACGTATAACGTACAACGTATAACGTACAACGTATAACGTACAACGTATAACGTAGAACGTATAACGTATAACGTATAACGTATAACGTATAACGTATAACGTATAACGTAGAACGTATAACGTAGAACGTATAACGTATAACGTATAACGTATAACGTATAACGTATAACGTATAACGTATAACGTATAACGTATAACGTATAACGTATAACGTATAACGTATAACGTATAACGTATAACGTATAACGTATAACGTATAACGTATAACGTATAACGTATAACGTATAACGTATAACGTATAACGTATAACGTATAACGTATAACGTATAACGTATAACGTATAACGTATAACGTAAAACGTATAACGTAAAACGTATATCGTATAACGTATAACGTATAACGTATAACGTATAACGTATAACGTATAACGTATAACGTATAACGTATAACGTATAACGTATAACGTATAACGTACAACGTATAACGTACAACGTATAACGTACAACGTATAACGTACAACGTATAACGTACAACGTATAACGTACAACGTATAACGAATAACGTATAACGTATAACGTATAACGTATAAACGTATAACGTATAACGTATAACGTATAACGTATAACGTATAACGTATAACGTATAACGTATAACGTATAACGTATAACGTATAACGTATAACGTATAACGTATAACGTATAACGTATAACGTATAACGTATAACGTATAACGTATAACGTATAACGTATAACGTATAACGTATAACGTACAACGTATAACGTACAACGTATAACGTACAACGTATAACGTACAACGTATAACGTACAACGTATAAACGTATAACGTATAACGTATAACGTATAACGTATAACGTATAACGTATAACGTATAACGTATAACGTATAACGTATAACGTATAACGTATAACGTATAACGTATAACCCATAACGTACAATGTATAACGAATAACGTATAACGTATAACGTATAACGTGTAACGTATAACGTATAACGTATAACGCATAATGTATAACGCATATCCTAAAACGTCTGCCGTATAACGTATAACGTGTAACCTATAACGTATAACGTATAACGTATAACGTATAACGTATAACGTATAACGTATAACGTATAACGTATAACGTATAACGTATAACGTATAACGTATAACGTATAACGTATAACGTATAACGTATAACGTATAACGTATAACGTACAACGTATAACGTATAACGTATAACGTATAACGTATAACGTACAACGTATAACGTACAACGTATAACGTACAACGTATAACGTATAACGTATAACGTATAACGTATAACGTATAACGTATAACGTATAACGTATAACGTATAACGTATAACGTATAACGTATTACGTATAACGTATAACGTATAACGTATAACGTATAACGTATAATGTATAACGTATAACGTATAACGTATAACGTATAACGTATAACGTATAACGTATAACGTATAACGTATAACGTATAACCCATAACGTACAATGTATAACGAATAACGTATAACGTATAACGTATAACGTGTAACGTATAACGTATAACGTATAACGCATAATGTATAACGCATATCCTAAAACGTCTGCCGTATAACGTATAACGTGTAACCTATAACGTATAACGTATAACGTATAACGTATAACGTATAACGTATAACGTATAACGTATAACGTATAACGTATAACGTATAACGTATAACGTATAACGTATAACGTATAACGTATAACGTATAACGTATAACGTATAACCCATAACGTACAATGTATAACGAATAACGTATAACGTATAACGTATAACGTATAACGTATAACGTATAACGTATAACGTATAACGTATAACGTATAACGTATAACGTATAACGTATAACGTATAACGTATAACGTATAACGTATAACGTATAACGTATAACGTATAACGTATAACGTATAACGTATAATGTATAACGTATAACGTATAACGTATAACGTATAACGTATAACGTATAACGTATAACGTATAACGTATAACGTATAACGTATAACGTATAACGTATAACGTATAACGCATAATGTATAACGCATATCCTAAAACGTCTGCCGTATAACGTATAACGTGTAACCTATAACGTATAACGTGTAACGTAGAACGTATAACGTATAACGTACAACGTATAACGTAAAACGTATAACGTATGACGTACAACGTATAACGTTTAACGTATAACGTATAACGTATAACGTATAACGTATAACGTATAACGTATAACGTATAACGTATAACGTATAACGTATAACGTATAACGTATAACGTATAACGTATAACGTATAACGTATAACGTAAAACGTATAACGTATAACGTATAACGTATAACGTATAACGTATAACGTATAACGTATAACGTATAACGTATAACGTATAACGTATAACGTATAACGTATAACGTATAACGTATAACGTATAACGTATAACGTATAACGTATAACGTATAACGTATAACGTATAACGTATAACGTATAACGTATAACGTATAACGTACAACGTATAACGTATAACGTATAACGTATAACGTATAACGTACAACGTATAACGTACAACGTATAACGTACAACGTATAACGTACAACGTATAACGTATAACGTATAACGTATAACGTATAACGTATAACGTATAACGTATAACGTATAACGTATAACGTATAACGTATAACGTATAACGTATAACGTATAACGTATAACGTATAACGTATAACGTATAACGTATAACGTATAATGTATAACGTATAACGTATAATGTATAACGTATAACGTATAACGTATAACGTATAACGTATAACGTATAACGTATAACGTATAACGTATAACGTATAACCCATAACGTACAATGTATAACGAATAACGTATAACGTATAACGTATAACGTGTAACGTATAACGTATAACGTATAACGCATAATGTATAACGCATATCCTAAAACGTCTGCCGTATAACGTATAACGTGTAACCTATAACGTATAACGTATAACGTATAACGTATAACGTATAACGTATAACGTATAACGTATAACGTATAACGTATAACGTATAACGTATAACGTATAACCCATAACGTACAATGTATAACGAATAACGTATAACGTATAACGTATAACGTGTAACGTATAACGTATAACGTATAACGCATAATGTATAACGCATATCCTAAAACGTCTGCCGTATAACGTATAACGTGTAACCTATAACGTATAACGTGTAACGTAGAACGTATAACGTATAACGTACAACGTATAACGTAAAACGTATAACGTATGACGTACAACGTATAACGTATAACGTATAACGTACAACGTATAACGTATAACGTATAACGTATAACCCATAACGTACAATGTATAACGAATAACGTATAACGTATAACGTATAACGTGTAACGTATAACGTATAACGTATAACGCATAATGTATAACGCATATCCTAAAACGTCTGCCGTATAACGTATAACGTGTAACCTATAACGTATAACGTATAACGTATAACGTATAACGTATAACGTATAACGTATAACGTATAACGTATAACGTATAACGTATAATGTATAACGTATAACGTATAACGTATAACGTATAACGTATAATGTATAACGTATAACGTATAACGTATAACGTATAACGTATAACGTATAACGTATAACGTATAACGTATAACGTATAACCCATAACGTACAATGTATAACGAATAACGTATAACGTATAACGTATAACGTGTAACGTATAACGTATAACGTATAACGCATAATGTATAACGCATATCCTAAAACGTCTGCCGTATAACGTATAACGTGTAACGTATAACGTATAACGTATAACGTATAACGTATAACGTATAACGTATAACGTATAACGTATAACGTATAACGTATAACGTATAACGTATAACGTATAACGTATAACGTATAACCCATAACGTACAATGTATAACGAATAACGTATAACGTATAACGTATAACGTGTAACGTATAACGTATAACGTATAACGCATAATGTATAACGCATATCCTAAAACGTCTGCCGTATAACGTATAACGTGTAACCTATAACGTATAACGTGTAACGTAGAACGTATAACGTATAACGTACAACGTATAACGTAAAACGTATAACGTATGACGTACAACGTATAACGTATAACGTATAACGTACAACGTATAACGTACAACGTATAACGTACAACGTATAACGTACAACGTATAACGTACAACGTATAACGTATAACGTATAACGTATAACGTATAACGTATAACGTATAACGTATAACGTATAACGTATAACGTATAACGTATAACGTATAACGTATAATGTATAACGTATAACGTATAACGTATAACGTATAACGTATAATGTATAACGTATAACGTATAACGTATAACGTATAACGTATAACGTATAACGTATAACGTATAACGTATAACGTATAACCCATAACGTACAATGTATAACGAATAACGTATAACGTATAACGTATAACGTGTAACGTATAACGTATAACGTATAACGCATAATGTATAACGCATATCCTAAAACGTCTGCCGTATAACGTATAACGTGTAACGTATAACGTATAACGTATAACGTATAACGTATAACGTATAACGTATAACGTATAACGTATAACGTATAACGTATAACGTATAACGTATAACGTATAACGTATAACGTATAACCCATAACGTACAATGTATAACGAATAACGTATAACGTATAACGTATAACGTGTAACGTATAACGTATAACGTATAACGCATAATGTATAACGCATATCCTAAAACGTCTGCCGTATAACGTATAACGTGTAACCTATAACGTATAACGTGTAACGTAGAACGTATAACGTATAACGTACAACGTATAACGTAAAACGTATAACGTATGACGTACAACGTATAACGTATAACGTATAACGTACAACGTATAACGTACAACGTATAACGTACAACGTATAACGTACAACGTATAACGTACAACGTATAACGTATAACGTATAACGTATAACGTAACGTATAACGTATAACGTATAACGTATAACGTATAACGTATAACGTATAACGTATAACGTATAACGTATAACGTATAACGTATAACGTATAACGTATAACGTATAACGTATAACGTATAACGTATAACGTATAACGTATAACGTATAACGTATAACGTATAACGTATAACGTATAACGTATAACGTATAACGTATAACGTATAACGTATAACGTATAACGTATAACGTATAACGTATAACGTATAACGTATAACGTATAACGTATAACGTATAACGTATAACGTATAACGTATAACGTATAACGTATAACGTATAACGTATAACGTATAACGTATAACGTAACTAACGTATAACGTACAACGTATAACGTACAACGTATAACGTACAACGTATAACGTATAACGTATAACGTATAACGTATAACGTATAACGTATAACGTATAACGTATAACGTATAACGTATAACGTATAACGTATAACGTATAACGTATAACGTATAACGTATAACGTATAACGTATAACCCATAACGTACAATGTATAACGAATAACGTATAACGTATAACGTATAACGTGTAACGTATAACGTATAACGTATAACGCATAACTGTATAACGAACGTATAACGTATAACGTATAACGTATAACGTATAACGTACAACGTATAACGTACAACGTATAACGTACAACGTATAACGTACAACGTATAACGTACAACGTATAGCGTATAACGTATAACGTATAACGTATAACGTATAACGTATAACGTAGAACGTATAACGTAGAACGTATAACGTATAACGTATAACGTATAACGTATAACGTATAACGTATAACTTATATCGTATAACGTATAACGGACAACGTATAATGTATAACGTATAACGGATGACGTATAACGTATAACGTATAACGTATAACGTATAACGTATAACGTATAACGTATAACGTATAACGTATAACGAATAACGTATAACGTACAACGTATAACGTACAACGTATAACGTACAACGTATAACGTACAACGTATAACGTACAACGAATAACGTATAACGTATAACGTATAACGTATAACGTATAACGTATAACGTATAACGTATAACGTATAACGTATAACTTATATCGTATAACGTATAACTTATATCGTATAACGTATAACGGACAACGTATAATGTATAACGTATAACGGATGACGTATAACGTATAACGTATAACGTATAACGTATAACGTATAACGTATAACGTATAACGCATAACGTATAATGTATAACGAATAACGTATAACGTATAACGTATAACACAAAATGTATAACGCATATCCTATAACGTGTGCCGTATAACGTATAACGTATAACCTATAACGTATAACGTGTAACGTAGAACGTATAACGTACAACGTACAACGTATAACGTATAACGTATAACGTATAACGTATAACGTATAACGTATAACGTATAACGTATAACGTATAACGTATAACGTATAACGTATAACGTATAACGTATAACGTATAACGTATAACGTATAACCCATAACGTACAATGTATAACGAATAACGTATAACGTATAACGTATAACGTGTAACGTATAACGTATAACGTATAACGCATAATGTATAACGCATATCCTAAAACGTCTGCCGTATAACGTATAACGTGTAACCTATAACGTATAACGTGTAACGTAGAACGTATAACGTATAACGTACAACGTATAACGTAAAACGTATAACGTATGACGTACAACGTATAACGTATAACGTATAACGTACAACGTATAACGTATAACGTATAACGTATAACCCATAACGTACAATGTATAACGAATAACGTATAACGTATAACGTATAACGTGTAACGTATAACGTATAACGTATAACGCATAATGTATAACGCATATCCTAAAACGTCTGCCGTATAACGTATAACGTGTAACCTATAACGTATAACGTATAACGTATAACGTATAACGTATAACGTATAACGTATAACGTATAACGTATAACGTATAACGTATAACGTATAACCCATAACGTACAATGTATAACGAATAACGTATAACGTATAACGTATAACGTGTAACGTATAACGTATAACGTATAACGCATAATGTATAACGCATATCCTAAAACGTCTGCCGTATAACGTATAACGTGTAACCTATAACGTATAACGTATAACGTATAACGTATAACGTATAACGTATAACGTATAACGTATAACGTATAACGTATAACGTATAACGTATAACGTATAACGTATAACGTATAACGTATAACCCATAACGTACAATGTATAACGAATAACGTATAACGTATAACGTATAACGTGTAACGTATAACGTATAACGTATAACGCATAATGTATAACGCATATCCTAAAACGTCTGCCGTATAACGTATAACGTGTAACCTATAACGTATAACGTACAACGTATAACGTATAACGTATAACGTATAACCCATAACGTACAATGTATAACGAATAACGTATAACGTATAACGTATAACGTGTAACGTATAACGTATAACGTATAACGCATAATGTATAACGCATATCCTAAAACGTCTGCCGTATAACGTATAACGTGTAACCTATAACGTATAACGTATAACGTATAACGTATAACGTATAACGTATAACGTATAACGTATAACGTATAACGTATAACGTATAATGTATAACGTATAACGTATAACGTATAACGTATAACGTATAATGTATAACGTATAACGTATAACGTATAACGTATAACGTATAACGTATAACGTATAACGTATAACGTATAACGTATAACCCATAACGTACAATGTATAACGAATAACGTATAACGTATAACGTATAACGTGTAACGTATAACGTATAACGTATAACGCATAATGTATAACGCATATCCTAAAACGTCTGCCGTATAACGTATAACGTGTAACGTATAACGTATAACGTATAACGTATAACGTATAACGTATAACGTATAACGTATAACGTATAACGTATAACGTATAACGTATAACGTATAACGTATAACGTATAACGTATAACGTATAACCCATAACGTACAATGTATAACGAATAACGTATAACGTATAACGTATAACGTGTAACGTATAACGTATAACGTATAACGCATAATGTATAACGCATATCCTAAAACGTCTGCCGTATAACGTATAACGTGTAACCTATAACGTATAACGTGTAACGTAGAACGTATAACGTATAACGTACAACGTATAACGTAAAACGTATAACGTATGACGTACAACGTATAACGTATAACGTATAACGTACAACGTATAACGTACAACGTATAACGTACAACGTATAACGTACAACGTATAACGTACAACGTATAACGTATAACGTATAACGTATAACGTATAACGTATAACGTATAACGTATAACGTATAACGTATAACGTATAACGTATAACGTATAACGTATAACGTATAACGTATAACGTATAACGTATAACGTATAACGTATAACGTATAACGTATAATGTATAACGTATAACGTATAACGTATAACGTATAACGTATAACGTATAACGTATAACGTATAACGTATAACCCATAACGTACAATGTATAACGAATAACGTATAACGTATAACGTATAACGTGTAACGTATAACGTATAACGTATAACGTATAACGCATAATGTATAACGCATATCCTAAAACGTCTGCCGTATAACGTATAACGTGTAACCTATAACGTATAACGTATAACGTATAACGTATAATGTATAACGTATAACGTATAACGTATAACGTATAACGTATAACGTATAACGTATAACGTATAACGTATAACCCATAACGTACAATGTATAACGAATAACGTATAACGTATAACGTATAACGTGTAACGTATAACGTATAACGTATAACGCATAATGTATAACGCATATCCTAAAACGTCTGCCGTATAACGTATAACGTGTAACCTATAACGTATAACGTATAACGTATAACGTATAACGTATAACGTATAACGTATAACGTATAACGTATAACGTACAACGTATAACGTACAACGTATAACGTACAACGTATAACGTACAACGTATAACGTAGAACGTATAGCGTATAACGTATAACGTATAACGTATAACGTATAACGTATAACGTAGAACGTATAACGTAGAACGTATAACGTATAACGTATAACGTATAACGTATAACGTATAACGTATAACGTATAACTTATATCGTATAACGTATAACGGACAACGTATAATGTATAACGTATAACGGATGACGTATAACGTATAACGTATAACGTATAACGTATAACGTATAACGTATAACGTATAACGTATAACGTATAACGAATAACGTATAACGTACAACGTATAACGTACAACGTATAACGTACAACGTATAACGTACAACGTATAACGTACAACGAATAACGTATAACGTATAACGTATAACGTATAACGTATAACGTATAACGTATAACGTATAACGTATAACGTATAACTTATATCGTATAACGTATAACTTATATCGTATAACGTATAACGGACAACGTATAATGTATAACGTATAACGGATGACGTATAACGTATAACGTATAACGTATAACGTATAACGTATAACGTATAACGTATAACGCATAACGTATAATGTATAACGAATAACGTATAACGTATAACGTATAACACAAAATGTATAACGCATATCCTATAACGTGTGCCGTATAACGTATAACGTATAACCTATAACGTATAACGTGTAACGTAGAACGTATAACGTACAACGTACAACGTATAACGTATAACGTATAACGTATAACGTATAACGTATAACGTATAACGTATAACGTATAACGTATAACGTATAACGTATAACGTATAACGTATAACGTATAACGTATAACGTATAACGTATAACCCATAACGTACAATGTATAACGAATAACGTATAACGTATAACGTATAACGTGTAACGTATAACGTATAACGTATAACGCATAATGTATAACGCATATCCTAAAACGTCTGCCGTATAACGTATAACGTGTAACCTATAACGTATAACGTGTAACGTAGAACGTATAACGTATAACGTACAACGTATAACGTAAAACGTATAACGTATGACGTACAACGTATAACGTATAACGTATAACGTACAACGTATAACGTATAACGTATAACGTATAACCCATAACGTACAATGTATAACGAATAACGTATAACGTATAACGTATAACGTGTAACGTATAACGTATAACGTATAACGCATAATGTATAACGCATATCCTAAAACGTCTGCCGTATAACGTATAACGTGTAACCTATAACGTATAACGTATAACGTATAACGTATAACGTATAACGTATAACGTATAACGTATAACGTATAACGTATAACGTATAACGTATAACGTATAACCCATAACGTACAATGTATAACGAATAACGTATAACGTATAACGTATAACGTGTAACGTATAACGTATAACGTATAACGCATAATGTATAACGCATAGCCTAAAACGTCTGCCGTATAACGTATAACGTGTAACCTATAACGTATAACGTATAACGTATAACGTATAACGTATAACGTATAACGTATAACGTATAACGTATAACGTATAACGTATAACGTATAACGTATAACCCATAACGTACAATGTATAACGAATAACGTATAACGTATAACGTATAACGTGTAACGTATAACGTATAACGTATAACGCATAATGTATAACGCATATCCTAAAACGTCTGCCGTATAACGTATAACGTGTAACCTATAACGTATAACGTGTAACGTAGAACGTATAACGTATAACGTACAACGTATAACGTAAAACGTATAACGTATGACGTACAACGTATAACGTATAACGTATAACGTACAACGTATAACGTATAACGTATAACGTATAACCCATAACGTACAATGTATAACGAATAACGTATAACGTATAACGTATAACGTGTAACGTATAACGTATAACGTATAACGCATAATGTATAACGCATATCCTAAAACGTCTGCCGTATAACGTATAACGTGTAACCTATAACGTATAACGTATAACGTATAACGTATAACGTATAACGTATAACGTATAACGTATAACGTATAACGTATAACGTATAATGTATAACGTATAACGTATAACGTATAACGTATAACGTATAATGTATAACGTATAACGTATAACGTATAACGTATAACGTATAACGTATAACGTATAACGTATAACGTATAACGTATAACCCATAACGTACAATGTATAACGAATAACGTATAACGTATAACGTATAACGTGTAACGTATAACGTATAACGTATAACGCATAATGTATAACGCATATCCTAAAACGTCTGCCGTATAACGTATAACGTGTAACGTATAACGTATAACGTATAACGTATAACGTATAACGTATAACGTATAACGTATAACGTATAACGTATAACGTATAACGTATAACGTATAACGTATAACGTATAACGTATAACCCATAACGTACAATGTATAACGAATAACGTATAACGTATAACGTATAACGTGTAACGTATAACGTATAACGTATAACGCATAATGTATAACGCATATCCTAAAACGTCTGCCGTATAACGTATAACGTGTAACCTATAACGTATAACGTGTAACGTAGAACGTATAACGTATAACGTACAACGTATAACGTAAAACGTATAACGTATGACGTACAACGTATAACGTATAACGTATAACGTACAACGTATAACGTACAACGTATAACGTACAACGTATAACGTACAACGTATAACGTACAACGTATAACGTATAACGTATAACGTATAACGTATAACGTATAACGTATAACGTATAACGTATAACGTATAACGTATAACGTATAACGTATAACGTATAACGTATAACGTATAACGTATAACGTATAACGTATAACGTATAACGTATAACGTATAACGTATAACGTATAACGTATAACGTATAACGTATAACGTATAACGTATAACGTATAACGTATAACCCATAACGTACAATGTATAACGAATAACGTATAACGTATAACGTATAACGTGTAACGTATAACGTATAACGTATAACGTATAACGCATAATGTATAACGCATATCCTAAAACGTCTGCCGTATAACGTATAACGTGTAACCTATAACGTATAACGTATAACGTATAACGTATAATGTATAACGTATAACGTATAACGTATAACGTATAACGTATAACGTATAACGTATAACGTATAACGTATAACGTATAACCCATAACGTACAATGTATAACGAATAACGTATAACGTATAACGTATAACGTGTAACGTATAACGTATAACGTATAACGCATAATGTATAACGCATATCCTAAAACGTCTGCCGTATAACGTATAACGTGTAACCTATAACGTATAACGTATAACGTATAACGTATAACGTATAACGTATAACGTATAACGTATAACGTATAACGTACAACGTATAACGTACAACGTATAACGTACAACGTATAACGTACAACGTATAACGTAGAACGTATAGCGTATAACGTATAACGTATAACGTATAACGTATAACGTATAACGTAGAACGTATAACGTAGAACGTATAACGTATAACGTATAACGTATAACGTATAACGTATAACGTATAACTTATATCGTATAACGTATAACGGACAACGTATAATGTATAACGTATAACGGATGACGTATAACGTATAACGTATAACGTATAACGTATAACGTATAACGTATAACGTATAACGTATAACGTATAACGAATAACGTATAACGTACAACGTATAACGTACAACGTATAACGTACAACGTATAACGTACAACGTATAACGTACAACGAATAACGTATAACGTATAACGTATAACGTATAACGTATAACGTATAACGTATAACGTATAACGTATAACGTATAACTTATATCGTATAACGTATAACTTATATCGTATAACGTATAACGGACAACGTATAATGTATAACGTATAACGGATGACGTATAACGTATAACGTATAACGTATAACGTATAACGTATAACGTATAACGTATAACGCATAACGTATAATGTATAACGAATAACGTATAACGTATAACGTATAACACAAAATGTATAACGCATATCCTATAACGTGTGCCGTATAACGTATAACGTATAACCTATAACGTATAACGTGTAACGTAGAACGTATAACGTACAACGTACAACGTATAACGTATAACGTATAACGTATAACGTATAACGTATAACGTATAACGTATAACGTATAACGTATAACGTATAACGTATAACGTATAACGTATAACGTATAACGTATAACGTATAACGTATAACGTATAACGTATAACCCATAACGTACAATGTATAACGAATAACGTATAACGTATAACGTATAACGTGTAACGTATAACGTATAACGTATAACGCATAATGTATAACGCATATCCTAAAACGTCTGCCGTATAACGTATAACGTGTAACCTATAACGTATAACGTGTAACGTAGAACGTATAACGTATAACGTACAACGTATAACGTAAAACGTATAACGTATGACGTACAACGTATAACGTATAACGTATAACGTATAACGTATAACGTATAACGTATAACGTATAACGTATAACGTATAACGTATAACGTAAAACGTATAACGTATAACGTATAACGTATAACGTATAACGTATAACGTATAACGTATAACGTATAACGTATAACGTACAACGTATAACGTACAACGTATAACGTACAACGTATAACGTACAACGTATAACGTACGACGTATAACGTACAACGTATAACGTAGAACGTATAACGTATAACGTATAACGTATAACGTATAACGTAGAACGCATAACGTATAACGCATAACGTATAACGTATAACGTATAACGTATAACGTATAACGTATAACGTATAACGTATAACGTATAACGTATAACGTATAACGTATAACGTATAACGTATAACGTATAACGTATAACGTATAACGTATAACGTATAACGTATAACGTATAACGAATAACGTATAACGTATAACGTATAACGTATAACGTATAACGTATAACGTATAACGTATAACGTATAACGTATAACGTATAACGTATAACGTATAACGTATAACGTAAAACGTATAACGTATAACGTATAACGTATAACGTATAACGTATAACGTATAACGTATAACGTATAACGTATAACGTATAACGTATAACGTACAACGTATAACGTACAACGTATAACGTACAACGTATAACGTACAACGTATAACGTACAACGTATAACGTACAACGTATAACGTATAACGTATAACGTATAACGTATAACGAATAACGTATAACGTATAACGTATAACGTATAACGTATAACGTATAACGTATAACGTATAACGTATAACGTATAACGTATAACGTATAACGTATAACGTATAACGTATAACGTATAACGTATAACGTATAACGTATAACGTATAACGTATAACGTATAACGTATAACGTATAACGTATAACGTATAACGTATAACGTATAACGTATAACGTATAACGTATAACGTATAACGTATAACGTATAACGTATAACGTATAACGTATAACGTATAACGTATAACGTATAACGTATAACGTATAAGGTATAACGCATATCCTAGAACGTATACCGTATAACGTATAACGTATAACGCATATCCTAGAACGTATACAGTATAACGTATAATGTATAACGAATAACGTATAACGTATAACGTATAACGCATAATGTATAACGCATATCCTAAAACGTATGCCGTATAACGTATAACGTATAACGTATAACGTATAACGTATGACGTATAACGTATAACGTATAACGTATAACGTATAACTTATATCGTATAACGTATAACGGACAACGTATAATGTATAACGTATAACGGATGACGTATAACGTATAACGTATAACGTAGAACGTATAACGTATGACGTATAACGTATAACGTATAACGTATAACGTATAACGTATAACGTATAACGTATAACGTATAACGTATAACGTATAACGTATAACGTAGAACGTATAACGTATAACGCATAACGTACAATGTATAACGAATAACGTATAACGTATAACGTATAACGTATAACGTATAACGTATAACGTATAACGTATAACGTATAACGTATAACGTATAACTTATGTCGTATAACGTATAACTTATATCGTATAACGTATAACGGACAACGTATAATGTATAACGTATAACGGATGACGTATAACGTATAACGTATAACGTATAACGTATAACGTATAACGTATAACGTATAACGCATAACGTATAATGTATAACGAATAACGTATAACGTATAACGTATAACACAAAATGTATAACGCATATCCTATAACGTGTGCCGTATAACGTATAACGTATAACCTATAACGTATAACGTGTAACGTAGAACGTACAACGTACAACGTACAACGTATAACGTATAACGTATAACGTATAACGTATAACGTATAACGTATAACGTATAACGTATAACGTATAACGTATAACGTATAACGTATAACGAATAACGTATAACGTACAACGTATAACGTACAACGTATAACGTACAACGTATAACGTACAACGTATAACGTACAACGTATAACGTATAACGTATAACGTATAACGTATAACGTATAACGTATAACGAATAACGTATAACGTATAACGTATAACGTATAACGTATAACGTATAACGTATAACGTATAACGTATAACGTATAACGTATAACGTATAACGTATAACGTATAACGTATAACGTATAACGTATAACGTATAACGTATAACGTATAACGTATAACGTATAACGTATAACGTATAACGTATAACGTATAACGTATAACGTATAACGTATAACGTATAACGTATAACGTATAACGTATAACGCATATCCTAGAACGTATACCGTATAACGTATAACGTATAACGCATATCCTAGAACGTATACAGTATAACGTATAATGTATAACGAATAACGTATAACGTATAACGTATAACGCATAATGTATAACGCATATCCTAAAACGTATGCCGTATAACGTATAACGTATAACGTATAACGTATAACGTATGACGTATAACGTATAACGTATAACGTATAACGTATAACGTATAACGTATAACGTGTAACGTATGACGTATAACGTATAACGTGTAACGTATAACGTATAACGTATAACGTATAACGTATAACGTATAACTTATATCGTATAACGTATAACGGACAACGTATAACGTATAACGGATGACGTATAACGTCTAACGTATAACGTATAACGTATAACGTATAACGTATAACGTATAACGTATAACGTACAACGTATAACGTACAACGTATAACGTACAACGTATAACGTATAACGTATAACGTATAACGTATAACGTATAACGTATAACGAATAACGTATAACGTATAACGTATAACGTATAACGTATAACGTATAACGTATAACGTATAACGTATAACGTATAACGTATAACGTATAACGTATAACGTATAACGTATAACGTATAACGTATAACGTATAACGTATAACGTATAACGTATAACGTATAACGTATAACGTATAACGTATAACGTATAACGTATAACGTATAACGTATAACGTATAACGTATAACGTATAACGTATAACGTATAACGTATAACGTATAACGTATAACGTATAACGTATAACGCATATCCTAGAACGTATACCGTATAACGTATAACGTATAACGCATATCCTAGAACGTATACAGTATAACGTATAATGTATAACGAATAACGTATAACGTATAACGTATAACGCATAATGTATAACGCATATCCTAAAACGTATGCCGTATAACGTATAACGTATAACGTATAACGTATAACGTATGACGTATAACGTATAACGTATAACGTATAACGTATAACTTATATCGTATAACGTATAACGGACAACGTATAATGTATAACGTATAACGGATGACGTGTAACGTATAACGTATAACGTAGAACGTATAACGTATAACGTATAACGTATAACGTATAACGTATAACGTATAACGTATAACGTATAACGTATAACGTATAACGTATAACGTATAACGTATAACGTATAACGTAGAACGTATAACGTATAACGCATAACGTACAATGTATAACGAATAACGTATAACGTATAACGTATAACGTATAACGTATAACGTATAACGTATAACGTATAACGTATAACGTATAACGTATAACTTATATCGTATAACGTATAACTTATATCGTATAACGTATAACGGACAACGTATAATGTATAACGTATAACGGATGACGTATAACGTATAACGTATAACGTATAACGTATAACGTATAACGTATAACGTATAACGCATAACGTATAATGTATAACGAATAACGTATAACGTATAACGTATAACACAAAATGTATAACGCATATCCTATAACGTGTGCCGTATAACGTATAACGTATAACCTATAACGTATAACGTGTAACGTAGAACGTACAACGTACAACGTACAACGTATAACGTATAACGTATAACGTATAACGTATAACGTATAACGTATAACGTATAACGTATAACGTATAACGTATAACGTATAACGTATAACGTATAACGTATAACGTATAACGTATAACGTATAACGTATAACGTATAACGTATAACGTATAACGTATAACGTATAACGTATAACCCATAACGTACAATGTATAACGAATAACGTATAACGTATAACGTATAACGTATAACGTATAACGTATAACGTATAACGTATAACGCATAATGTATAACGCATATCCTAAAACGTCTGCCGTATAACGTATAACGTATAACCTATAACGTATAACGTATAACGTATAACGTATAACGTATAACGTATAACGTATAACGTATAACGTATAACGTATAACGTATAACGTATAACGTATAACGTATAACGTATAACGTATAACGTATAACGTATAACGTATAACGTATAACGTATAACGTATAACGTATAACGTATAACGTATAACGTATAACGTATAACGTATAACGTATAACGTATAACGTATAACGTATAACGTATAACGTATAACGTATAACTTATATCGTATAACGTATAACATATATCGTATAACGTATAACGGACAACGTATAATGTATAACGTATAACGGATGACGTATAACGTATAACGTATAACGTATAACGTATAACGTATAACGTATAACCCATAACGTACAATGTATAACGAATAACGTATAACGTATAACGTATAACGTATAACGTATAACGTATAACGTATAACGTATAACGTATAACGTATAACGTATAACGTATAACGTATAACGTATAACGTGTAACGTATAACGTATAACGTATAACGTATAAAGTATAACGTATAACGTATAACGCATATCCTAGAACGTATACCGTATAACGTATAACGTATAACGCATATCCTAGAACGTATACAGTATAACGTATAATGTATAACGAATAACGTATAACGTATAACGTATAACGCATAATGTATAACGCATATCCTAAAACGTATGCCGTATAACGTATAACGTATAACGTATAACGTATAACGTATAACGTATGACGTATAACGTATAACGTATAACGTATAACGTATAACGTATAACGTATAACGTGTAACGTATGACGTATAACGTATAACGTGTAACGTATAACGTATAACGTATAACGTATAACGTATAACGTATAACTTATATCGTATAACGTATAACGGACAACGTATAATGTATAACGTATAACGGATGACGTATAACGTATAACGTATAACGTATAACGTATAACGAATAACGTATAACGTATAACGTATAACGTATAACGTATAACGTATAACGTATAACGTATAACGTATAACGTATAACGTATAACGTATAACGTATAACGTATAACGTATAACGTATAACGTATAACGTATAACGTAAAACGTATAACGTATAATGCATAACGTACAATGTATCACGAATAACGTATAACGTATAACGTATAACGTATAACGTATAACGTATAACGTATAACGTATAACGTATAACGTATAACGTATAACGTATAACGTATAACGTATAACTTATATCGTATAACGTATAACTTATATCGTATAACGTATAACTTATATCGTATAACGTATAACGGACAACGTATAATGTATAACGTATAACGGATGACGTATAACGTATAACGTATAACGTATAACGTACAACGTATAACGTACAACGTATAACGTACAACGTATAACGTACAACGTATAACGTATAACGTATAACGTATAACGTATAACGTATAACGTATAACGAATAACGTATAACGTATAACGTATAACGTATAACGTATAACGTATAACGTACAACGTACAACGTACAACGTATAACGTATAACGTATAACGTATAACGTATAACGTATAACGTATAACGTATAACGTATAACGTATAACGTATAACGTATAACGTATAACGAATAACGTATAACGTACAACGTATAACGTACAACGTATAACGTACAACGTATAACGTACAACGTATAACGTACAACGTATAACGTATAACGTATAACGTATAACGTATAACGTATAACGTATAACGAATAACGTATAACGTATAACGTATAACGTATAACGTATAACGTATAACGTATAACGTATAACGTATAACGTATAACGTATAACGTATAACGTATAACGTATAACGTATAACGTATAACGTATAACGTATAACGTATAACGTATAACGTATAACGTATAACGTATAACGTATAACGTATAACGTATAACGTATAACGTATAACGTATAACGTATAACGTATAACGTATAACGTATAACGTATAACGCATATCCTAGAACGTATACCGTATAACGTATAACGTATAACGCATATCCTAGAACGTATACAGTATAACGTATAATGTATAACGAATAACGTATAACGTATAACGTATAACGCATAATGTATAACGCATATCCTAAAACGTATGCCGTATAACGTATAACGTATAACGTATAACGTATAACGTATGACGTATAACGTATAACGTATAACGTATAACGTATAACGTATAACGTATAACGTGTAACGTATGACGTATAACGTATAACGTGTAACGTATAACGTATAACGTATAACGTATAACGTATAACGTATAACTTATATCGTATAACGTATAACGGACAACGTATAACGTATAACGGATGACGTATAACGTCTAACGTATAACGTATAACGTATAACGTATAACGTATAACGTATAACGTATAACGTACAACGTATAACGTACAACGTATAACGTATAACGTATAACGTATAACGTATAACGTATAACGTATAACGAATAACGTATAACGTATAACGTATAACGTATAACGTATAACGTATAACGTATAACGTATAACGTATAACGTATAACGTATAACGTATAACGTATAACGTATAACGTATAACGTATAACGTATAACGTATAACGTATAACGTATAACGTATAACGTATAACGTATAACGTATAACGTATAACGTATAACGTATAACGTATAACGTATAACGTATAACGTATAACGTATAACGTATAACGTATAACGTATAACGTATAACGTATAACGTATAACGTATAACGCATATCCTAGAACGTATACCGTATAACGTATAACGTATAACGCATATCCTAGAACGTATACAGTATAACGTATAATGTATAACGAATAACGTATAACGTATAACGTATAACGCATAATGTATAACGCATATCCTAAAACGTATGCCGTATAACGTATAACGTATAACGTATAACGTATAACGTATGACGTATAACGTATAACGTATAACGTATAACGTATAACTTATATCGTATAACGTATAACGGACAACGTATAATGTATAACGTATAACGGATGACGTGTAACGTATAACGTATAACGTAGAACGTATAACGTATAACGTATAACGTATAACGTATAACGTATAACGTATAACGTATAACGTATAACGTATAACGTATAACGTATAACGTATAACGTAGAACGTATAACGTATAACGCATAACGTACAATGTATAACGAATAACGTATGACGTATAACGTATAACGTATAACGTATAACGTATAACGTATAACGTATAACGTATAACGTATAACGTATAACTTATATCGTATAACGTATAACTTATATCGTATAACGTATAACGGACAACGTATAATGTATAACGTATAACGGATGACGTATAACGTATAACGTATAACGTATAACGTATAACGTATAACGTATAACGTATAACGCATAACGTATAATGTATAACGAATAACGTATAACGTATAACGTATAACACAAAATGTATAACGCATATCCTATAACGTGTGCCGTATAACGTATAACGTATAACCTATAACGTATAACGTGTAACGTAGAACGTACAACGTACAACGTACAACGTATAACGTATAACGTATAACGTATAACGTATAACGTATAACGTATAACGTATAACGTATAACGTATAACGTATAACGTATAACGTATAACGTATAACGTATAACGTATAACGTATAACGTATAACGTATAACGTATAACGTATAACGTATAACGTATAACGTATAACGTATAACGTATAACCCATAACGTACAATGTATAACGAATAACGTATAACGTATAACGTATAACGTATAACGTATAACGTATAACGTATAACGTATAACGCATAATGTATAACGCATATCCTAAAACGTCTGCCGTATAACGTATAACGTATAACCTATAACGTATAACGTATAACGTATAACGTATAACGTATAACGTATAACGTATAACGTATAACGTATAACGTATAACGTATAACGTATAACGTATAACGTATAACGTATAACGTATAACGTATAACGTATAACGTATAACGTATAACGTATAACGTATAACGTATAACGTATAACGTATAACGTATAACGTATAACGTATAACGTATAACGTATAACGTATAACGTATAACGTATAACGTATAACGTATAACGTATAACTTATATCGTATAACGTATAACATATATCGTATAACGTATAACGGACAACGTATAATGTATAACGTATAACGGATGACGTATAACGTATAACGTATAACGTATAACGTATAACGTATAACGTATAACCCATAACGTACAATGTATAACGAATAACGTATAACGTATAACGTATAACGTATAACGTATAACGTATAACGTATAACGTATAACGTATAACGTATAACGTATAACGTATAACGTATAACGTATAACGTGTAACGTATAACGTATAACGTATAACGTATAAAGTATAACGTATAACGTATAACGCATATCCTAGAACGTATACCGTATAACGTATAACGTATAACGCATATCCTAGAACGTATACAGTATAACGTATAATGTATAACGAATAACGTATAACGTATAACGTATAACGCATAATGTATAACGCATATCCTAAAACGTATGCCGTATAACGTATAACGTATAACGTATAACGTATAACGTATAACGTATGACGTATAACGTATAACGTATAACGTATAACGTATAACGTATAACGTATAACGTGTAACGTATGACGTATAACGTATAACGTGTAACGTATAACGTATAACGTATAACGTATAACGTATAACGTATAACTTATATCGTATAACGTATAACGGACAACGTATAATGTATAACGTATAACGGATGACGTATAACGTATAACGTATAACGTATAACGTATAACGAATAACGTATAACCTATAACGTATAACGTATAACGTATAACGTATAACGTATAACGTATAACGTATAACGTATAACGTATAACGTATAACGTATAACGTATAACGTATAACGTATAACGTATAACGTATAACGTAAAACGTATAACGTATAATGCATAACGTACAATGTATCACGAATAACGTATAACGTATAACGTATAACGTATAACGTATAACGTATAACGTATAACGTATAACGTATAACGTATAACGTATAACGTATAACGTATAACGTATAACTTATATCGTATAACGTATAACTTATATCGTATAACGTATAACGGACAACGTATAATGTATAACGTATAACGGATGACGTATAACGTATAACGTATAACGTATAACGTATAACGTATAACGTATAACGTATAACGTATAACGTATAACGTATAACGTATAACGTATAACGTATAACGTATAACGCATATCCTAGAACGTATACCGTATAACGTATAACGTATAACGCATATCCTAGAACGTATACAGTATAACGTATAATGTATAACGAATAACGTATAACGTATAACGTATAACGCATAATGTATAACGCATATCCTAAAACGTATGCCGTATAACGTATAACGTATAACGTATAACGTATAACGTATGACGTATAACGTATAACGTATAACGTATAACGTATAACGTATAACGTATAACGTATAACGTATAACGTATAACGTATAACGTATAACGTATAACGTATAACGTATAACGTATAACGTATAACGTATAACGTATAACGTATAACGTATAACGTATAACGTATAACGTATAACGTATAACGTATAACGTATAACGTATAACGTATAACGTATAACGTATAACGTATAACGTATAACGTATAACGTATAACGCATATTGTATAACGCATATCCTAAAACGTGTGCCGTATAACGTATAACGTATAACCTATAACGTATAACGTGTAACGTAGAACGTATAACGTACAACGTATAACGTAAAACGTATAACGTATAACGTATAAATAATAACGTATAACGTATAACGTATAACGTATAACGTATAACGTATAACGTATAACGTATAACGTATAACGCATATTGTATAACGCATATCCTAAAACGTGTGCCGTATAACGTATAACGTATAACCTATAACGTATAACGTGTAACGTAGAACGTATAACGTACAACGTATAACGTAAAACGTATAACGTATAACGTATAAATAATAACGTATAACGTATAACGTATAACGTATAACGTATAACGTATAACGTATAACGTATAACGTATAACGTATAACGTATAACGTATAACTTATATCGTATAACGTATAACGGACAACGTATAATGTATAACGTATAACGGATGACGTATAACGTGTAACGTATAACGTATAACGTATAACGTATAACGTATAACATATAACGTATAACGTATAACGTATAACGTATAACGTATAACGCATATCCTAGAACGTATACCGTATAACGTATAACGTATAACGCATATCCTAGAACGTATACAGTATAACGTATAATGTATAACGAATAACGTATAACGTATAACGTATAACGCATAATGTATAACGCATATCCTAAAACGTATGCCGTATAACGTATAACGTATAACGTATAACGTATAACGTATGACGTATAACGTATAACGTATAACGTATAACGTATAACGTATAACGTATAACGTGTAACGTATGACGTATAACGTATAATGTGTAACGTATAACGTATAACGTACAACGTATAACGTATAACGTATAACTTATATCGTATAACGTATAACGGACAACGTATAATGTATAACGTATAACGGATGACGTATAACGTATAACGTATAACGTATAACGTATAACGTATAACGTATAACGTATAACGTATGACGTATAACGTATAACGTATAACGTATAACGTATAACGTATAACGTATAACGTATAACGAATAACGTATAACGTATAACGTATAACGTATAACGTATAACGTATAACGTATAACGTATAACGTATAACGTGTAACGTATAACGTGTAACGTATAACGTAGAACGTATAACGTATAACGTATAACGTATAACGTATAACGTATAACGTATAACGTATGACTTATATCGTATAACGTATAACGGACAACGTATAATGTATAACGTATATCGGATGACGTATAACGTATAACGTATAACGTATAACGTATAACGTATAACGTATAACGTATAACGTATAACGTATAACGTATAACGTATAACGTATAACGTATAACGTATAACGTATAACATATAATGTAAAACGTATAACGTATAACGCATAACGTACAATGTATAACGAATAACGTATAACGTATAACGTATAACGTATAACGTATAACGTATAACGTATAACGTATAACGTATAACGTATAACGTATAACGTATAACGTATAACGCATATCCTAGAACGTATACCGTATAACGTATAACGTATAACGCATATCCTAGAACGTATACAGTATAACGTATAACGTATAACGTATAACGTATAACGTATAACGTATAACGTATAACGTATAACGTATAACGTATAACGTATAACGTATAACGTATAACGTATAACGTATAACGTATAACGCATAATGTATAACGCATATCCTAAAACGTATGCCGTATAACGTATAACGTATAACGTATAACGTATAACGTATGACGTATAACGTATAACGTATAACGTATAACGTATAACGTATAACGTATAACGTATAACGTATAACGTATAACGTATAACGTATAACGTATAACGTATAACGTATAACGTATAACGTATAACGTATAACGTATAACGTATAACGTATAACGTATAACGTATAACGTATAACGTATAACGTATAACGTATAACGTATAACGTATAACGTATAACGTATAACGTATAACGTATAACGTATAACGTATAACGTATAACGCATATTGTATAACGCATATCCTAAAACGTGTGCCGTATAACGTATAACGTATAACCTATAACGTATAACGTGTAACGTAGAACGTATAACGTACAACGTATAACGTAAAACGTATAACGTATAACGTATAAATAATAACGTATAACGTATAACGTATAACGTATAACGTATAACGTATAACGTATAACGTATAACGTATAACGCATATTGTATAACGCATATCCTAAAACGTGTGCCGTATAACGTATAACGTATAACCTATAACGTATAACGTGTAACGTAGAACGTATAACGTACAACGTATAACGTAAAACGTATAACGTATAACGTATAAATAATAACGTATAACGTATAACGTATAACGTATAACGTATAACGTATAACGTATAACGTATAACGTATAACGTATAACGTATAACGTATAACTTATATCGTATAACGTATAACGGACAACGTATAATGTATAACGTATAACGGATGACGTATAACGTATAACGTATAACGTATAACGTATAACGTATAACGTATAACATATAACGTATAACGTATAACGTATAACGTATAACGTATAACGCATATCCTAGAACGTATACCGTATAACGTATAACGTATAACGCATATCCTAGAACGTATACAGTATAACGTATAATGTATAACGAATAACGTATAACGTATAACGTATAACGCATAATGTATAACGCATATCCTAAAACGTATGCCGTATAACGTATAACGTATAACGTATAACGTATAACGTATGACGTATAACGTATAACGTATAACGTATAACGTATAACGTATAACGTATAACGTGTAACGTATGACGTATAACGTATAATGTGTAACGTATAACGTATAACGTACAACGTATAACGTATAACGTATAACTTATATCGTATAACGTATAACGGACAACGTATAATGTATAACGTATAACGGATGACGTATAACGTATAACGTATAACGTATAACGTATAACGTATAACGTATAACGTATAACGTATGACGTATAACGTATAACGTATAACGTATAACGTATAACGTATAACGTATAACGTATAACGAATAACGTATAACGTATAACGTATAACGTATAACGTATAACGTATAACGTATAACGTATAACGTATAACGTGTAACGTATAACGTGTAACGTATAACGTAGAACGTATAACGTATAACGTATAACGTATAACGTATAACGTATAACGTATAACGTATGACTTATATCGTATAACGTATAACGGACAACGTATAATGTATAACGTATATCGGATGACGTATAACGTATAACGTATAACGTATAACGTATAACGTATAACGTATAACGTATAACGTATAACGTATAACGTATAACGTATAACGTATAACGTATAACGTATAACGTATAACATATAATGTAAAACGTATAACGTATAACGCATAACGTACAATGTATAACGAATAACGTATAACGTATAACGTATAACGTATAACGTATAACGTATAACGTATAACGTATAACGTATAACGTATAACGTATAACGTATAACGTATAACGCATATCCTAGAACGTATACCGTATAACGTATAACGTATAACGCATATCCTAGAACGTATACAGTATAACGTATAACGTATAACGTATAACGTATAACGTATAACGTATAACGTATAACGTATAACGTATAACGTATAACGTATAACGTATAACGTATAACGTATAACGTATAACGTATAACGTATAACGTATAACGTATAACGTATAACGTATAACGTATAACGTATAACGTATAACGTATAACGTATAACGTATAACGTACAACGTATAACGTAAAACGTATAACGTATGACGTACAACGTATAACGTACAACGTATAACGTATAACGTATAACGTATAACGTATAACGTATAACGTATAACGTATAACGTATAACGTATAACGTATAACGTATAACGTATAACGTATAACGTATAACGTATAACGTATAACGTATAACGTATAACGTATAACGTATAACGTATAACGTATAACGTATAACGTATAACGTATAACGTATAACGAATAACGTATAACGTATAACGTATAACGTATAACGTATAACGTATAACGTATAACGTATAACGTATAACGTATAACGTATAACGTATAACGTATAACGTATAACGTATAACGTATAACGTAAAACGTATAACGTATAACGTATAACGTATAACGTATAACGTATAACGTATAACGTATAACGTATAACGTATAACGTACAACGTATAACGTACAACGTATAACGTACAACGTATAACGTACAACGTATAACGTATAACGTATAACGTACAACGTATAACGTATAACGTATAACGAATAACGTATAACGTATAACGTATAACGTATAACGTATAACGTATAACGTATAACGTATAACGTATAACGTATAACGTATAACGTATAACGTATAACGTATAACGTATAACGTATAACGTATAACGTATAACGTATAACGTATAACGTATAACGTATAACGTATAACGCATATCCTAGAACGTATACCGTATAACGTATAACGTATAACGCATATCCTAGAACGTATACAGTATAACGTATAATGTATAACGAATAACGTATAACGTATAACGTATAACGCATAATGTATAACGCATATCCTAAAACGTATGCCGTATAACGTATAACGTATAACGTATAACGTATAACGTATGACGCATAACGTATAACGTATAACGTATAACGTATAACGTATAACGTATAACGTGTAACGTATGACGTATAACGTATAACGTGTAACGTATAACGTATAACGTATAACGTATAACGTATAACGTATAACGTATAACGTATAACGTATAACGTATAACGTATAACGTATAACGTATAACGTATAACGTATAACGTATAACGTATAACGTATAACGTATAACGTATAACGTATAACGTATAACGTATAACGTATAACGTATAACGTATAACGTATAACGTATAACGTATAACGTATAACGTATAACGTATAACGTATAACGTATAACGTATAACGTATAACGTATAACGTATAACGTATAACGTATAACGTATAACGTATAACGTATAACGTATAACGCATATCCTAGAACGTATACCGTATAACGTATAACGTATAACGCATATCCTAGAACGTATACAGTATAACGTATAATGTATAACGAATAACGTATAACGTATAACGTATAACGCATAATGTATAACGCATATCCTAAAACGTATGCCGTATAACGTATAACGTATAACGTATAACGTATAACGTATGACGTATAACGTATAACGTATAACGTATAACGTATAACTTATATCGTATAACGTATAACGGACAACGTATAATGTATAACGTATAACGGATGACGTATAACGTATAACGTATAACGTAGAACGTATAACGTATAACGTATAACGTATAACGTATAACGTATAACGTATAACGTATAACGTATAACGTATAACGTATAACGTATAACGTATAACGTAGAACGTATAACGTATAACGCATAACGTACAATGTATAACGAATAACGTATAACGTATAACGTATAACGTATAACGTATAACGTATAACGTATAACGTATAACGTATAACGTATAACGTATAACTTATATCGTATAACGTATAACTTATATCGTATAACGTATAACGGACAACGTATAATGTATAACGTATAACGGATGACGTATAACGTATAACGTATAACGTATAACGTATAACGTATAACGTATAACGTATAACGCATAACGTATAATGTATAACGAATAACGTATAACGTATAACGTATAACGTATAACACAAAATGTATAACGCATATCCTATAACGTGTGCCGTATAACGTATAACGTATAACCTATAACGTATAACGTGTAACGTAGAACGTATAACGTACAACGTACAACGTATAACGTATAACGTATAACGTATAACGTATAACGTATAACGTATAACGTATAACGTATAACGTATAACGTATAACGTATAACGTATAACGTATAACGTATAACGTATAACGTATAACCCATAACGTACAATGTATAACGAATAACGTATAACGTATAACGTATAACGTGTAACGTATAACGTATAACGTATAACGCATAATGTATAACGCATATCCTAAAACGTCTGCCGTATAACGTATAACGTGTAACCTATAACGTATAACGTGTAACGTAGAACGTATAACGTATAACGTACAACGTATAACGTATAACGTATAACGTATAACGTATAACGTATAACGTATAACGTATAACGTATAACGTATAAAGTATAACGTATAACCCATAACGTACAATGTATAACGAATAACGTATAACGTATAACGTATAACGTAAAACGTATAACGTATAACGTATAACGTATAACGTATAACGTATAACGTATAACGTATAACGTATAACGTATAACGTATAACGTATAACGTACAACGTATAACGTACAACGTATAACGTACAACGTATAACGTACAACGTATAACGTACAACGTATAACGTAGAACGTATAACGTATAACGTATAACGTATAACGTATAACGTAGAACGTATAACGTATAACGTATAACGTATAACGTATAACGTATAACGTATAACGTATAACGTATAACGTATAACGTATAACGTATAACGTATAACGTATAACGTATAACGTATAACGTATAACGTATAACGTATAACGTATAACGTATAACGTATAACGTATAACGTATAACGTATAACGAATAACGTATAACGGACAACGTATAACGTATAACGGATGACGTATAACGTATAACGTATAACGTATAACGTATAACGTATAACGTATAACGTATAACGTATAACGTATAACGTATAACGTAAAACGTATAACGTATAACGTATAACGTACAACGTATAACGTACAACGTATAACGTAGAACGTATAACGTATAACGTATAACGTATAACGTATAACGTAGAACGTATAACGTATAACGTATAACGTATAACGTATAACGTATAACGTATAACGTATAACGTATAACGTATAACGTATAACGTATAACGTATAACGTATAACGTATAACGTATAACGTATAACGTATAACGTATAACGTATAACGTATAACGTATAACGTATAACGTATAACGTATAACGTATAACGTATAACGTATAACGTATAACGTATAACGAATAACGTATAAAGGACAACGTATAACGTATAACGGATGACGTATAACGTATAACGTATAACGTATAACGTATAACGTATAACGAATAACGTATAACGTATAACGTATAACGTGTAACGTATAACGTATAACGTATAACGCATAATGTATAACGCATATCCTAAAACGTCTGCCGTATAACGTATAACGTGTAACCTATAACGTATAACGTATAACGTATAACGTATAACGTATAACGTATAACGTATAACGTATAACGTATAACGTATAACGTATAACGTATAACGTATAACGTATAACGTATAACGTATAACGTATAACGTATAACGTATAACGTATAACGTATAACGTATAACGTATAACGTATAACGTATAACGTATAACGCATAATGTATAACGCATATCCTAAAACGTCTGCCGTATAACGTATAACGTATAACGTATAACGTATAACGTATAACGTATAACGTATAACGTATAACGTATAACGTATAACGTATAACGTATAACGTATAACGTATAACGTATAACGTATAACGTATAACGTATAACGTATAACGTATAACGTATAACGTATAACGTATAACGTATGACGTATAACGTATAACGTATAACGTATAAAGTATAACGTATAACGTATAACGTATAACGTATAACGTATAACGTATAACGTATAACGTATAACGTATAACGTATAACGTATAACGTATAACGTATAACGTATAACGTATAACGTATAACGTATAACGTATAACGTATAACGTATAACGTATAACGTATAACGTATAACGTATAACGTATAACGTATAACGTATAACGTATAACGTATAACGTATAACGTATAACCCATAACGTACAATGTATAACGAATAACGTATAACGTATAACGTATAACGTGTAACGTATAACGTATAACGTATAACGCATAATGTATAACGCATATCCTAAAACGTCTGCCGTATAACGTATAACGTGTAACCTATAACGTATAACGTATAACGTATAACGTATAACGTATAACGTATAACGTATAACGTATAACGTATAACGTATAACGTATAACGTATAACGTATAACGTATAACGTATAACGTATAACGTATAACCCATAACGTACAATGTATAACGAATAACGTATAACGTATAACGTATAACGTGTAACGTATAACGTATAACGTATAACGCATAATGTATAACGCATATCCTAAAACGTCTGCCGTATAACGTATAACGTGTAACCTTTAACGTATAACGTGTAACGTAGAACGTATAACGTATAACGTACAACGTATAACGTAAAACGTATAACGTATGACGTACAACGTATAACGTATAACGTATAACGTATAACGTATAACGCATAACGTATAACGTATAACGTATAACGTATAACGTGTAACGTATAACGTATAACGTATAACGCATAATGTATAACGCATATCCTAAAACGTCTGCCGTATAACGTATAACGTGTAACCTATAACTTATAACGTGTAACGTAGAACGTATAACGTATAACGTACAACGTATAACGTAAAACGTATAACGTATGACGTACAACGTATAACGTATAACGTATAACGTATAACGTATAACGTATAACGTATAACGTATAACGTATAACGTATAACGTATAACGTATAACGTATAACGTATAACGTATAACGTATAACGTATAACGTATAACGTAAAACGTATAACGTATAACGTATAACGTATAACGTATAACGTATAACGTATAACGTATAACGTATAACGTATAACGTATAACGTATAACGTATAACGTATAACGTATAACGTATAACGTATAACGTATAACGTATAACGTATAACGTATAACGTATAACGTATAACGTATAACGTATAACGTATAACGTATAACGTATAACGTATAACGTATAACGTATAACGTATAACGTATAACGTATAACGTATAACGTATAACGTATAACGTATAACCCATAACGTACAATGTATAACGAATAACGTATAACGTATAACGTATAACGTGTAACGTATAACGTATAACGTATAACGCATAATGTATAACGCATATCCTAAAACGTCTGCCGTATAACGTATAACGTGTAACCTATAACGTATAACGTGTAACGTAGAACGTATAACGTATAACGTACAACGTATAACGTAAAACGTATAACGTATGACGTACAACGTATAACGTATAACGTATAACGTATAACGTATAACGTATAACGTATAACGTATAACGTATAACGTATAACGTATAACGTATAACGTATAACGTATAACGTATAACGTATAACGTAAAACGTATAACGTATAACGTATAACGTATAACGTATAACGTATAACGTATAACGTATAACGTATAACGTATAACGTATAACGTAGAACGTATAACGTATAACGCATAACGTACAATGTATAACGAATAACGTATAACGTATAACGTATAACGTATAACGTATAACGTATGACGTATAACGTATAACGTATAACGTATAACGTATAACTTATATCGTATAACGTATAACTTATATCGTATAACGTATAACGGACAACGTATAATGTATAACGTATAACGGATGACGTATAACGTATAACGTATAACGTATAACGTATAACGTATAACGTATAACGTATAACGCATAACGTATAATGTATAACGAATAACGTATAACGTATAACGTATAACACATAATGTATAACGCATATCCTATAACGTGTGCCGTATAACGTATAACGTATAACCTATAACGTATAACGTGTAACGTAGAACGTATAACGTACAACGTACAACGTATAACGTATAACGTATAACGTATAACGTATAACGTATAACGTATAACGTATAACGTATAACGTATAACGTATAACGTATAACGTATAACGTATAACGTATAACGTATAACGTATAACGTAGAACGTATAACGTATAACGCATAACGTACAATGTATAACGAATAACGTATAACGTATAACGTATAACGTATAACGTATAACGTATAACGTATAACGTATAACGTATAACGTATAACGTATAACTTATATCGTATAACGTATAACTTATATCGTATAACGTATAACGGACAACGTATAATGTATAACGTATAACGTATAACGTATAACGTATAACGTATAACGTATAACGTATAACGTATAACGTATAACGTATAACGTATAACGTATAACGAATAACGTATAACGGACAACGTATAACGTATAACGGATGACGTATAACGTATAACGTATAACGTATAACGTATAACGTATAACGTATAACGTATAACGTATAACGTATAACGTATAACGTATAACGTAAAACGTATAACGTATAACGTATAACGTACAACGTATAACGTACAACGTATAACGTAGAACGTATAACGTATAACGTATAACGTATAACGTATAACGTAGAACGTATAACGTATAACGTATAACGTATAACGTATAACGTATAACGTATAACGTATAACGTATAACGTATAACGTATAACGTATAACGTATAACGTATAACGTATAACGTATAACGTATAACGTATAACGTATAACGTATAACGTATAACGTATAACGTATAACGTATAACGTATAACGTATAACGTATAACGTATAACGTATAACGTATAACGAATAACGTATAACGGACAACGTATAACGTATAACGGATGACGTATAACGTATAACGTATAACGTATAACGTATAACGTATAACGAATAACGTATAACGTATAACGTATAACGTGTAACGTATAACGTATAACGTATAACGCATAATGTATAACGCATATCCTAAAACGTCTGCCGTATAACGTATAACGTGTAACCTATAACGTATAACGTATAACGTATAACGTATAACGTATAACGTATAACGTATAACGTATAACGTATAACGTATAACGTATAACGTATAACGTATAACGTATAACGTATAACGTATAACGTATAACGTATAACGTATAACGTATAACGTATAACGTATAACGTATAACGTATAACGTATAACGTATAACGTATAACGTATAACGTATAACGCATAATGTATAACGCATATCCTAAAACGTCTGCCGTATAACGTATAACGTATAACGTATAACGTATAACGTATAACGTATAACGTATAACGTATAACGTATAACGTATAACGTATAACGTATAACGTATAACGTATAACGTATAACGTATAACGTATAACGTATAACGTATAACGTATAACGTATAACGTA
This sequence comes from Ptiloglossa arizonensis, assembly GCF_051014685.1. Classification (NCBI taxonomy): domain Eukaryota; kingdom Metazoa; phylum Arthropoda; class Insecta; order Hymenoptera; family Colletidae; genus Ptiloglossa; species Ptiloglossa arizonensis. The sequence continues at coordinate 238,067 of NC_135057.1, forward strand.
TAACGTATAACGTATAACGTATAACGTATAACGTATAACGTATAACGTATAACGTATAACGTATAACGTATAACGTATAACGTATAACGTATAACGTATAACGTATAACGTATAACGTATAACGTATAACGTATAACGTATAACGTATAACGTATAACGTATAACGTATAACGTATAACGTATAACGTATAACGTATAACGTATAACGTATAACGTATAACGTATAACGTATAACGTATAACGTATAACCCATAACGTACAATGTATAACGAATAACGTATAACGTATAACGTATAACGTGTAACGTATAACGTATAACGTATAACGCATAATGTATAACGCATATCCTAAAACGTCTGCCGTATAACGTATAACGTGTAACCTATAACGTATAACGTATAACGTATAACGTATAACGTATAACGTATAACGTATAACGTATAACGTATAACGTATAACGTATAACGTATAACGTATAACGTATAACCCATAACGTACAATGTATAACGAATAACGTATAACGTATAACGTATAACGTGTAACGTATAACGTATAACGTATAACGCATAATGTATAACGCATATCCTAAAACGTCTGCCGTATAACGTATAACGTGTAACCTTTAACGTATAACGTGTAACGTAGAACGTATAACGTATAACGTACAACGTATAACGTAAAACGTATAACGTATGACGTACAACGTATAACGTATAACGTATAACGTATAACGTATAACGCATAACGTATAACGTATAACGTATAACGTATAACGTGTAACGTATAACGTATAACGTATAACGCATAATGTATAACGCATATCCTAAAACGTCTGCCGTATAACGTATAACGTGTAACCTATAACTTATAACGTGTAACGTAGAACGTATAACGTATAACGTACAACGTATAACGTAAAACGTATAACGTATGACGTACAACGTATAACGTATAACGTATAACGTATAACGTATAACGTATAACGTATAACGTATAACGTATAACGTATAACGTATAACGTATAACGTATAACGTATAACGTATAACGTATAACGTAAAACGTATAACGTATAACGTATAACGTATAACGTATAACGTATAACGTATAACGTATAACGTATAACGTATAACGTATAACGTATAACGTATAACGTATAACGTATAACGTATAACGTATAACGTATAACGTATAACGTATAACGTATAACGTATAACGTATAACGTATAACGTATAACGTATAACGTATAACGTATAACGTATAACGTATAACGTATAACGTATAACGTATAACGTATAACGTATAACCCATAACGTACAATGTATAACGAATAACGTATAACGTATAACGTATAACGTGTAACGTATAACGTATAACGTATAACGCATAATGTATAACGCATATCCTAAAACGTCTGCCGTATAACGTATAACGTGTAACCTATAACGTATAACGTGTAACGTAGAACGTATAACGTATAACGTAAAACGTATAACGTAAAACGTATAACGTATGACGTACAACGTATAACGTATAACGTATAACGTATAACGTATAACGTATAACGTATAACGTATAACGTATAACGTATAACGTATAACGTATAACGTATAACGTATAACGTATAACGTAAAACGTATAACGTATAACGTATAACGTATAACGTATAACGTATAACGTATAACGTATAACGTATAACGTATAACGTATAACGTAGAACGTATAACGTATAACGCATAACGTACAATGTATAACGAATAACGTATAACGTATAACGTATAACGTATAACGTATAACGTATAACGTATAACGTATAACGTATAACGTATAACTTATATCGTATAACGTATAACTTATATCGTATAACGTATAACGGACAACGTATAATGTATAACGTATAACGGATGACGTATAACGTATAACGTATAACGTATAACGTATAACGTATAACGTATAACGTATAACGCATAACGTATAATGTATAACGAATAACGTATAACGTATAACGTATAACACATAATGTATAACGCATATCCTATAACGTGTGCCGTATAACGTATAACGTATAACCTATAACGTATAACGTGTAACGTAGAACGTATAACGTACAACGTACAACGTATAACGTATAACGTATAACGTATAACGTATAACGTATAACGTATAACGTATAACGTATAACGTATAACGTATAACGTATAACGTATAACGTATAACGTATAACGTATAACGTATAACGTATAACGTACAACGTATAACGTACAACGTATAACGTACAACGTATAACGTACAACGTATAACGTATAACGTACAACGTATAACGTAAAACGTATAACGTACAACGTATAACGTACAACGTATAACGTATAACGTATAACGTATAACGTATAACGTATAACGTATAACGTATAACGTATAACGTATAACGTATAACGTATAACGTATAACGTATAACGTATAACGTATAACGTATAACGTATAACGTATAACGTATAACGTATAACGTATAACGTATAACGTATAACGTATAACGTATAACGTATAACGTATAACGTATAACGTATAACGTATAACGTATAACGTATAACGTATAACGTATAACCCATAACGTACAATGTATAACGAATAACGTATAACGTATAACGTATAACGTGTAACGTATAACGTATAACGTATAACGCATAATGTATAACGCATATCCTAAAACGTCTGCCGTATAACGTATAACGTGTAACCTATAACGTATAACGTATAACGTATAACGTATAACGTATAACGTATAACGTATAACGTATAACGTATAACGTATAACGTATAACGTATAACGTATAACGTATAACCCATAACGTACAATGTATAACGAATAACGTATAACGTATAACGTATAACGTGTAACGTATAACGTATAACGTATAACGCATAATGTATAACGCATATCCTAAAACGTCTGCCGTATAACGTATAACGTGTAACCTATAACGTATAACGTGTAACGTAGAACGTATAACGTATAACGTACAACGTATAACGTAAAACGTATAACGTATGACGTACAACGTATAACGTATAACGTATAACGTATAACGTATAACGTATAACCCATAACGTACAATGTATAACGAATAACGTATAACGTATAACGTATAACGCATAATGTATAACGCATATCCTAAAACGTCTGCCGTATAACGTATAACGTGTAACCTATAACGTATAACGTGTAACGTAGAACGTATAACGTATAACGTACAACGTATAACGTAAAACGTATAACGTATGACGTACAACGTATAACGTATAACGTACAACGTATAACGTAAAACGTATAACGTATGACGTACAACGTATAACGTATAACGTATAACGTATAACGTATAACGTATAACGTATAACGTATAACGTATAACGTATAACGTATAACGTATAACGTATAACGTATAACCCATAACGTACAATGTATAACGAATAACGTATAACGTATAACGTATAACGTGTAACGTATAACGTATAACGTATAACGCATAATGTATAACGCATATCCTGAAACGTCTGCCGTATAACGTATAACGTGTAACCTATAACGTATAACGTGTAACGTAGAACGTATAACGTATAACGTACAACGTATAACGTAAAACGTATAACGTATGACGTACAACGTATAACGTATAACGTATAACGTATAACGTATAACGTATAACGTATAACGTATAACGTATAACGTATAACGTATAACGTATAACGTATAACGTATAACGTATAACGTAAAACGTATAACGTATAACGTATAACGTATAACGTATAACGTATAACGTATAACGTATAACGTATAACGTATAACGTATAACGTAGAACGTATAACGTATAACGCATAACGTACAATGTATAACGAATAACGTATAACGTATAACGTATAACGTATAACGTATAACGTATAACGTATAACGTATAACGTATAACGTATAACGTATAACTTATATCGTATAACGTATAACTTATATCGTATAACGTATAACGGACAACGTATAATGTATAACGTATAACGGATGACGTATAACGTATAACGTATAACGTATAACGTATAACGTATAACGTATAACGTATAACGCATAACGTATAATGTATAACGAATAACGTATAACGTATAACGTATAACACATAATGTATAACGCATATCCTATAACGTGTGCCGTATAACGTATAACGTATAACCTATAACGTATAACGTGTAACGTAGAACGTATAACGTACAACGTACAACGTATAACGTATAACGTATAACGTATAACGTATAACGTATAACGTATAACGTATAACGTATAACGTATAACGTATAACGTATAACGTATAACGTATAACGTATAACGTATAACGTATAACGTATAACGTATAACGTATAACGTATAACGTATAACGTATAACGTATAACGTATAACGTATAACGTATAACGTATAACGTATAACGTATAACGTACAACGTATAACGTACAACGTATAACGTACAACGTATAACGTATAACGTACAACGTATAACGTACAACGTATAACGTACAACGTATAACGTAAAACGTATAACGTATAACGTATAACGTATAACGTATAACGTATAACGTATAACGTATAACGTATAACGTATAACGTATAACGTATAACGTATAACGTATAACGTATAACGTATAACGTATAACGTATAACGTATAACGTATAACGTATAACGTATAACGTATAACGTATAACGTATAACGTATAACGTATAACGTATAACGTATAACGTATAACGTATAACGTATAACGTATAACGTATAACCCATAACGTACAATGTATAACGAATAACGTATAACGTATAACGTATAACGTGTAACGTATAACGTATAACGTATAACGCATAATGTATAACGCATATCCTAAAACGTCTGCCGTATAACGTATAACGTGTAACCTATAACGTATAACGTATAACGTATAACGTATAACGTATAACGTATAACGTATAACGTATAACGTATAACGTATAACGTATAACGTATAACGTATAACGTATAACCCATAACGTACAATGTATAACGAATAACGTATAACGTATAACGTATAACGTGTAACGTATAACGTATAACGTATAACGCATAATGTATAACGCATATCCTAAAACGTCTGCCGTATAACGTATAACGTGTAACCTATAACGTATAACGTGTAACGTAGAACGTATAACGTATAACGTACAACGTATAACGTAAAACGTATAACGTATGACGTACAACGTATAACGTATAACGTATAACGTATAACGTATAACGTATAACGTATAACGTATAACGTATAACGTATAACGTATAACGTATAACGTATAACGTATAACGTATAACGTATAACGTATAACGTATAACGTATAACGTATAACGTATAACGTATAACGTATAACGTATAACGTATAACGTATAACGTATAACGTATAACCCATAACGTACAATGTATAACGACTAACGTATAACGTATAACGTATAACGTGTAACGTATAACGTATAACGTATAACGCATAATGTATAACGCATATCCTAAAACGTCTGCCGTATAACGTATAACGTGTAACCTATAACGTATAACGTATAACGTATAACGTATAACGTATAACGTATAACGTATAACGTATAACGTATAACGTATAACGTATAACGTATAACGTATAACGTATAACCCATAACGTACAATGTATAACGAATAACGTATAACGTATAACGTATAACGTGTAACGTATAACGTATAACGTATAACGCATAATGTATAACGCATATCCTAAAACGTCTGCCGTATAACGTATAACGTGTAACCTATAACGTATAACGTGTAACGTAGAACGTATAACGTATAACGTACAACGTATAACGTAAAACGTATAACGTATGACGTACAACGTATAACGTACAACGTATAACGTATAACGTATAACGTATAACGTATAACGTATAACGTATAACGTATAACGTATAACGTATAACGTATAACGTATAACGTATAACGTATAACGTATAACGTATAACGTATAACGTATAACGTATAACGTATAACGTACAACGTATAACGTATAACGTATAACGTATAACGTATAACGTACAACGTATAACGTACAACGTATAACGTACAACGTATAACGTACAACGTATAACGTATAACGTATAACGTATAACGTATAACGTATAACGTATAACGTATAACGTATAAAGTATAACGTATAACGTATAACGTATAACGTATAACGTATAACGTATAACGTATAACGTATAACGTATAATGTATAACGTATAACGTATAACGTATAACGTATAACGTATAACGTATAACGTATAACGTATAACGTATAACGTATAACCCATAACGTACAATGTATAACGAATAACGTATAACGTATAACGTATAACGTGTAACGTATAACGTATAACGTATAACGCATAATGTATAACGCATATCCTAAAACGTCTGCCGTATAACGTATAACGTGTAACCTATAACGTATAACGTATAACGTATAACGTATAACGTATAACGTATAACGTATAACGTATAACGTATAACGTATAACGTATAACGTATAACGTATAACGTATAACGTATAACGTATAACGTATAACGTATAACGTATAACGTATAACGTATAACGTATAACGTACAACGTATAACGTATAACGTATAACGTACAACGTATAACGTACAACGTATAACGTACAACGTATAACGTACAACGTATAACGTATAACGTATAACGTATAACGTATAACGTATAACGTATAACGTATAACGTATAACGTATAACGTATAACGTATAACGTATAACGTATAACGTATAACGTATAACGTATAACGTATAATGTATAACGTATAACGTATAACGTATAACGTATAACGTATAACGTATAACGTATAACGTATAACGTATAACGTATAACCCATAACGTACAATGTATAACGAATAACGTATAACGTATAACGTATAACGTGTAACGTAGAACGTATAACGTATAACGCATAATGTATAACGCATATCCTAAAACGTCTGCCGTATAACGTATAACGTGTAACCTATAACGTATAACGTATAACGTATAACGTATAACGTATAACGTATAACGTATAACGTATAACGTATAACGTATAACGTATAACGTATAACGTATAACGTATAACGTATAACGTATAACGTATAACGTATAACGTATAACCCATAACGTACAATGTATAACGAATAACGTATAACGTATAACGTATAACGTGTAACGTATAACGTATAACGTATAACGCATAATGTATAACGCATATCCTAAAACGTCTGCCGTATAACGTATAACGTGTAACCTATAACGTATAACGTGTAACGTAGAACGTATAACGTATAACGTATAACGTATAACGTATAACGTATAACGTATAACGTATAACGTATAACGTATAACGTACAACGTATAACGTATAACGTACAACGTATAACGTATAACGTATAACGTATAACGTATAACGTACAACGTATAACGTACAACGTATAACGTACAACGTATAACGTACAACGTATAACGTATAACGTATAACGTATAACGTATAACGTATAACGTATAACGTATAACGTATAACGTATAACGTATAACGTATAACGTATAACGTATAACGTATAACGTATAACGTATAACGTATAACGTATAACGTATAACGTATAACGTATAACGTATAATGTATAACGTATAACGTATAACGTATAACGTATAACGTATAACGTATAACGTATAACGTATAACGTATAACGTATAACCCATAACGTACAATGTATAACGAATAACGTATAACGTATAACGTATAACGTGTAACGTATAACGTATAACGTATAACGCATAATGTATAACGCATATCCTAAAACGTCTGCCGTATAACGTATAACGTGTAACCTATAACGTATAACGTATAACGTATAACGTATAACGTATAACGTATAACGTATAACGTATAACGTATAACGTATAACGTATAACGTATAACGTATAACCCATAACGTACAATGTATAACGAATAACGTATAACGTATAACGTATAACGTGTAACGTATAACGTATAACGTATAACGCATAATGTATAACGCATATCCTAAAACGTCTGCCGTATAACGTATAACGTGTAACCTATAACGTATAACGTGTAACGTAGAACGTATAACGTATAACGTACAACGTATAACGTAAAACGTATAACGTATGACGTACAACGTATAACGTATAACGTATAACGTACAACGTATAACGTATAACGTATAACGTATAACCCATAACGTACAATGTATAACGAATAACGTATAACGTATAACGTATAACGTGTAACGTATAACGTATAACGTATAACGCATAATGTATAACGCATATCCTAAAACGTCTGCCGTATAACGTATAACGTGTAACCTATAACGTATAACGTATAACGTATAACGTATAACGTATAACGTATAATGTATAACGTATAACGTATAACGTATAACGTATAACGTATAACGTATAACGTATAACGTATAACGTATAACGTATAACCCATAACGTACAATGTATAACGAATAACGTATAACGTATAACGTATAACGTGTAACGTATAACGTATAACGTATAACGCATAATGTATAACGCATATCCTAAAACGTCTGCCGTATAACGTATAACGTGTAACGTATAACGTATAACGTATAACGTATAACGTATAACGTATAACGTATAACGTATAACGTATAACGTATAACGTATAACGTATAACGTATAACGTATAACGTATAACGTATAACCCATAACGTACAATGTATAACGAATAACGTATAACGTATAACGTATAACGTGTAACGTATAACGTATAACGTATAACGCATAATGTATAACGCATATCCTAAAACGTCTGCCGTATAACGTATAACGTGTAACCTATAACGTATAACGTGTAACGTAGAACGTATAACGTATAACGTACAACGTATAACGTAAAACGTATAACGTATGACGTACAACGTATAACGTATAACGTATAACGTACAACGTATAACGTACAACGTATAACGTACAACGTATAACGTACAACGTATAACGTATAACGTATAACGTATAACGTATAACGTATAACGTATAACGTATAACGTATAACGTATAACGTATAACGTATAACGTATAACGTATAACGTATAACGTATAACGTATAACGTATAATGTATAACGTATAACGTATAACGTATAACGTATAACGTATAACGTATAACGTATAACGTATAACGTATAACGTATAACGTATAACCCATAACGTACAATGTATAACGAATAACGTATAACGTATAACGTATAACGTGTAACGTATAACGTATAACGTATAACGTATAACGCATAATGTATAACGCATATCCTAAAACGTCTGCCGTATAACGTATAACGTGTAACCTATAACGTATAACGTATAACGTATAACGTATAACGTAAAACGTATAACGTATGACGTACAACGTATAACGTATAACGTATAACGTATAACGTATAACGTATAACGTATAACGTATAACGTATAACGTATAACGTATAACGTATAACGTAAAACGTATAACGTATAACGTATAACGTATACCGTATAACGTATAACGTATAACGTATAACGTATAACGTATAACGTATAACGTATAACGTATAACGTATAACGTATAACGTACAACGTATAACGTACAACGTATAACGTACAACGTATAACGTACAACGTATAACGTAGAACGTATAACGTATAACGTATAACGTATAACGTATAACGTATAACGTATAACGTATAACGTATAACGTATAACGTAGAACGTATAACGTAGAACGTATAACGTATAACGTATAACGTATAACGTATAACGTATAACGTATAACGTATAACGTATAACGTATAACGTATAACGTATAACGTATAACGTATAACGTATAACGTATAACGTATAACGTATAACGTATAACGTATAACGTATAACGTATAACGTATAACGTATAACGTATAACGTAAAACGTATAACGTATAACGTATAACGTATAACGTATAACGTATAACGTATAACGTATAACGTATAACGTATAACGTATAACGTATAACGTACAACGTATAACGTACAACGTATAACGTACAACGTATAACGTACAACGTATAACGTACAACGTATAACGTACAACGTATAACGTACAACGTATAACGAATAACGTATAACGTATAACGTATAACGTATAACGTATAACGTATAACGTATAACGTATAACGTATAACGTATAACGTATAACGTATAACGTATAACGTATAACGTATAACGTATAACGTATAACGTATAACGTATAACGTATAACGTATAACGTATAACGTATAACGTATAACGTATAACGTATAACGTATAACGTATAACGTATAACGTATAACGTATAACGTATAACGTATAACGTATAACGTATAACGTATAACGTATAACGTATAACGTATAACGTATAACGTATAACGTATAACGTATAACGTATAACGTACAACGTATAACGTACAACGTATAACGTACAACGTATAACGTACAACGTATAACGTATAACGTATAACGAATAACGTATAACGTATAACGTATAACGTATAACGTATAACGTATAACGTATAACGTATAACGTATAACGTATAACGTATAACGTATAACGTATAACGTATAACGTATAACCCATAACGTACAATGTATAACGAATAACGTATAACGTATAACGTATAACGTGTAACGTATAACGTATAACGTATAACGCATAATGTATAACGCATATCCTAAAACGTCTGCCGTATAACGTATAACGTGTAACCTATAACGTATAACGTATAACGTATAACGTATAACGTATAACGTATAACGTATAACGTATAACGTATAACGTATAACGTATAACGTATAACGTATAACGTATAACGTATAACGTATAACGTATAACGTATAACGTATAACGTATAACGTACAACGTATAACGTATAACGTATAACGTATAACGTATAACGTACAACGTATAACGTACAACGTATAACGTACAACGTATAACGTATAACGTATAACGTATAACGTATAACGTATAACGTATAACGTATAACGTATAACGTATAACGTATAACGTATAACGTATTACGTATAACGTATAACGTATAACGTATAACGTATAACGTATAATGTATAACGTATAACGTATAACGTATAACGTATAACGTATAACGTATAACGTATAACGTATAACGTATAACGTATAACCCATAACGTACAATGTATAACGAATAACGTATAACGTATAACGTATAACGTGTAACGTATAACGTATAACGTATAACGCATAATGTATAACGCATATCCTAAAACGTCTGCCGTATAACGTATAACGTGTAACCTATAACGTATAACGTATAACGTATAACGTATAACGTATAACGTATAACGTATAACGTATGACGTATAACGTATAACGTATAACGTATAACGTATAACGTATAACGTATAACGTATAACGTATAACCCATAACGTACAATGTATAACGAATAACGTATAACGTATAACGTATAACGTGTAACGTATAACGTATAACGTATAACGCATAATGTATAACGCATATCCTAAAACGTCTGCCGTATAACGTATAACGTGTAACCTATAACGTATAACGTGTAACGTAGAACGTATAACGTATAACGTACAACGTATAACGTAAAACGTATAACGTATGACGTACAACGTATAACGTTTAACGTATAACGTATAACGTATAACGTATAACGTATAACGTATAACGTATAACGTATAACGTATAACGTATAACGTATAACGTATAACGTATAACGTATAACGTATAACGTATAACGTATAACGTATAACGTAAAACGTATAACGTATAACGTATAACGTATAACGTATAACGTATAACGTATAACGTATAACGTATAACGTATAACGTATAACGTATAACGTATAACGTATAACGTATAACGTATAACGTATAACGTATAACGTATAACGTATAACGTATAACGTATAACGTATAACGTATAACGTACAACGTATAACGTATAACGTATAACGTATAACGTATAACGTACAACGTATAACGTACAACGTATAACGTACAACGTATAACGTACAACGTATAACGTATAACGTATAACGTATAACGTATAACGTATAACGTATAACGTATAACGTATAACGTATAACGTATAACGTATAACGTATAACGTATAACGTATAACGTATAACGTATAACGTATAACGTATAACGTATAACGTATAACGTATAACGTATAACGTATAACGTATAACGTATAACGTATAACGTATAACCCATAACGTACAATGTATAACGAATAACGTATAACGTATAACGTATAACGTGTAACGTATAACGTATAACGTATAACGCATAATGTATAACGCATATCCTAAAACGTCTGCCGTATAACGTATAACGTGTAACCTATAACGTATAACGTATAACGTATAACGTATAACGTATAACGTATAACGTATAACGTATAACGTATAACGTATAACGTATAACGTATAACGTATAACCCATAACGTACAATGTATAACGAATAACGTATAACGTATAACGTATAACGTGTAACGTATAACGTATAACGTATAACGCATAATGTATAACGCATATCCTAAAACGTCTGCCGTATAACGTATAACGTGTAACCTATAACGTATAACGTGTAACGTAGAACGTATAACGTATAACGTACAACGTATAACGTAAAACGTATAACGTATGACGTACAACGTATAACGTATAACGTATAACGTACAACGTATAACGTATAACGTATAACGTATAACCCATAACGTACAATGTATAACGAATAACGTATAACGTATAACGTATAACGTGTAACGTATAACGTATAACGTATAACGCATAATGTATAACGCATATCCTAAAACGTCTGCCGTATAACGTATAACGTGTAACCTATAACGTATAACGTATAACGTATAACGTATAACGTATAACGTATAACGTATAACGTATAACGTATAACGTATAATGTATAACGTATAACGTATAACGTATAACGTATAACGTATAATGTATAACGTATAACGTATAACGTATAACGTATAACGTATAACGTATAACGTATAACGTATAACGTATAACGTATAACCCATAACGTACAATGTATAACGAATAACGTATAACGTATAACGTATAACGTGTAACGTATAACGTATAACGTATAACGCATAATGTATAACGCATATCCTAAAACGTCTGCCGTATAACGTATAACGTGTAACGTATAACGTATAACGTATAACGTATAACGTATAACGTATAACGTATAACGTATAACGTATAACGTATAACGTATAACGTATAACGTATAACGTATAACGTATAACGTATAACGTATAACGTATAACGTATAACGTATAACGTATAACGTATAACCCATAACGTACAATGTATAACGAATAACGTATAACGTATAACGTATAACGTGTAACGTATAACGTATAACGTATAACGCATAATGTATAACGCATATCCTAAAACGTCTGCCGTATAACGTATAACGTGTAACCTATAACGTATAACGTGTAACGTAGAACGTATAACGTATAACGTACAACGTATAACGTAAAACGTATAACGTATGACGTACAACGTATAACGTATAACGTATAACGTACAACGTATAACGTACAACGTATAACGTACAACGTATAACGTACAACGTATAACGTATAACGTATAACGTATAACGTATAACGTATAACGTATAACGTATAACGTATAACGTATAACGTATAACGTATAACGTATAACGTATAACGTATAACGTATAACGTATAACGTATAACGTATAACGTATAATGTATAACGTATAACGTATAACGTATAACGTATAACGTATAACGTATAACGTATAACGTATAACGTATAACGTATAACCCATAACGTACAATGTATAACGAATAACGTATAACGTATAACGTATAACGTGTAACGTATAACGTATAACGTATAACGTATAACGCATAATGTATAACGCATATCCTAAAACGTCTGCCGTATAACGTATAACGTGTAACCTATAACGTATAACGTATAACGTATAACGTATAATGTATAACGTATAACGTATAACGTATAACGTATAACGTATAACGTATAACGTATAACGTATAACGTATAACCCATAACGTACAATGTATAACGAATAACGTATAACGTATAACGTATAACGTGTAACGTATAACGTATAACGTATAACGCATAATGTATAACGCATATCCTAAAACGTCTGCCGTATAACGTATAACGTGTAACCTATAACGTATAACGTATAACGTATAACGTATAACGTATAACGTATAACGTATAACGTATAACGTATAACGTATAACGTATAACGTATAACGTATAACGTATAACGTATAACGTATAACGTATAACGTATAACGTATAACCCATAACGTACAATGTATAACGAATAACGTATAACGTATAACGTATAACGTGTAACGTATAACGTATAACGTATAACGCATAATGTATAACGCATATCCTAAAACGTCTGCCGTATAACGTATAACGTGTAACCTATAACGTATAACGTGTAACGTAGAACGTATAACGTATAACGTACAACGTATAACGTAAAACGTATAACGTATGACGTACAACGTATAACGTATAACGTATAACGTATAACGTATAACGTATAACGTATAACGTATAACGTATAACGTATAACGTATAACGTATAACGTATAACGTATAACGTAAAACGTATAACGTATAACGTATAACGTATACCGTATAACGTATAACGTATAACGTATAACGTATAACGTATAACGTATAACGTATAACGTATAACGTATAACGTACAACGTATAACGTACAACGTATAACGTACAACGTATAACGTACAACGTATAACGTACAACGTATAACGTATAACGTATAACGTATAACGTATAACGTATAACGTATAACGTATAACGTAGAACGTATAACGTAGAACGTATAACGTATAACTTATAACGTATAACGTATAACGTATAACGTATAACGTATAACGTATAACGTATAACGTATAACGTATAACGTATAACGTATAACGTATAACGTATAACGTATAACGTATAACGTATAACGTATAACGTATAACGTATAACGTATAACGTATAACGTATAACGTATAACGTATAACGTATAACGTATAACGTATAACGTAAAACGTATAACGTATAACGTATAACGTATAACGTATAACGTATAACGTATAACGTATAACGTATAACGTATAACGTATAACGTATAACGTACAACGTATAACGTACAACGTATAACGTACAACGTATAACGTACAACGTATAACGTACAACGTATAACGTACAACGTATAACGAATAACGTATAACGTATAACGTATAACGTATAACGTATAACGTATAACGTATAACGTATAACGTATAACGTATAACGTATAACGTATAACGTATAACGTATAACGTATAACGTATAACGTATAACGTATAACGTATAACGTATAACGTATAACGTATAACGTATAACGTATAACGTATAACGTATAACGTATAACGTATAACGTATAACGTATAACGTATAACGTATAACGTATAACGTATAACGTATAACGTATAACGTATAACGTATAACGTATAACGTATAACGTATAACGTATAACGTACAACGTATAACGTACAACGTATAACGTACAACGTATAACGTACAACGTATAACGTATAACGTATAACGAATAACGTATAACGTATAACGTATAACGTATAACGTATAACGTATAACGTATAACGTATAACGTATAACGTATAACGTATAACGTATAACGTATAACGTATAACGTATAACCCATAACGTACAATGTATAACGAATAACGTATAACGTATAACGTATAACGTGTAACGTATAACGTATAACGTATAACGCATAATGTATAACGCATATCCTAAAACGTCTGCCGTATAACGTATAACGTGTAACCTATAACGTATAACGTATAACGTATAACGTATAACGTATAACGTATAACGTATAACGTATAACGTATAACGTATAACGTATAACGTATAACGTATAACGTATAACGTATAACGTATAACGTATAACGTATAACGTATAACGTACAACGTATAACGTATAACGTATAACGTATAACGTATAACGTACAACGTATAACGTACAACGTATAACGTACAACGTATAACGTATAACGTATAACGTATAACGTATAACGTATAACGTATAACGTATAACGTATAACGTATAACGTATAACGTATAACGTATTACGTATAACGTATAACGTATAACGTATAACGTATAACGTATAATGTATAACGTATAACGTATAACGTATAACGTATAACGTATAACGTATAACGTATAACGTATAACGTATAACGTATAACGTATAACCCATAACGTACAATGTATAACGAATAACGTATAACGTATAACGTGTAACGTATAACGTATAACGTATAACGCATAATGTATAACGCATATCCTAAAACGTCTGCCGTATAACGTATAACGTGTAACCTATAACGTATAACGTATAACGTATAACGTATAACGTATAACGTATAACGTATAACGTATAACGTATAACGTATAACGTATAACGTATAACGTATAACGTATAACGTATAACGTATAACGTATAACGTATAACCCATAACGTACAATGTATAACGAATAACGTATAACGTATAACGTATAACGTGTAACGTATAACGTATAACGTATAACGCATAATGTATAACGCATATCCTAAAACGTCTGCCGTATAACGTATAACGTGTAACCTATAACGTATAACGTGTAACGTAGAACGTATAACGTATAACGTACAACGTATAACGTAAAACGTATAACGTATGACGTACAACCTATAACGTTTAACGTATAACGTATAACGTATAACGTATAACGTATAACGTATAACGTATAACGTATAACGTATAACGTATAACGTATAACGTATAACGTATAACGTATAACGTATAACGTATAACGTATAACGTATAACGTATAACGTATAACGTAAAACGTATAACGTATAACGTATAACGTATAACGTATAACGTATAACGTATAACGTATAACGTATAACGTATAACGTATAACGTATAACGTATAACGTATAACGTATAACGTATAACGTATAACGTATAACGTATAACGTATAACGTATAACGTATAACGTATAACGTATAACGTATAACGTACAACGTATAACGTATAACGTATAACGTATAACGTATAACGTACAACGTATAACGTACAACGTATAACGTACAACGTATAACGTACAACGTATAACGTATAACGTATAACGTATAACGTATAACGTATAACGTATAACGTATAACGTATAACGTATAACGTATAACGTATAACGTATAACGTATAACGTATAACGTATAACGTATAACGTATAACGTATAATGTATAACGTATAACGTATAACGTATAACGTATAACGTATAACGTATAACGTATAACGTATAACGTATAACGTATAACCCATAACGTACAATGTATAACGAATAACGTATAACGTATAACGTATAACGTGTAACGTATAACGTATAACGTATAACGCATAATGTATAACGCATATCCTAAAACGTCTGCCGTATAACGTATAACGTGTAACCTATAACGTATAACGTATAACGTATAACGTATAACGTATAACGTATAACGTATAACGTATAACGTATAACGTATAACGTATAACGTATAACGTATAACCCATAACGTACAATGTATAACGAATAACGTATAACGTATAACGTATAACGTGTAACGTATAACGTATAACGTATAACGCATAATGTATAACGCATATCCTAAAACGTCTGCCGTATAACGTATAACGTGTAACCTATAACGTATAACGTGTAACGTAGAACGTATAACGTATAACGTACAACGTATAACGTAAAACGTATAACGTATGACGTACAACGTATAACGTATAACGTATAACGTACAACGTATAACGTATAACGTATAACGTATAACCCATAACGTACAATGTATAACGAATAACGTATAACGTATAACGTATAACGTGTAACGTATAACGTATAACGTATAACGCATAATGTATAACGCATATCCTAAAACGTCTGCCGTATAACGTATAACGTGTAACCTATAACGTATAACGTATAACGTATAACGTATAACGTATAACGTATAACGTATAACGTATAACGTATAACGTATAATGTATAACGTATAACGTATAACGTATAACGTATAACGTATAATGTATAACGTATAACGTATAACGTATAACGTATAACGTATAACGTATAACGTATAACGTATAACGTATAACGTATAACCCATAACGTACAATGTATAACGAATAACGTATAACGTATAACGTATAACGTGTAACGTATAACGTATAACGTATAACGCATAATGTATAACGCATATCCTAAAACGTCTGCCGTATAACGTATAACGTGTAACGTATAACGTATAACGTATAACGTATAACGTATAACGTATAACGTATAACGTATAACGTATAACGTATAACGTATAACGTATAACGTATAACGTATAACGTATAACGTATAACGTATAACGTATAACCCATAACGTACAATGTATAACGAATAACGTATAACGTATAACGTATAACGTGTAACGTATAACGTATAACGTATAACGCATAATGTATAACGCATATCCTAAAACGTCTGCCGTATAACGTATAACGTGTAACCTATAACGTATAACGTGTAACGTAGAACGTATAACGTATAACGTACAACGTATAACGTAAAACGTATAACGTATGACGTACAACGTATAACGTATAACGTATAACGTACAACGTATAACGTACAACGTATAACGTACAACGTATAACGTACAACGTATAACGTATAACGTATAACGTATAACGTATAACGTATAACGTATAACGTATAACGTATAACGTATAACGTATAACGTATAACGTATAACGTATAACGTATAACGTATAACGTATAACGTATAACGTATAACGTATAATGTATAACGTATAACGTATAACGTATAACGTATAACGTATAACGCATAACGTATAACGTATAACGTATAACGTATAACCCATAACGTACAATGTATAACGAATAACGTATAACGTATAACGTATAACGTGTAACGTATAACGTATAACGTATAACGTATAACGCATAATGTATAACGCATATCCTAAAACGTCTGCCGTATAACGTATAACGTGTAACCTATAACGTATAACGTATAACGTATAACGTATAATGTATAACGTATAACGTATAACGTATAACGTATAACGTATAACGTATAACGTATAACGTATAACGTATAACCCATAACGTACAATGTATAACGAATAACGTATAACGTATAACGTATAACGTGTAACGTATAACGTATAACGTATATCGCATAATGTATAACGCATATCCTAAAACGTCTGCCGTATAACGTATAACGTGTAACCTATAACGTATAACGTATAACGTATAACGTATAACGTATAACGTATAACGTATAACGTATAACGTATAACGTATAACGTATAACGTATAACGTATAACGTATAACGTATAACGTATAACGTATAACGTATAACCCATAACGTACAATGTATAACGAATAACGTATAACGTATAACGTATAACGTGTAACGTATAACGTATAACGTATAACGCATAATGTATAACGCATATCCTAAAACGTCTGCCGTATAACGTATAACGTGTAACCTATAACGTATAACGTGTAACGTAGAACGTATAACGTATAACGTACAACGTATAACGTAAAACGTATAACGTATGACGTACAACGTATAACGTATAACGTATAACGTATAACGTATAACGTATAACGTATAACGTATAAGGTATAACGTATAACGTATAACGTATAACGTATAACGTATAACGTATAACGTATAACGTATAACGTATAACGTAAAACGTATAACGTATAACGTATAACGTATAACGTATAACGTATAACGTATAACGTATAACGTATAACGTATAACGTATAACGTATAACGTATAACGTACAACGTATAACGTACAACGTATAACGTACAACGTATAACGTACAACGTATAACGTAGAACGTATAACGTATAACGTATAACGTATAACGTATAACGTATAACGTATAACGTAGAACGTAGAACGTATAACGTAGAACGTATAACGTATAACGTATAACGTATAACGTATAACGTATAACGTATAACGTATAACGTATAACGTATAACGTATAACGTATAACGTATAACGTATAACGTATAACGTATAACGTATAACGTATAACGTATAACGTATAACGTATAACGTATAACGTATAACGTATAACGTATAACGTATAACGTATAACGTATAACGTATAACGTATAACGTAAAACGTATAACGTATAACGTATAACGTATAACGTATAACGTATAACGTATAACGTATAACGTATAACGTATAACGTATAACGTATAACGTATAACGTACAACGTATAACGTACAACGTATAACGTACAACGTATAACGTACAACGTATAACGTACAACGTATAACGTACAACGTATAACGTACAACGTACAACGTATAACGAATAACGTATAACGTATAACGTATAACGTATAACGTATAACGTATAACGTATAACGTATAACGTATAACGTATAACGTATAACGTATAACGTATAACGTATAACGTATAACGTATAACGTATAACGTATAACCATAACGTATAACGTATAACGTATAACGTATAACGTATAACGTATAACGTATAACGTATAACGTATAACGTATAACGTATAACGTATAACGTATAACGTATAACGTATAACGTATAACGTATAACGTATAACGTATAACGTATAACGTATAACGTATAACGTACAACGTATAACGTATAACGTATAACGTATAACGTATAACGTACAACGTATAACGTACAACGTATAACGTACAACGTATAACGTACAACGTATAACGTATAACGTATAACGTATAACGTATAACGTATAACGTATAACGTATAACGTATAACGTATAACGTATAACCCATAACGTACAATGTATAACGAATAACGTATAACGTATAACGTATAACGTGTAACGTATAACGTATAACGTATAACGCATAATGTATAACGCATATCCTAAAACGTCTGCCGTATAGCGTATAACGTGTAACCTATAACGTATAACGTATAACGTATAACGTATAACGTATAACGTATAACGTATAACGTATAACGTATAACGTATAACGTATAACGTATAACGTATAACGTATAACGTATAACGTATAACGTATAACCCATAACGTACAATGTATAACGAATAACGTATAACGTATAACGTATAACGTGTAACGTATAACGTATAACGTATAACGCATAATGTATAACGCATATCCTAAAACGTCTGCCGTATAACGTATAACGTGTAACCTATAACGTATAACGTGTAACGTAGAACGTATAACGTATAACGTACAACGTATAACGTAAAACGTATAACGTATGACGTACAACGTATAACGTATAACGTATAACGTATAACGTATAACGTATAACGTATAACGTATAACGTATAACGTATAACGTATAACGTATAACGTATAACGTATAACGTATAACGTAAAACGTATAACGTATAACGTATAACGTATAACGTATAACGTATAACGTATAACGTATAACGTATAACGTATAACGTATAACGTAGAACGTATAACGTATAACGCATAACGTACAATGTATAACGAATAACGTATAACGTATAACGTATAACGTATAACGTATAACGTATAACGTATAACGTATAACGTATAACGTATAACGTATAACTTATATCGTATAACGTATAACTTATATCGTATAACGTATAACGGACAACGTATAATGTATAACGTATAACGGATGACGTATAACGTATAACGTATAACGTATAACGTATAACGTATAACGTATAACGTATAACGCATAACGTATAATGTATAACGAATAACGTATAACGTATAACGTATAACACATAATGTATAACGCATATCCTATAACGTGTGCCGTATAACGTATAACGTATAACCTATAACGTATAACGTGTAACGTAGAACGTATAACGTACAACGTACAACGTATAACGTATAACGTATAACGTATAGCGTATAACGTATAACGTATAACGTATAACGTATAACGTATAACGTATAACGTATAACGTATAACGTATAACGTATAACGTATAACGTATAACGTATAACGTATAACGTATAACGTATAACGTATAACGTATAACGTATAACGTATAACGTATAACGTATAACGTATAACGTATAACGTATAACGTATAACGTATAACGTATAACGTATAACGCATAATGTATAACGCATATCCTAAAACGTCTGCCGTATAACGTATAACGTATAACGTATAACGTATAACGTATAACGTATAACGTATAACGTATAACGTATAACGTATAACGTATAACGTATAACGTATAACGTATAACGTATAACGTATAACGTATAACGTATAACGTATAACGTATAACGTATAACGTATAACGTATAACGTATAACGTATAACGTATAACGTATAACGTATAACGTATAACGTATAACGTATAACGTATAACGTATAACGTATAACGTATAACGTATAACGTATAACGTATAACGTATAACGTATAACGTATAACGTATAACGTATAACGTATAACGTATAACGTATAACGTATAACGTATAACGTATAACGTATAACGTAGAACGTATAACGTACAACGTATAACGTATAACGTATAACGTACAACGTATAACGTACAACGTATAACGTACAACGTATAACGTACAACGTATAACGTATAACGTATAACGTATAACGTATAACGTATAACGTATAACGTATAACGTATAACGTATAACGTATAACGTATAACGTATAACGTATAACGTATAACGTATAACGTATAACGTATAACGTATAACGTATAACGTATAACGTATAACGTATAACGTATAACGCATAACGTATAACGTATAACCCATAACGTACAATGTATAACGAATAACGTATAACGTATAACGTATAACGTGTAACGTATAACGTATAACGTATAACGCATAATGTATAACGCATATCCTAAAACGTCTGCCGTATAACGTATAACGTGTAACCTATAACGTATAACGTATAACGTATAACGTATAACGTATAACGTATAACGTATAACGTATAACGTATAACGTATAACGTATAACGTATAACGTATAACGTATAACCCATAACGTACAATGTATAACGAATAACGTATAACGTATAACGTATAACGTGTAACGTATAACGTATAACGTATAACGCATAATGTATAACGCATATCCTAAAACGTCTGCCGTATAACGTATAACGTGTAACCTATAACGTATAACGTGTAACGTAGAACGTATAACGTATAACGTACAACGTATAACGTAAAACGTATAACGTATGACGTACAACGTATAACGTATAACGTATAACGTATAACGTATAACGTATAACGTATAACGTATAACGTATAACGTATAACGTATAACGTATAACGTATAACGTAAAACGTATGACGTATAACGTATAACGTATAACGTATAACGTATAACGTATAACGTATAACGTATAACGTATAACGTATAACGTATAACGTATAACGTATAACGTATAACGTATAACGTATAACGTATAACGTACAACGTATAACGTACAACGTATAACGTACAACGTATAACGTACAACGTATAACGTAGAACGTATAACGTATAACGTATAACGTATAACGTATAACGTATAACGTATAACGTAGAACGTAGAACGTATAACGTAGAACGTATAACGTATAACGTATAACGTATAACGTATAACGTATAACGTATAACGTATAACGTATAACGTATAACGTATAACGTATAACGTATAACGTATAACGTATAACGTATAACGTATAACGTATAACGTATAACGTATAACGTATAACGTATAACGTATAACGTATAACGTATAACGTATAACGTATAACGTATAACGTATAACGTATAACGTAAAACGTATAACGTATAACGTATAACGTATAACGTATAACGTATAACGTATAACGTATAACGTATAACGTATAACGTATAACGTATAACGTATAACGTACAACGTATAACGTACAACGTATAACGTACAACGTATAACGTACAACGTATAACGTACAACGTATAACGTACAACGTATAACGTACAACGTACAACGTATAACGAATAACGTATAACGTATAACGTATAACGTATAACGTATAACGTATAACGTATAACGTATAACGTATAACGTATAACGTATAACGTATAACGTATAACGTATAACGTATAACGTATAACGTATAACGTATAACCATAACGTATAACGTATAACGTATAACGTATAACGTATAACGTATAACGTATAACGTATAACGTATAACGTATAACGTATAACGTATAACGTATAACGTATAACGTATAACGTATAACGTATAACGTATAACGTATAACGTATAACGTATAACGTATAACGTACAACGTATAACGTATAACGTATAACGTATAACGTATAACGTACAACGTATAACGTACAACGTATAACGTACAACGTATAACGTACAACGTATAACGTATAACGTATAACGTATAACGTATAACGTATAACGTATAACGTATAACGTATAACGTATAACGTATAACCCATAACGTACAATGTATAACGAATAACGTATAACGTATAACGTATAACGTGTAACGTATAACGTATAACGTATAACGCATAATGTATAACGCATATCCTAAAACGTCTGCCGTATAGCGTATAACGTGTAACCTATAACGTATAACGTATAACGTATAACGTATAACGTATAACGTATAACGTATAACGTATAACGTATAACGTATAACGTATAACGTATAACGTATAACGTATAACGTATAACGTATAACGTATAACCCATAACGTACAATGTATAACGAATAACGTATAACGTATAACGTATAACGTGTAACGTATAACGTATAACGTATAACGCATAATGTATAACGCATATCCTAAAACGTCTGCCGTATAACGTATAACGTGTAACCTATAACGTATAACGTGTAACGTAGAACGTATAACGTATAACGTACAACGTATAACGTAAAACGTATAACGTATGACGTACAACGTATAACGTATAACGTATAACGTATAACGTATAACGTATAACGTATAACGTATAACGTATAACGTATAACGTATAACGTATAACGTATAACGTATAACGTATAACGTAAAACGTATAACGTATAACGTATAACGTATAACGTATAACGTATAACGTATAACGTATAACGTATAACGTATAACGTATAACGTAGAACGTATAACGTATAACGCATAACGTACAATGTATAACGAATAACGTATAACGTATAACGTATAACGTATAACGTATAACGTATAACGTATAACGTATAACGTATAACGTATAACGTATAACTTATATCGTATAACGTATAACTTATATCGTATAACGTATAACGGACAACGTATAATGTATAACGTATAACGGATGACGTATAACGTATAACGTATAACGTATAACGTATAACGTATAACGTATAACGTATAACGCATAACGTATAATGTATAACGAATAACGTATAACGTATAACGTATAACACATAATGTATAACGCATATCCTATAACGTGTGCCGTATAACGTATAACGTATAACCTATAACGTATAACGTGTAACGTAGAACGTATAACGTACAACGTACAACGTATAACGTATAACGTATAACGTATAGCGTATAACGTATAACGTATAACGTATAACGTATAACGTATAACGTATAACGTATAACGTATAACGTATAACGTATAACGTATAACGTATAACGTATAACGTATAACGTATAACGTATAACGTATAACGTATAACGTATAACGTATAACGTATAACGTATAACGTATAACGTATAACGTATAACGTATAACGTATAACGTATAACGTATAACGCATAATGTATAACGCATATCCTAAAACGTCTGCCGTATAACGTATAACGTATAACGTATAACGTATAACGTATAACGTATAACGTATAACGTATAACGTATAACGTATAACGTATAACGTATAACGTATAACGTATAACGTATAACGTATAACGTATAACGTATAACGTATAACGTATAACGTATAACGTATAACGTATAACGTA
This sequence comes from Ptiloglossa arizonensis, assembly GCF_051014685.1. Classification (NCBI taxonomy): domain Eukaryota; kingdom Metazoa; phylum Arthropoda; class Insecta; order Hymenoptera; family Colletidae; genus Ptiloglossa; species Ptiloglossa arizonensis. The sequence goes on from NC_135057.1 coordinate 264,441, forward strand.
TAACGTATAACGTATAACGTATAACGTATAACGTATAACGTATAACGTATAACGTATAACGTATAACGTATAACGTATAACGTATAACGTATAACGTATAACGTATAACGTATAACGTATAACGTATAACGTATAACGTATAACGTATAACGTATAACGTATAACGTATAACGTATAACGTATAACGTAGAACGTATAACGTACAACGTATAACGTATAACGTATAACGTACAACGTATAACGTACAACGTATAACGTACAACGTATAACGTACAACGTATAACGTATAACGTATAACGTATAACGTATAACGTATAACGTATAACGTATAACGTATAACGTATAACGTATAACGTATAACGTATAACGTATAACGTATAACGTATAACGTATAACGTATAACGTATAACGTATAACGTATAACGTATAACGTATAACGTATAACGTATAACGCATAACGTATAACGTATAACCCATAACGTACAATGTATAACGAATAACGTATAACGTATAACGTATAACGTGTAACGTATAACGTATAACGTATAACGCATAATGTATAACGCATATCCTAAAACGTCTGCCGTATAACGTATAACGTGTAACCTATAACGTATAACGTATAACGTATAACGTATAACGTATAACGTATAACGTATAACGTATAACGTATAACGTATAACGTATAACGTATAACGTATAACGTATAACCCATAACGTACAATGTATAACGAATAACGTATAACGTATAACGTATAACGTGTAACGTATAACGTATAACGTATAACGCATAATGTATAACGCATATCCTAAAACGTCTGCCGTATAACGTATAACGTGTAACCTATAACGTATAACGTGTAACGTAGAACGTATAACGTATAACGTACAACGTATAACGTAAAACGTATAACGTATGACGTACAACGTATAACGTATAACGTATAACGTATAACGTATAACGTATAACGTATAACGTATAACGTATAACGTATAACGTATAACGTATAACGTATAACGTAAAACGTATGACGTATAACGTATAACGTATAACGTATAACGTATAACGTATAACGTATAACGTATAACGTATAACGTATAACGTATAACGTACAACGTATAACGTACAACGTATAACGTACAACGTATAACGTACAACGTATAACGTACAACGTATAACGTACAACGTATAACGTACAACGTATAACGTAGAACGTATAACGTATAACGTATAACGTATAACGTATAACGTAGAACGTATAACGTAGAACGTATAACGTAGAACGTATAACGTATAACGTATAACGTATAACGTATAACGTATAACGTATAACGTATAACGTATAACGTATAACGTATAACGTATAACGTATAACGAATAACGTATAACGTATAACGTATAACGTATAACGTATAACGTATAACGTATAACGTATAACGTATAACGTATAACGTATAACGTATAACGTATAACGTATAACGTAAAACGTATAACGTATAACGTATAACGTATAACGTATAACGTATAACGTATAACGTATAACGTATAACGTATAACGTATAACGTATAACGTACAACGTATAACGTACAACGTATAACGTACAACGTATAACGTATAACGTATAACGTATAACGTATAACGTATAACGTATAACGAATAACGTATAACGTATAACGTATAACGTATAACGTATAACGTATAACGTATAACGTATAACGTATAACGTATAACGTATAACGTATAACGTATAACGTATAACGTATAACGTATAACGTATAACGTATAACGTATAACGTATAACGTATAACGTATAACGTATAACGTATAACGTATAACGTATAACGTACAACGTATAACGTATAACGTATAACGTACAACGTATAACGTACAACGTATAACGTACAACGTATAACGTACAACGTATAACGTATAACGTATAACGTATAACGTATAACGTATAACGTATAACGTATAACGTATAACGTATAACGTATAACGTATAACGTATAACGTATAACGTATAACGTATAACGTATAACGTATAACGTATAACGTATAACGTATAACGCATAACGTATAACGTATAACCCATAACGTACAATGTATAACGAATAACGTATAACGTATAACGTATAACGTGTAACGTATAACGTATAACGTATAACGCATAATGTATAACGCATATCCTAAAACGTCTGCCGTATAACGTATAACGTGTAACCTATAACGTATAACGTATAACGTATAACGTATAACGTATAACGTATAACGTATAACGTATAACGTATAACGTATAACGTATAACGTATAACGTATAACGTATAACCCATAACGTACAATGTATAACGAATAACGTATAACGTATAACGTATAACGTGTAACGTATAACGTATAACGTATAACGCATAATGTATAACGCATATCCTAAAACGTCTGCCGTATAACGTATAACGTGTAACCTATAACGTATAACGTGTAACGTAGAACGTATAACGTATAACGTACAACGTATAACGTAAAACGTATAACGTATGACGTACAACGTATAACGTATAACGTATAACGTATAACGTATAACGTATAACGTATAACGTATAACGTATAACGTATAACGTATAACGTAAAACGTATAACGTATAACGTATAACGTATAACGTATAACGTATAACGTATAACGTATAACGTATAACGTATAACGTATAACGTATAACGTACAACGTATAACGTACAACGTATAACGTACAACGTATAACGTACAACGTATAACGTACAACGTATAACGTACAACGTATAACGTACAACGTATAACGTAGAACGTATAACGTATAACGTATAACGTATAACGTATAACGTAGAACGTATAACGTAGAACGTATAACGTAGAACGTATAACGTAGAACGTATAACGTATAACGTATAACGTATAACGTATAACGTATAACGTATAACGTATAACGTATAACGTATAACGTATAACGTATAACGTATAACGTATAACGAATAACGTATAACGTATAACGTATAACGTATAACGTATAACGTATAACGTATAACGTATAACGTATAACGTATAACGTATAACGTATAACGTATAACGTATAACGTAAAACGTATAACGTATAACGTATAACGTATAACGTATAACGTATAACGTATAACGTATAACGTATAACGTATAACGTATAACGTATAACGTACAACGTATAACGTACAACGTATAACGTACAACGTATAACGTATAACGTATAACGTATAACGTATAACGTATAACGTATAACGAATAACGTATAACGTATAACGTATAACGTATAACGTATAACGTATAACGTATAACGTATAACGTATAACGTATAACGTATAACGTATAACGCATATCCTAGAACGTATACCGTATAACGTATAACGTATAACGCATATCCTAGAACGTATACAGTATAACGTATAACGTATAACGTATAACGTATAACGCATAATGTATAACGCATATCCTAAAACGTATGCCGTATAACGTATAACGTATAACGTATAACGTATAACGTATGACGTATAACGTATAACGTATAACGTATAACGTATAACTTATATCGTATAACGTATAACGGACAACGTATAATGTATAACGTATAACGGATGACGTATAACGTATAACGTATAACGTAGAACGTATAACGTATAACGTATAACGTATAACGTATAACGTATAACGTATAACGTATAACGTATAACGTATAACGTATAACGTATAACGTATAACGTATAACGTATAACGTAGAACGTATAACGTATAACGCATAACGTACAATGTATAACGAATAACGTATAACGTATAACGTATAACGTATAACGTATAACGTATAACGTATAACGTATAACGTATAACGTATAACTTATATCGTATAACGTATAACTTATATCGTATAACGTATAACGGACAACGTATAATGTATAACGTATAACGGATGACGTATAACGTATAACGTATAACGTATAACGTATAACGTATAACGTATAACGTATAACGTATAACGCATAACGTATAATGTATAACGAATAACGTATAACGTATAACGTATAACCCATAACGTACAATGTATAACGAATAACGTATAACGTATAACGTATAACGTGTAACGTATAACGTATAACGTATAACGCATAATGTATAACGCATATCCTAAAACGTCTGCCGTATAGCGTATAACGTGTAACCTATAACGTATAACGTATAACGTATAACGTATAACGTATAACGTATAACGTATAACGTATAACGTATAACGTATAACGTATAACGTATAACGTATAACGTATAACGTATAACGTATAACGTATAACCCATAACGTACAATGTATAACGAATAACGTATAACGTATAACGTATAACGTGTAACGTATAACGTATAACGTATAACGCATAATGTATAACGCATATCCTAAAACGTCTGCCGTATAACGTATAACGTGTAACCTATAACGTATAACGTGTAACGTAGAACGTATAACGTATAACGTACAACGTATAACGTAAAACGTATAACGTATGACGTACAACGTATAACGTATAACGTATAACGTATAACGTATAACGTATAACGTATAACGTATAACGTATAACGTATAACGTATAACGTATAACGTATAACGTATAACGTATAACGTAAAACGTATAACGTATAACGTATAACGTATAACGTATAACGTATAACGTATAACGTATAACGTATAACGTATAACGTATAACGTAGAACGTATAACGTATAACGCATAACGTACAATGTATAACGAATAACGTATAACGCATAACGTATAATGTATAACGAATAACGTATAACGTAAATCGTATAACACATAATGTATAACGCATATCCTATAACGTGTGCCGTATAACGTATAACGTATAACCTATAACGTATAACGTGTAACGTAGAACGTATAACGTACAACGTACAACGTATAACGTATAACGTATAACGTATAGCGTATAACGTATAACGTATAACGTATAACGTATAACGTATAACGTATAACGTATAACGTATAACGTATAACGTATAACGTATAACGTATAACGTATAACGTATAACGTATAACGTATAACGTATAACGTATAACGTATAACGTATAACGTATAACGTATAACGTATAACGTATAACGTATAACGTATAACGTATAACGTATAACGTATAACGCATAATGTATAACGCATATCCTAAAACGTCTGCCGTATAACGTATAACGTATAACGTATAACGTATAACGTATAACGTATAACGTATAACGTATAACGTATAACGTATAACGTATAACGTATAACGTATAACGTATAACGTATAACGTATAACGTATAACGTATAACGTATAACGTATAACGTATAACGTATAACGTATAACGTATAACGTATAACGTATAACGTATAACGTATAACGTATAACGTATAACGTATAACGTATAACGTATAACGTATAACGTATAACGTATAACGTATAACGTATAACGTATAACGTATAACGTACAACGTATAACGTATAACGTATAACGTACAACGTATAACGTACAACGTATAACGTACAACGTATAACGTACAACGTATAACGTATAACGTATAACGTATAACGTATAACGTATAACGTATAACGTATAACGTATAACGTATAACGTATAACGTATAACGTATAACGTATAACGTATAACGTATAACGTATAACGTATAACGTATAACGTATAACGTATAACGTATAACGTATAACGTATAACGCATAACGTATAACGTATAACCCATAACGTACAATGTATAACGAATAACGTATAACGTATAACGTATAACGTGTAACGTATAACGTATAACGTATAACGCATAATGTATAACGCATATCCTAAAACGTCTGCCGTATAACGTATAACGTGTAACCTATAACGTATAACGTATAACGTATAACGTATAACGTATAACGTATAACGTATAACGTATAACGTATAACGTATAACGTATAACGTATAACGTATAACGTATAACGTATAACCCATAACGTACAATGTATAACGAATAACGTATAACGTATAACGTATAACGTGTAACGTATAACGTATAACGTATAACGCATAATGTATAACGCATATCCTAAAACGTCTGCCGTATAACGTATAACGTGTAACCTATAACGTATAACGTGTAACGTAGAACGTATAACGTATAACGTACAACGTATAACGTAAAACGTATAACGTATGACGTACAACGTATAACGTATAACGTATAACGTATAACGTATAACGTATAACGTATAACGTATAACGTATAACGTATAACGTATAACGTATAACGTATAACGTATAACGTATAACGTATAACGTATAACGTATAACGTATAACGTATAACGTATAACGTATAACGTATAACGTATAACGTATAACGTATAACGTATAACGTATAACGTATAACGTATAACGTATAACGTATAACGTATAACGTACAACGTATAACGTACAACGTATAACGTACAACGTATAACGTACAACGTATAACGTACAACGTATAACGTAGAACGTATAACGTATAACGTACAACGTATAACGTATAACGTATAACGTATAACGTATAACGTATAACGTATAACGAATAACGTATAACGTATAACGTATAACGTATAACGTATAACGTATAACGCATATCCTAGAACGTATACCGTATAACGTATAACGTATAACGCATATCCTAGAACGTATACAGTATAACGTATAACGTATAACGTATAACGTATAACGCATAATGTATAACGCATATCCTAAAACGTATGCCGTATAACGTATAACGTATAACGTATAACGTATAACGTATGACGTATAACGTATAACGTATAACGTATAACGTATAACTTATATCGTATAACGTATAACGGACAACGTATAATGTATAACGTATAACGGATGACGTATAACGTATAACGTATAACGTAGAACGTATAACGTATAACGTATAACGTATAACGTATAACGTATAACGTATAACGTATAACGTATAACGTATAACGTATAACGTATAACGTATAACGTATAACGTAGAACGTATAACGTATAACGCATAACGTACAATGTATAACGAATAACGTATAACGTATAACGTATAACGTATAACGTATAACGTATAACGTATAACGTATAACGTATAACGTATAACGTATAACTTATATCGTATAACGTATAACTTATATCGTATAACGTATAACGGACAACGTATAATGTATAACGTATAACGGATGACGTATAACGTATAACGTATAACGTATAACGTATAACGTATAACGTATAACGTATAACGCATAACGTATAATGTATAACGAATAACGTATAACGTATAACGTATAACCCATAACGTACAATGTATAACGAATAACGTATAACGTATAACGTATAACGTGTAACGTATAACGTATAACGTATAACGCATAATGTATAACGCATATCCTAAAACGTCTGCCGTATAGCGTATAACGTGTAACCTATAACGTATAACGTATAACGTATAACGTATAACGTATAACGTATAACGTATAACGTATAACGTATAACGTATAACGTATAACGTATAACGTATAACGTATAACGTATAACCCATAACGTACAATGTATAACGAATAACGTATAACGTATAACGTATAACGTGTAACGTATAACGTATAACGTATAACGCATAATGTATAACGCATATCCTAAAACGTCTGCCGTATAACGTATAACGTGTAACCTATAACGTATAACGTGTAACGTAGAACGTATAACGTATAACGTACAACGTATAACGTAAAACGTATAACGTATGACGTACAACGTATAACGTATAACGTATAACGTATAACGTATAACGTATAACGTATAACGTATAACGTATAACGTATAACGTATAACGTATAACGTATAACGTATAACGTATAACGTAAAACGTATAACGTATAACGTATAACGTATAACGTATAACGTATAACGTATAACGTATAACGTATAACGTATAACGTATAACGTAGAACGTATAACGTATAACGCATAACGTACAATGTATAACGAATAACGTATAACGCATAACGTATAATGTATAACGAATAACGTATAACGTATAACGTATAACACATAATGTATAACGCATATCCTATAACGTGTGCCGTATAACGTATAACGTATAACCTATAACGTATAACGTGTAACGTAGAACGTATAACGTACAACGTACAACGTATAACGTATAACGTATAACGTATAGCGTATAACGTATAACGTATAACGTATAACGTATAACGTATAACGTATAACGTATAACGTATAACGTATAACGTATAACGTATAACGTATAACGTATAACGTATAACGTATAACGTATAACGTATAACGTATAACGTATAACGTATAACGTATAACGTATAACGTATAACGTATAACGTATAACGTATAACGTATAACGCATAATGTATAACGCATATCCTAAATCGTCTGCCGTATAACGTATAACGTATAACGTATAACGTATAACGTATAACGTATAACGTATAACGTATAACGTATAACGTATAACGTATAACGTATAACGTATAACGTATAACGTATAACGTATAACGTATAACGTATAACGTATAACGTATAACGTATAACGTATAACGTATAACGTATAACGTATAACGTATAACGTATAACGTATAACGTATAACGTATAACGTATAACGTATAACGTATAACGTATAACGTATAACGTATAACGTATAACGTATAACGTATAACGTATAACGTATAACGTATAACGTATAACGTACAACGTATAACGTATAACGTATAACGTACAACGTATAACGTACAACGTATAACGTACAACGTATAACGTACAACGTATAACGTATAACGTATAACGTATAACGTATAACGTATAACGTATAACGTATAACGTATAACGTATAACGTATAACGTATAACGTATAACGTATAACGTATAACGTATAACGTATAACGTATAACGTATAACGTATAACGTATAACGTATAACGTATAACGTATAACGTATAACGTATAACGTATAACGCATAACGTATAACGTATAACCCATAACGTACAATGTATAACGAATAACGTATAACGTATAACGTATAACGTGTAACGTATAACGTATAACGTATAACGCATAATGTATAACGCATATCCTAAAACGTCTGCCGTATAACGTATAACGTGTAACCTATAACGTATAACGTATAACGTATAACGTATAACGTATAACGTATAACGTATAACGTATAACGTATAACGTATAACGTATAACGTATAACGTATAACGTATAACGTATAACCCATAACGTACAATGTATAACGAAAAACGTATAACGTATAACGTATAACGTGTAACGTATAACGTATAACGTATAACGCATAATGTATAACGCATATCCTAAAACGTCTGCCGTATAACGTATAACGTGTAACCTATAACGTATAACGTGTAACGTAGAACGTATAACGTATAACGTACAACGTATAACGTAAAACGTATAACGTATGACGTACAACGTATAACGTATAACGTATAACGTATAACGTATAACGTATAACGTATAACGTATAACGTATAACGTATAACGTATAACGTATAACGTATAACGTATAACGTATAACGTATAACGTATAACGTATAACGTATAACGTATAACGTATAACGTATAACGTATAACGTATAACGTATAACGTATAACGTATAACGTATAACGTATAACGTATAACGTATAACGTACAACGTATAACGTACAACGTATAACGTACAACGTATAACGTACAACGTATAACGTACAACGTATAACGTAGAACGTATAACGTATAACGTACAACGTATAACGTATAACGTATAACGTATAACGTATAACGTATAACGTATAACGAATAACGTATAACGTATAACGTATAACGTATAACGTATAACGTATAACGCATATCCTAGAACGTATACCGTATAACGTATAACGTATAACGCATATCCTAGAACGTATACAGTATAACGTATAACGTATAACGTATAACGTATAACGCATAATGTATAACGCATATCCTAAAACGTATGCCGTATAACGTATAACGTATAACGTATAACGTATAACGTATGACGTATAACGTATAACGTATAACGTATAACGTATAACTTATATCGTATAACGTATAACGGACAACGTATAATGTATAACGTATAACGGATGACGTATAACGTATAACGTATAACGTAGAACGTATAACGTATAACGTATAACGTATAACGTATAACGTATAACGTATAACGTATAACGTATAACGTATAACGTATAACGTATAACGTATAACGTATAACGTAGAACGTATAACGTATAACGCATAACGTACAATGTATAACGAATAACGTATAACGTATAACGTATAACGTATAACGTATAACGTATAACGTATAACGTATAACGTATAACGTATAACTTATATCGTATAACGTATAACTTATATCGTATAACGTATAACGGACAACGTATAATGTATAACGTATAACGGATGACGTATAACGTATAACGTATAACGTATAACGTATAACGTATAACGTATAACGTATAACGCATAACGTATAATGTATAACGAATAACGTATAACGTATAACGTATAACCCATAACGTACAATGTATAACGAATAACGTATAACGTATAACGTATAACGTGTAACGTATAACGTATAACGTATAACGCATAATGTATAACGCATATCCTAAAACGTCTGCCGTATAGCGTATAACGTGTAACCTATAACGTATAACGTATAACGTATAACGTATAACGTATAACGTATAACGTATAACGTATAACGTATAACGTATAACGTATAACGTATAACGTATAACGTATAACGTATAACCCATAACGTACAATGTATAACGAATAACGTATAACGTATAACGTATAACGTGTAACGTATAACGTATAACGTATAACGCATAATGTATAACGCATATCCTAAAACGTCTGCCGTATAACGTATAACGTGTAACCTATAACGTATAACGTGTAACGTAGAACGTATAACGTATAACGTACAACGTATAACGTAAAACGTATAACGTATGACGTACAACGTATAACGTATAACGTATAACGTATAACGTATAACGTATAACGTATAACGTATAACGTATAACGTATAACGTATAACGTATAACGTATAACGTATAACGTATAACGTAAAACGTATAACGTATAACGTATAACGTATAACGTATAACGTATAACGTATAACGTATAACGTATAACGTATAACGTATAACGTAGAACGTATAACGTATAACGCATAACGTACAATGTATAACGAATAACGTATAACGCATAACGTATAATGTATAACGAATAACGTATAACGTATAACGTATAACACATAATGTATAACGCATATCCTATAACGTGTGCCGTATAACGTATAACGTATAACCTATAACGTATAACGTGTAACGTAGAACGTATAACGTACAACGTACAACGTATAACGTATAACGTATAACGTATAGCGTATAACGTATAACGTATAACGTATAACGTATAACGTATAACGTATAACGTATAACGTATAACGTATAACGTATAACGTATAACGTATAACGTATAACGTATAACGTATAACGTATAACGTATAACGTATAACGTATAACGTATAACGTATAACGTATAACGTATAACGTATAACGTATAACGTATAACGTATAACGCATAATGTATAACGCATATCCTAAATCGTCTGCCGTATAACGTATAACGTATAACGTATAACGTATAACGTATAACGTATAACGTATAACGTATAACGTATAACGTATAACGTATAACGTATAACGTATAACGTATAACGTATAACGTATAACGTATAACGTATAACGTATAACGTATAACGTATAACGTATAACGTATAACGTATAACGTATAACGTATAACGTATAACGTATAACGTATAACGTATAACGTATAACGTATAACGTATAACGTATAACGTATAACGTATAACGTATAACGTACAACGTATAACGTATAACGTATAACGTACAACGTATAACGTACAACGTATAACGTACAACGTATAACGTACAACGTATAACGTATAACGTATAACGTATAACGTATAACGTATAACGTATAACGTATAACGTATAACGTATAACGTATAACGTATAACGTATAACGTATAACGTATAACGTATAACGTATAACGTATAACGTATAACGTATAACGTATAACGTATAACGTATAACGTATAACGTATAACGCATAACGTATAACGTATAACCCATAACGTACAATGTATAACGAATAACGTATAACGTATAACGTATAACGTGTAACGTATAACGTATAACGTATAACGCATAATGTATAACGCATATCCTAAAACGTCTGCCGTATAACGTATAACGTGTAACCTATAACGTATAACGTATAACGTATAACGTATAACGTATAACGTATAACGTATAACGTATAACGTATAACGTATAACGTATAACGTATAACGTATAACGTATAACGTATAACCCATAACGTACAATGTATAACGAATAACGTATAACGTATAACGTATAACGTGTAACGTATAACGTATAACGTATAACGCATAATGTATAACGCATATCCTAAAACGTCTGCCGTATAACGTATAACGTGTAACCTATAACGTATAACGTGTAACGTAGAACGTATAACGTATAACGTACAACGTATAACGTAAAACGTATAACGTATGACGTACAACGTATAACGTATAACGTATAACGTATAACGTATAACGTATAACGTATAACGTATAACGTATAACGTATAACGTATAACGTATAACGTATAACGTATAACGTATAACGTATAACGTATAACGTATAACGTATAACGTATAACGTATAACGTATAACGTATAACGTATAACGTATAACGTATAACGTATAACGTATAACGTATAACGTATAACGTATAACGTACAACGTATAACGTACAACGTATAACGTACAACGTATAACGTACAACGTATAACGTACAACGTATAACGTAGAACGTATAACGTATAACGTACAACGTATAACGTAGAACGTATAACGTATAACGTATAACGTATAACGTATAACGTATAACGTATAACGTACAACGTATAACGTACAACGTATAACGTACAACGTATAACGTACAACGTATAACGTACAACGTATAACGTAGAACGTATAACGTATAACGTACAACGTATAACGTATAACGTATAACGTATAACGTATAACGTATAACGTATAACGAATAACGTATAACGTATAACGTATAACGTATAACGTATAACGTATAACGTATAACGTATAACGTATAACGTATAACGTATAACGTATAACGTATAACGTATAACGTATAACGTACAACGTATAACGTACAACGTATAACGTACAACGTATAACGTACAACGTATAACGTATAACGTATAACGTATAACGTATAACGTATAACGTATAACGAATAATGTATAACGTATAACGTATAACGTATAACGTATAACGTATAACGTATAACGTATAACGTATAACGTATAACGTATAACGTATAACGTATAACGTATAACGTATAACGTATAACGTATAACGTATAACGTATAACGTATAACGTATAACGTATAACGTATAACGTATAACGTATAACGTATAACGTATAACGTATAACGTATAACGTATAACGTATAACGCATATCCTAGAACGTATACCGTATAACGTATAACGTATAACGCATATCCTAGAACGTATACAGTATAACGTATAATGTATAACGAATAACGTATAACGTATAACGTATAACGCATAATGTATAACGCATATCCTAAAACGTATGCCGTATAACGTATAACGTATAACGTATAACGTATAACGTATGACGTATAACGTATAACGTATAACGTATAACGTATAACGTATAACGTATAACGTGTAACGTATGACGTATAACGTATAACGTGTAACGTATAACGTATAACGTATAACGTATAACGTATAACGTATAACGTATAACGTATAACGTATAACGTATAACGTATAACGTATAACGTATAACGTATAACTTATATCGTATAACGTATAACTTATATCGTATAACGTATAACGGACAACGTATAATGTATAACGTATAACGGATGACGTATAACGTATAACGTATAACGTATAACGTATAACGTATAACGTATAACGTATAACGCATAACGTATAATGTATAACGAATAACGTATAACGTATAACGTATAACACAAAATGTATAACGCATATCCTATAACGTGTGCCGTATAACGTATAACGTATAACCTATAACGTATAACGTGTAACGTAGAACGTACAACGTACAACGTACAACGTATAACGTATAACGTATAACGTATAACGTATAACGTATAACGTATAACGTATAACGTATAACGTATAACGTATAACGTATAACGTATAACGTATAACGTATAACGTATAACGTATAACGTATGACGTATAACGTATAACGTATAACGTATAACGTATAACTTATATCGTATAACGTATAACGGACAACGTATAATGTATAACGTATAACGGATGACGTATAACGTATAACGTATAACGTAGAACGTATAACGTATAACGTATAACGTATAACGTATAACGTATAACGTATAACGTATAACGTATAACGTATAACGTATAACGTATAACGTATAACGTAGAACGTATAACGTATAACGCATAACGTACAATGTATAACGAATAACGTATAACGTATAACGTATAACGTATAACGTATAACGTATAACGTATACCGTATAACGTATAACGTATAACGTATAACTTATATCGTATAACGTATAACTTATATCGTATAACGTATAACGGACAACGTATAATGTATAACGTATAACGGATGACGTATAACGTATAACGTATAACGTATAACGTATAACGTATAACGTATAACGTATAACGCATAACGTATAATGTATAACGAATAACGTATAACGTATAACGTATAACACAAAATGTATAACGCATATCCTATAACGTGTGCCGTATAACGTATAACGTATAACCTATAACGTATAACGTGTAACGTAGAACGTATAACGTACAACGTACAACGTATAACGTATAACGTATAACGTATAACGTATAACGTATAACGTATAACGTATAACGTATAACGTATAACGTATAACGTATAACGTATAACGTATAACGTATAACGTATAACGTATAACGTATAACGTATAACGTATAACCCATAACGTACAATGTATAACGAATAACGTATAACGTATAACGTATAACGTGTAACGTATAACGTATAACGTATAACGCATAATGTATAACGCATATCCTAAAACGTCTGCCGTATAACGTATAACGTGTAACCTATAACGTATAACGTGTAACGTAGAACGTATAACGTATAACGTACAACGTATAACGTAAAACGTATAACGTATGACGTACAACGTATAACGTATAACGTATAACGTATAACGTATAACGTATAACGTATAACGTATAACGTATAACGTATAACGTATAACGTATAACGCATATCCTAGAACGTATACCGTATAACGTATAACGTATAACGCATATCCTAGAACGTATACAGTATAACGTATAATGTATAACGAATAACGTATAACGTATAACGTATAACGCATAATGTATAACGCATATCCTAAAACGTATGCCGTATAACGTATAACGTATAACGTATGACGTATAACGTATAACGTATAACGTATAACGTATAACTTATATCGTATAACGTATAACGGACAACGTATAATGTATAACGTATAACGGATGACGTATAACGTATAACGTATAACGTAGAACGTATAACGTATAACGTATAACGTATAACGTATAACGTATAACGTATAACGTATAACGTATAACGTATAACGTATAACGTATAACGTATAACGTATAACGTAGAACGTATAACGTATAACGCATAACGTACAATGTATAACGAATAACGTATAACGTATAACGTATAACGTATAACGTATAACGTATAACGTATAACGTATAACGTATAACGTATAACTTATATCGTATAACGTATAACTTATATCGTATAACGTATAACGGACAACGTATAATGTATAACGTATAACGGATGACGTATAACGTATAACGTATAACGTATAACGTATAACGTATAACGTATAACGTATAACGCATAACGTATAATGTATAACGAATAACGTATAACGTATAACGTATAACACAAAATGTATAACGCATATCCTATAACGTGTGCCGTATAACGTATAACGTATAACCTATAACGTATAACGTGTAACGTAGAACGTACAACGTACAACGTACAACGTATAACGTATAACGTATAACGTATAACGTATAACGTATAACGTATAACGTATAACGTATAACGTATAACGTATAACGTATAACGTATAACGTATAACGTATAACGTATAACGTATAACGTATAACGTATAACGTATAACGTATAACGTATAACGTATAACGTATAACGTATAACCCATAACGTACAATGTATAACGAATAACGTATAACGTATAACGTATAACGTATAACGTATAACGTATAACGTATAACGTATAACGCATAATGTATAACGCATATCCTAAAACGTCTGCCGTATAACGTATAACGTATAACCTATAACGTATAACGTATAACGTATAACGTATAACGTATAACGTATAACGTATAACGTATAACGTATAACGTATAACGTATAACGTATAACGTATAACGTATAACGTATAACGTATAACGTATAACGTATAACGTATAACGTATAACGTATAACGTATAACGTATAACGTATAACGTATAACGTATAACGTATAACGTATAACGTATAACGTATAACGTATAACGTATAACGTATAACGTATAACGTATAACTTATATCGTATAACGTATAACATATATCGTATAACGTATAACGGACAACGTATAATGTATAACGTATAACGGATGACGTATAACGTATAACGTATAACGTATAACGTATAACGTATAACGTATAACGTATAACCCATAACGTACAATGTATAACGAATAACGTATAACGTATAACGTATAACGTATAACGTATAACGTATAACGTATAACGTATAACGTATAACGTATAACGTATAACGTATAACGTATAACGTATAACGTGTAACGTATAACGTATAACGTATAACGTATAAAGTATAACGTATAACGTATAACGCATATCCTAGAACGTATACCGTATAACGTATAACGTATAACGCATATCCTAGAACGTATACAGTATAACGTATAATGTATAACGAATAACGTATAACGTATAACGTATAACGCATAATGTATAACGCATATCCTAAAACGTATGCCGTATAACGTATAACGTATAACGTATAACGTATAACGTATAACGTATGACGTATAACGTATAACGTATAACGTATAACGTATAACGTATAACGTATAACGTGTAACGTATGACGTATAACGTATAACGTGTAACGTATAACGTATAACGTATAACGTATAACGTATAACGTATAACGTATAACTTATATCGTATAACGTATAACGGACAACGTATAATGTATAACGTATAACGGATGACGTATAACGTATAACGTATAACGTATAACGTATAACGAATAACGTATAACGTATAACGTATAACGTATAACGTATAACGTATAACGTATAACGTATAACGTATAACGTATAACGTATAACGTATAACGTATAACGTATAACGTATAACGTATAACGTATAACGTAAAACGTATAACGTATAATGCATAACGTACAATGTATCACGAATAACGTATAACGTATAACGTATAACGTATAACGTATAACGTATAACGTATAACGTATAACGTATAACGTATAACGTATAACGTATAACGTATAACGTATAACTTATATCGTATAACGTATAACTTATATCGTATAACGTATAACGGACAACGTATAATGTATAACGTATAACGGATGACGTATAACGTATAACGTATAACGTATAACGTATAACGTATAACGTATAACGTATAACGTATAACGTATAACGTATAACGTATAACGTATAACGCATATCCTAGAACGTATACCGTATAACGTATAACGTATAACGCATATCCTAGAACGTATACAGTAGAACGTATAATGTATAACGAATAACGTATAACGTATAACGTATAACGCATAATGTATAACGCATATCCTAAAACGTATGCCGTATAACGTATAACGTATAACGTATAACGTATAACGTATGACGTATAACGTATAACGTTTAACGTATAACGTATAACGTATAACGTATAACGTATAACGTATAACGTATAACGTATAACGTATAACGTATAACGTATAACGTATAACGTATAACGTATAACGTATAACGTATAACGTATAACGTATAACGTATAACGTATAACGTATAACGTATAACGTATAACGTATAACGTATAACGTATAACGTATAACGTATAACGTATAACGCATATTGTATAACGCATATCCTAAAACGTGTGCCGTATAACGTATAACGTATAACCTATAACGTATAACGTGTAACGTAGAACGTATAACGTACAACGTATAACGTAAAACGTATAACGTATAACGTATAAATAATAACGTATAACGTATAACGTATAACGTATAACGTATAACGTATAACGTATAACGTATAACGTATAACGTATAACGTATAACGTATAACGTATAACGTATAACGTATAACGTATAACGTATAACGTATAACGTATAACGTATAACGTATAACGTATAACGTATAACGTATAACGTATAACGTATAACGTATAACGTAAAACGAATAACGTATAACGCATAACGTACAATGTATAACGAATAACGTATAACGTATAACGTATAACGTATAACGTATAACGTATAACGTATAACGTATAACGTATAACGTATAACTTATATCGTATAACGTATAACTTATATCGTATAACGTATAACGGACAACGTATAATGTATAACGTATAACGGATGACGTATAACGTATAACGTATAACGTATAACGTATAACGTATAACGTATAACATATAACGTATAACGTATAACGTATAACGTATAACGTATAACGCATATCCTAGAACGTATACCGTATAACGTATAACGTATAACGCATATCCTAGAACGTATACAGTATAACGTATAATGTATAACGAATAACGTATAACGTATAACGTATAACGCATAATGTATAACGCATATCCTAAAACGTATGCCGTATAACGTATAACGTATAACGTATAACGTATAACGTATGACGTATAACGTATAACGTATAACGTATAACGTATAACGTATAACGTATAACGTATAACGTGTAACGTATGACGTATAACGTATAATGTGTAACGTATAACGTATAACGTACAACGTATAACGTATAACGTATAACTTATATCGTATAACGTATAACGGACAACGTATAATGTATAACGTATAACGGATGACGTATAACGTATAACGTATAACGTATAACGTATAACGTATAACGTATAACGTATAACGTATGACGTATAACGTATAACGTATAACGTATAACGTATAACGTATAACGTATAACGTATAACGTATAACGTATAACGTATAACGTATAACGTATAACGTATAACGTATAACGTATAACGTATAACGTATAACGTATAACGTGTAACGTATAACGTGTAACGTATAACGTAGAACGTATAACGTATAACGTATAACGTATAACGTATAACGTATAACGTATAACGTATGACTTATATCGTATAACGGACAACGTATAATGTATAACGTATATCGGATGACGTATAACGTATAACGTATAACGTATAACGTATAACGTATAACGTATAACGTATAACGTATAACGTATAACGTATAACGTATAACGTATAACGTATAACGTATAACGTATAACGTATAACGTATAACATATAATGTAAAACGTATAACGTATAACGCATAACGTACAATGTATAACGAATAACGTATAACGTATAACGTATAACGTATAACGTATAACGTATAACGTATAACGTATAACGTATAACGCATATTGTATAACGCATATCCTAAAACGTGTGCCGTATAACGTATAACGTATAACGTATAACGTATAACGTATAACGTGTTACGTAGAACGTATAACGTATAACGTACAACGTATAACGTAAAACGTATAACGTATGACGTACAACGTATAACGTATAACGTATAACGTATAACGTATAACGTATAACGTATAACGTATAACGTATAACGTATAACGTATAACGTATAACGTATAACGTATAACGTATAACGTATAACGTATAACGTATAACGTATAACGTATAACGTATAACGTATAACGTATAACGTATAACGTATAACGTATAACGTATAACGTATAACGTATAACGTATAACGTATAACGTATAACGTATAACGTATAACGTATAACGTATAACGTATAACGTATAACGTATAACGTATAACGTATAACGTATAACGTATAACGTATAACGAATAACGTATAACGTATAACGTATAACGTATAACGTATAACGTATAACGTATGACGTATAACGTATGACGTATAACGTATAACGTATAACGTATAACGTATAACGTATAACGTATAAAGTATAACGTAAAACGTATAACGTATGACGTACAACGTATAACGTATAACGTATAACGTATAACCTATAACGTATAACGTATAACGTATAACGTATAACGTATAACGTATAACGTATAACGTATAACGTATAACGTATAACGTATAACGTATGACGTATAACGTATAACGTATAACGTATAACGTATAACGTATAACGTATAACGTATAACGTATAACGTATAACGTATAACGTATAACGTATAACGTATAACGTATAACGTGTAACGTATAACGTGTAACGTATAACGTAGAACGTAGAACGTATAACGTATAACGTATAACGTATAACGTATAACGTATAACGTATGACTTATATCGTATAACGTATAACGGACAACGTATAATGTATAACGTATAACGGATGACGTATAACGTATAACGTATAACGTATAACGTATAACGTATAACGTATAACGTATAACGTATAGCGTATAACGTATAACGTATAACGTATAACGTATAACATATAACGTAAAACGTATAACGTATAACGCATAACGTACAATGTATAACGAATAACGTATAACGTATAACGTATAACGTATAACGTATAACGTATAACGTATAACGTATAACGCATATTGTATAACGCATATCCTAAAACGTGTGCCGTATAACGTATAACGTATAACCTATAACGTATAACGTGTAACGTAGAACGTATAACGTACAACGTATAACGTAAAACGTATAACGTATAACGTATAAATAATAACGTATAACGTATAACGTATAACCTATAACGTATAACGTGTAACGTAGAACGTATAACGTACATCGTATAACGTAAAACGTATAACGTATAACGTATAACGTATAACGTATAACGTATAACGTATAACGTATAACGTATAACGTATAACGTATAACGTATAACGTATAACGTGTTACGTAGAACGTATAACGTATAACGTACAACGTATAACGTATAACGTATAACGTATAACGTATAACGTGTAACGTATAACGTGTAACGTATAACGTAGAACGTAGAACGTATAACGTATAACGTATAACGTATAACGTATAACGTATAACGTATGACTTATATCGTATAACGTATAACGGACAACGTATAATGTATAACGTATAACGGATGACGTATAACGTATAACGTATAACGTATAACGTATAACGTATAACGTATAACGTATAACGTATAGCGTATAACGTATAACGTATAACGTATAACGTATAACATATAACGTAAAACGTATAACGTATAACGCATAACGTACAATGTATAACGAATAACGTATAACGTATAACGTATAACGTATAACGTATAACGTATAACGTATAACGTATAACGCATATTGTATAACGCATATCCTAAAACGTGTGCCGTATAACGTATAACGTATAACCTATAACGTATAACGTGTAACGTAGAACGTATAACGTACAACGTATAACGTAAAACGTATAACGTATAACGTATAAATAATAACGTATAACGTATAACGTATAACCTATAACGTATAACGTGTAACGTAGAACGTATAACGTACATCGTATAACGTAAAACGTATAACGTATAACGTATAACGTATAACGTATAACGTATAACGTATAACGTATAACGTATAACGTATAACGTATAACGTATAACGTATAACGTGTTACGTAGAACGTATAACGTATAACGTACAACGTATAACGTAAAACGTATAACGTATGACGTACAACGTATAACGTATAACGTATAACGTATAACGTATAACGTATAACGTATAACGTATAACGTATAACGTATAACGTATAACGTATAACGTATAACGTATAACGTATAACGTATAACGTATTACGTATAACGTATAACGTATAACGTATAACGTATAACGTATAACGTATAACGTATAACGTATAACGTGTAACGTAGAACGTATAACGTACAACGTATAACGTAAAACGTATAACGTATAACGTATAAATAATAACGTATAACCTATAACGTATAACGTGTAACGTAGAACGTATAACGTACAACGTATAACGTAAAACGTATACCGTATAACGTATAAATAATAACGTATAACGTATAACGTATAACGTATAACGTATAACGTATAACGTATAACGTATAACGTATAACGTATAACGTATAACGTATAACGTATAACGTATAACGTATAACGTATAACGTATAACGTATAACGTATAACGTATAACGTATAACGTATAACGTATAACGTATAACGTATAACGTATAACGTATAACGTATAACGTATAACGTATAACGTATAACGTATAACGTATAACGTATAACGTATAACGTGTTACGTAGAACGTATAACGTATAACGTACAACGTATAACGTAAAACGTATAACGTATGACGTACAACGTATAACGTAGAACGTATAACGTATAACGTATAACGTATAACGTATAACGTATAACGTATAACGTATAACGTATAACGTATAACGTATAACGCATATTGTATAACGCATATCCTAAAACGTGTGCCGTATAACGTATAACGTGTAACGTAGAACGTATAACGTATAACGTGTTACGTAGAACGTATAACGTATAACGTACAACGTATAACGTAAAACGTATAACGTATGACGTACAACGTATAACGTATAACGTATAACGTATAACGTATAACGTATAACGTATAACGTATAACGTATAACGTATAACGTATAACGTATAACGTATAACGTATAACGTATAACGTATAACGTATAACGTATAACGTATAACGTATAACGTATAACGTGTAACGTAGAACGTATAACGTACAACGTATAACGTAAAACGTATAACGTATAACGTATAAATAATAACGTATAACGTATAACGTATAACCTATAACGTATAACGTGTAACGTAGAACGTATAACGTACAACGTATAACGTAAAACGTATAACGTATAACGTATAAATAATAACGTATAACGTATAACGTATAACGTATAACGTATAACGTATAACGTATAACGTATAACGTATAACGTATAACGTATAACGTATAACGTATAACGTATAACGTATAACGTATAACGTATAACGTATAACGTATAACGTATAACGTATAACGTATAACGTATAACGTATAACGTATAACGTATAACGTGTTACGTAGAACGTATAACGTATAACGTAGAACGTATAACGTAAAACGTATAACGTATGACGTACAACGTATAACGTAGAACGTATAACGTATAACGTATAACGTATAACGTATAACGTATAACGTATAACGTATAACGTATAACGTATAACGTATAACGTATAACGTATAACGTATAACGTATAACGTATAACGTATAACGTATAACGTATAACGTATAACGTATAACGTATAACGTATAACGTATAACGAATAACGTATAACGTATAACGTATAACGTATAACGTATAACGTATAACGTATGACGTATAACGTATAACGTATAACGTATAACGTATAACGTATAACGTATAACGTATAACGTATAACGTAAAACGTATAACGTATGACGTACAACGTATAACGTATAACGTATAACGTATAACGTATGACGTATAACGTATAACGTATAATGTATAACGTATAACGTATAACGTATAACGTATAACGTATAACGTATAACGTATAACGTATAACGTATAACGTATAACGTGTAACGTATAACGTGTAACGTATAACGTAGAACGTATAACGTATAACGTATAACGTATAACGTATAACGTATAACGTATAACGTATGACTTATATCGTATAACGTATAACGGACAACGTATAATGTATAACGTATAACGGATGACGTATAACGTATAACGTATAACGTATAACGTATAACGTATAACGTATAACGTATAACGTATAACGTATAACGTATAACGTATAACGTATAACGTATAACGTATAACATATAACGTAAAACGTATAACGTATAACGCATAACGTACAATGTATAACGAATAACGTATAACGTATAACGTATAACGTATAACGTATAACGTATAACGTATAACGTATAACGCATATTGTATAACGCATATCCTAAAACGTGTGCCGTATAACATATAACGTATAACCTATAACGTATAACGTGTAACGTAGAACGTATAACGTACAACGTATAACGTAAAACGTATAACGTATAACGTATAAATAATAACGTATAACGTATAACGTATAACCTATAACGTATAACGTGTAACGTAGAACGTATAACGTACATCGTATAACGTAAAACGTATAACGTATAACGTATAAATAATAACGTATAACGTATAACGTATAACGTATAACGTATAACGTATAACGTATAACGTATAACGTCTGCCGTATAACGTATAACGTATAACGTATAACGTATAACGTATAACGTATAACGTATAACGTATAACGTATAACGTATAACGTATAACGTATAACGTATAACGTATAACCCATAACGTACAATGTATAACGAATAACGTATAACGTATAACGTATAACGTATAACGTATAACGTATAACGTATAACGTATAACGTATAACGTATAACGCATAATGTATAACGCATATCCTAAAACGTCTGCCGTATAACGTATAACGTATAACCTATAACGTATAACGTGTAACGTAGAACGTATAACGTATAACGTATAACCTATAACGTATAACGTGTATTGTAGAACGTATAACGTA
Source organism: Ptiloglossa arizonensis (assembly GCF_051014685.1). Taxonomy (NCBI): domain Eukaryota; kingdom Metazoa; phylum Arthropoda; class Insecta; order Hymenoptera; family Colletidae; genus Ptiloglossa; species Ptiloglossa arizonensis. The sequence continues at coordinate 289,802 of NC_135057.1, forward strand.
AAACGTATAACGTATAACTTATAACGTATAACGTATACCGTATAACGTAGAACGTATAACGTATAAATAATAACGTATAACGTATAACGTATAACGTATAACGTATAACGTATAACGTATAACGTATAACGTATAACGTATAACGAATAACGTATAACGTATAACGTATAACGTATAACGTATAACGTATAACGTATAACGTATAACGTATAACGTATAACGTATAACGTATAACGTATAACGTATAACGTATAACGTATAACGTATAACGTATAACGTATAACGTATAACGTATAACGTATAACGTATAACGTATAACGTATAACGTATAACGAATAACGTATAACGTATAACGTATAACGTATAACGTATAACGTATAACGTATAACGTATAACGTATAACGTATAACGTATAACGTATAACGTATAACGTATAACGTATAACGTATAACGTATAACGTATAACGTATAACGCATAACGTATAACGTATAACCCATAACGTACAATGTATAACGAATAACGTATAACGTATAACGTATAACGTGTAACGTATAACGTATAACGTATAACGCATAATGTATAACGCATATCCTAAAACGTCTGCCGTATAACGTATAACGTGTAACCTATAACGTATAACGTATAACGTATAACGTATAACGTATAACGTATAACGTATAACGTATAACGTATAACGTATAACGTATAACGTATAACGTATAACGTATAACGTATAACCCATAACGTACAATGTATAACGAATAACGTATAACGTATAACGTACAACGTGTAACGTATAACGTATAACGTATAACGCATAATGTATAACGCATATCCTAAAACGTCTGCCGTATAACGTATAACGTGTAACCTATAACGTGTAACCTATAACGTATAACGTGTAACGTAGAACGTATAACGTATAACGTACAACGTATAACGTAAAACGTATAACGTATGACGTACAACGTATAACGTATAACGTATAACGTATAACGTATAACGTATAACGTATAACGTATAACGTATAACGTATAACGTATAACGTATAACGTATAACGTATAACGTATAACGTATAACGTATAACGTATAACGTATAACGTATAACGTATAACGTATAACGTATAACGTATAACGTATAACGTATAACGTATAACGTATAACGTATAACGTATAACGTACAACGTATAACGTACAACGTATAACGTACAACGTATAACGTACAACGTATAACGTACAACGTATAACGTACAACGTATAACGTAGAACGTATAACGTATAACGTATAACGTATAACGTATAACGTAGAACGTATAACGTAGAACGTATAACGTATAACGTATAACGTATAACGTATAACGTATAACGTATAACGTATAACGTATAACGTATAACGTATAACGTATAACGTATAACGTATAACGTATAACGTATAACGTATAACGTATAACGTATAACGTATAACGTATAACGTATAACGTATAACGAATAACGTATAACGTATAACGTATAACGTATAACGTATAACGTATAACGTATAACGTATAACGTATAACGTATAACGTATAACGTATAACGTATAACGTATAACGTATAACGTAAAACGTATAACGTATAACGTATAACGTATAACGTATAACGTATAACGTATAACGTATAACGTATAACGTATAACGTATAACGTATAACGTACAACGTATAACGTACAACGTATAACGTACAACGTATAACGTACAACGTATAACGTATAACGTATATCGTATAACGTATAACGTATAACGTATAACGAATAACGTATAACGTATAACGTATAACGTATAACGTATAACGTATAACGTATAACGTATAACGTATAACGTATAACGTATAACGTATAACGTATAACGTATAACGTATAACGTATAACGTATAACGTATAACGTATAACGTATAACGTATAACGTATAACGAATAACGTATAACGTATAACGTATAACGTATAACGTATAACGTATAACGTATAACGTATAACGTATAACGTATAACGTATAACGTATAACGTATAACGTATAACGTATAACGTATAACGTATAACGTATAACGTATAACGTATAACGTATAACGTATAACGTATAACGAATAACGTATAACGTATAACGTATAACGTATAACGTATAACGTATAACGTATAACGTATAACGTATAACGTATAACGTATAACGTATAACGTATAACGTATAACGCATAACGTATAACGTATAACCCATAACGTACAATGTATAACGAATAACGTATAACGTATAACGTATAACGTGTAACGTATAACGTATAACGTATAACGCATAATGTATAACGCATATCCTAAAACGTCTGCCGTATAACGTATAACGTGTAACCTATAACGTATAACGTATAACGTATAACGTATAACGTATAACGTATAACGTATAACGTATAACGTATAACGTATAACGTATAACGTATAACGTATAACGTATAACCCATAACGTACAATGTATAACGAATAACGTATAACGTATAACGTACAACGTGTAACGTATAACGTATAACGTATAACGCATAATGTATAACGCATATCCTAAAACGTCTGCCGTATAACGTATAACGTGTAACCTATAACGTGTAACCTATAACGTATAACGTGTAACGTAGAACGTATAACGTATAACGTACAACGTATAACGTAAAACGTATAACGTATGACGTACAACGTATAACGTATAACGTATAACGTATAACGTATAACGTATAACGTATAACGTATAACGTATAACGTATAACGTATAACGTATAACGTATAACGTATAACGTATAACGTATAACGTATAACGTATAACGTACAACGTATAACGTACAACGTATAACGTACAACGTATAACGTACAACGTATAACGTACAACGTATAACGTACAACGTATAACGTACAACGTATAACGTAGAACGTATAACGTATAACGTATAACGTATAACGTATAACGTAGAACGTATAACGTAGAACGTATAACGTATAACGTATAACGTATAACGTATAACGTATAACGTATAACGTATAACGTATAACGTATAACGTATAACGTATAACGTATAACGTATAACGTATAACGTATAACGTATAACGTATAACGTATAACGTATAACGTATAACGTATAACGTATAACGTATAACGTATAACGAATAACGTATAACGTATAACGTATAACGTATAACGTATAACGTATAACGTATAACGTATAACGTATAACGTATAACGTATAACGTATAACGTATAACGTATAACGTATAACGTAAAACGTATAACGTATAACGTATAACGTATAACGTATAACGTATAACGTATAACGTATAACGTATAACGTATAACGTATAACGTATAACGTACAACGTATAACGTACAACGTATAACGTACAACGTATAACGTATAACGTATAACGTATAACGTATAACGTATAACGTATAACGAATAACGTATAACGTATAACGTATAACGTATAACGTATAACGTATAACGTATAACGTATAACGTATAACGTATAACGTATAACGTATAACGTATAACGTATAACGTATAACGTATAACGTATAACGTATAACGTATAACGTATAACGTATAACGTATAACGTATAACGTATAACGTATAACGTATAACGTATAACGCATATCCTAGAACGTATACCGTATAACGTATAACGTATAACGCATATCCTAGAACGTATACAGTATAACGTATAATGTATAACGAATAACGTATAACGTATAACGTATAACGCATAATGTATAACGCATATCCTAAAACGTATGCCGTATAACGTATAACGTATAACGTATAACGTATAACGTATGACGCATAACGTATAACGTATAACGTATAACGTATAACGTATAACGTATAACGTGTAACGTATGATGTATAACGTATAACGTGTAACGTATAACGTATAACGTATAACGTATAACGTATAACGTATAACGTATAACGTATAACGTATAACGTATAACGTATAACGTATAACGTATAACGTATAACGTATAACGTATAACGTATAACGTATAACGTATAACGTACAACGTATAACGTACAACGTATAACGTACAACGTATAACGTACAACGTATAACGTACAACGTATAACGTACAACGTATAACGTACAACGTATAACGTAGAACGTATAACGTATAACGTATAACGTATAACGTATAACGTAGAACGTATAACGTAGAACGTATAACGTATAACGTATAACGTATAACGTATAACGTATAACGTATAACGTATAACGTATAACGTATAACGTATAACGTATAACGTATAACGTATAACGTATAACGTATAACGTATAACGTATAACGTATAACGTATAACGTATAACGTATAACGTATAACGAATAACGTATAACGTATAACGTATAACGTATAACGTATAACGTATAACGTATAACGTATAACGTATAACGTATAACGTATAACGTATAACGTATAACGTATAACGTATAACGTATAACGTATAACGTATAACGTATAACGTATAACGTATAACGTATAACGTATAACGTATAACGTATAACGTATAACGTATAACGTATAACGTACAACGTATAACGTACAACGTATAACGTACAACGTATAACGTATAACGTATAACGTATAACGTATAACGTATAACGTATAACGAATAACGTATAACGTATAACGTATAACGTATAACGTATAACGTATAACGTATAACGTATAACGTATAACGTATAACGTATAACGTATAACGTATAACGTATAACGTATAACGTATAACGTATAACGTATAACGTATAACGTATAACGTATAACGTATAACGTATAACGTATAACGTATAACGTATAACGTATAACGCATATCCTAGAACGTATACCGTATAACGTATAACGTATAACGCATATCCTAGAACGTATACAGTATAACGTATAATGTATAACGAATAACGTATAACGTATAACGTATAACGCATAATGTATAACGCATATCCTAAAACGTATGCCGTATAACGTATAACGTATAACGTATAACGTATAACGTATGACGCATAACGTATAACGTATAACGTATAACGTATAACGTATAACGTATAACGTGTAACGTATGATGTATAACGTATAACGTGTAACGTATAACGTATAACGTATAACGTATAACGTATAACGTATAACGTATAACGTATAACGTATAACGTATAACGTATAACGTATAACGTATAACGTATAACGTATAACGTATAACGTATAACGTATAACGTATAACGTATAACGTATAACGTATAACGTATAACGTATAACGTATAACGTATAACGTATAACGTATAACGTATAACGTATAACGTATAACGTATAACGTATAACGTATAACGTATAACGTATAACGTATAACGTATAACGTATAACGTATAACGTATAACGTATAACGTATAACGTATAACGTATAACGCATATCCTAGAACGTATACCGTATAACGTATAACGTATAACGTATATCCTAGAACGTATACAGTATAACGTATAATGTATAACGAATAACGTATAACGTATAACGTATAACGCATAATGTATAACGCATATCCTAAAACGTATGCCGTATAACGTATAACGTATAACGTATAACGTATAACGTATAACGTATGACGTATAACGTATAACGTATAACGTATAACGTATAACTTATATCGTATAACGTATAACGGACAACGTATAATGTATAACGTATAACGGATGACGTATAACGTATAACGTATAACGTAGAACGTATAACGTATAACGTATAACGTATAACGTATAACGTATAACGTATAACGTATAACGTATAACGTATAACGTATAACGTATAACGTATAACGTAGAACGTATAACGTATAACGCATAACGTACAATGTATAACGAATAACGTATAACGTATAACGTATAACGTATAACGTATAACGTATAACGTATAACGTATAACGTATAACGTATAACGTATAACTTATATCGTATAACGTATAACTTATATCGTATAACGTATAACGGACAACGTATAATGTATAACGTATAACGGATGACGTATAACGTATAACGTATAACGTATAACGTATAACGTATAACGTATAACGTATAACGCATAACGTATAATGTATAACGAATAACGTATAACGTATAACGTATAACACAAAATGTATAACGCATATCCTATAACGTGTGCCGTATAACGTATAACGTATAACCTATAACGTATAACGTGTAACGTAGAACGTATAACGTACAACGTACAACGTATAACGTATAACGTATAACGTATAACGTATAACGTATAACGTATAACGTATAACGTATAACGTATAACGTATAACGTATAACGTATAACGTATAACGTATAACGTATAACGTATAACGTATAACGTATAACGTATAACCCATAACGTACAATGTATAACGAATAACGTATAACGTATAACGTATAACGTGTAACGTATAACGTATAACGTATAACGCATAATGTATAACGCATATCCTAAAACGTCTGCCGTATAACGTATAACGTGTAACCTATAACGTATAACGTGTAACGTAGAACGTATAACGTATAACGTACAACGTATAACGTAAAACGTATAACGTATGACGTACAACGTATAACGTATAACGTATAACGTATAACGTATAACGTATAACGTATAACGTATAACGTATAACGTATAACGTATAACGTATAACGTATAACGTAAAACGTATAACGTATAACGTATAACGTATAACGTATAACGTATAACGTATAACGTATAACGTATAACGTATAACGTATGACGTATAACGTATAACGTATAACGTACAACGTATAACGTACAACGTATAACGTACAACGTATAACGTACAACGTATAACGTACAACGTATAACGTAGAACGTATAACGTATAACGTATAACGTATAACGTATAACGTAGAACGTATAACGTATAACGTATAACGTATAACGTATAACGTATAACGTATAACGTATAACGTATAACGTATAACGTATAACGTATAACGTATAACGTATAACGTATAACGTATAACGTATAACGTATAACGTATAACGTATAACGTATAACGTATAACGAATAACGTATAACGGACAACGTATAACGTATAACGGATGACGTATAACGTATAACGTATAACGTATAACGTATAACGTATAACGTATAACGTATAACGTATAACGTATAACGTATAACGTATAACGTATAACGTATAACGTAAAACGTATAACGTATAACGTATAACGTATAACGTATAACGTATAACCCATAACGTACAATGTATAACGAATAACGTATAACGTATAACGTATAACGTGTAACGTATAACGTATAACGTATAACGCATAATGTATAACGCATATCCTAAAACGTCTGCCGTATGACGTATAACGTGTAACCTATAACGTATAACGTGTAACGTAGAACGTATAACGTATAACGTACAACGTATAACGTAAAACGTATAACGTATGACGTACAACGTATAACGTATAACGTATAACGTATAACGTATAACGTATAACGTATAACGTATAACGTATAACGTATAACGTATAACGTATAACGTATAACGTATAACGTATAACGTATAACGTATAACGTATAACGTATAACGTATAACGTATAACGCATATCCTAGAACGTATACCGTATAACGTATAACGTATAACGTATATCCTAGAACGTATACAGTATAACGTATAATGTATAACGAATAACGTATAACGTATAACGTATAACGCATAATGTATAACGCATATCCTAAAACGTATGCCGTATAACGTATAACGTATAACGTATAACGTATAACGTATGACGTATAACGTATAACGTATAACGTATAACGTATAACTTATATCGTATAACGTATAACGGACAACGTATAATGTATAACGTATAACGGATGACGTATAACGTATAACGTATAACGTAGAACGTATAACGTATAACGTATAACGTATAACGTATAACGTATAACGTATAACGTATAACGTATAACGTATAACGTATAACGTATAACGTAGAACGTATAACGTATAACGCATAACGTACAATGTATAACGAATAACGTATAACGTATAACGTATAACGTATAACGTATAACGTATAACGTATAACGTATAACGTATAACGTATAACGTATAACGTATAACGTATAACTTATGTCGTATAACGTATAACTTATATCGTATAACGTATAACGGACAACGTATAATGTATAACGTATAACGGATGACGTATAACGTATAACGTATAACGTATAACGTATAACGTATAACGTATAACGTATAACGCATAACGTATAATGTATAACGAATAACGTATAACGTATAACGTATAACACAAAATGTATAACGCATATCCTATAACGTGTGCCGTATAACGTATAACGTATAACCTATAACGTATAACGTGTAACGTAGAACGTATAACGTACAACGTACAACGTATAACGTATAACGTATAACGTATAACGTATAACGTATAACGTATAACGTATAACGTATAACGTATAACGTATAACGTATAACGTATAACGTATAACGTATAACGCATATCCTAGAACGTATACCGTATAACGTATAACGTATAACGTATATCCTAGAACGTATACAGTATAACGTATAATGTATAACGAATAACGTATAACGTATAACGTATAACGCATAATGTATAACGCATATCCTAAAACGTATGCCGTATAACGTATAACGTATAACGTATAACGTATAACGTATGACGTATAACGTATAACGTATAACGTATAACGTATAACTTATATCGTATAACGTATAACGGACAACGTATAATGTATAACGTATAACGGATGACGTATAACGTATAACGTATAACGTAGAACGTATAACGTATAACGTATAACGTATAACGTATAACGTATAACGTATAACGTATAACGTATAACGTATAACGTATAACGTATAACGTAGAACGTATAACGTATAACGCATAACGTACAATGTATAACGAATAACGTATAACGTATAACGTATAACGTATAACGTATAACGTATAACGTATAACGTATAACGTATAACGTATAACGTATAACTTATATCGTATAACGTATAACTTATATCGTATAACGTATAACGGACAACGTATAATGTATAACGTATAACGGATGACGTATAACGTATAACGTATAACGTATAACGTATAACGTATAACGTATAACGTATAACGCATAACGTATAATGTATAACGAATAACGTATAACGTATAACGTATAACACAAAATGTATAACGCATATCCTATAACGTGTGCCGTATAACGTATAACGTATAACCTATAACGTATAACGTGTAACGTAGAACGTATAACGTACAACGTACAACGTATAACGTATAACGTATAACGTATAACGTATAACGTATAACGTATAACGTATAACGTATAACGTATAACGTATAACGTATAACGTATAACGTATAACGTATAACGTATAACGTATAACGTATAACGTATAACGTATAACCCATAACGTACAATGTATAACGAATAACGTATAACGTATAACGTATAACGTGTAACGTATAACGTATAACGTATAACGCATATCCTAAAACGTCTGCCGTATAACGTATAACGTGTAACCTATAACGTATAACGTGTAACGTAGAACGTATAACGTATAACGTACATCGTATAACGTAAAACGTATAACGTATGACGTACAACGTATAACGTATAACGTATAACGTATAACGTATAACGTATAACGTATAACGTATAACGTATAACGTATAACGTATAACGTATAACGTATAACGTAAAACGTATAACGTATAACGTATAACGTATAACGTATAACGTATAACGTATAACGTATAACGTATAACGTATAACGTATAACGTATAACGTATAACGTATAACGTATAACGTATAACGTACAACGTATAACGTACAACGTATAACGTACAACGTATAACGTACAACGTATAACGTACAACGTATAACGTAGAACGTATAACGTATAACGTATAACGTATGACGTATAACGTAGAACGTATAACGTATAACGTATAACGTATAACGTATAACGTATAACGTATAACGTATAACGTATAACGTATAACGTATAACGTATAACGTATAACGTATAACGTATAACGTATAACGTATAACGTATAACGTATAACGTATAACGAATAACGTATAACGGACAACGTATAACGTATAACGGATGACGTATAACGTATAACGTATAACGTATAACGTATAACGTATAACGTATAACGTATAACGTATAACGTATAACGTATAACGTATAACGTATAACGTATAACGTAAAACGTATAACGTATAACGTATAACGTATAACGTATAACGTATAACCCATAACGTACAATGTATAACGAATAACGTATAACGTATAACGTATAACGTGTAACGTATAACGTATAACGTATAACGCATAATGTATAACGCATATCCTAAAACGTCTGCCGTATAACGTATAACGTGTAACCTATAACGTATAACGTGTAACGTAGAACGTATAACGTATAACGTACAACGTATAACGTAAAACGTATAACGTATGACGTACAACGTATAACGTATAACGTATAACGTATAACGTATAACGTATAACGTATAACGTATAACGTATAACGTATAACGTATAACGTATAACGTAAAACGTATAACGTATAACGTATAACGTATAACGTATAACGTATAACGTATAACGTATAACATATAACGTAAAACGTATAACGTATAACGCATAACGTACAATGTATAACGAATAACGTATAACGTATAACGTATAACGTATAACGTATAACGTATAACGTATAACGTATAACGCATATTGTATAACGCATATCCTAAAACGTGTGCCGTATAACGTATAACGTATAACCTATAACGTATAACGTGTAACGTAGAACATATAACGTACAACGTATAACGTAAAACGTATAACGTATAACGTATAAATAATAACGTATAACGTATAACGTATAACCTATAACGTATAACGTGTAACGTAGAACGTATAACGTACATCGTATAACGTAAAACGTATAACGTATAACGTATAAATAATAACGTATAACGTATAACGTATAACGTATAACGTATAACGTATAACGTATAACGTATAACGTATAACGTCTGCCGTATAACGTATAACGTATAACGTATAACGTATAACGTATAACGTATAACGTATAACGTATAACGTATAACGTATAACGTATAACGTATAACGTATAACGTATAACCCATAAAGTACAATGTATAACGAATAACGTATAACGTATAACGTATAACGTATAACGTATAACGTATAACGTATAACGTATAACGTATAACGTATAACGCATAATGTATAACGCATATCCTAAAACGTCTGCCGTATAACGTATAACGTATAACCTATAACGTATAACGTGTAACGTAGAACGTATAACGTATAACGTATAACCTATAACGTATAACGTGTATTGTAGAACGTATAACGTAAAACGTATAACGTATAACTTATAACGTATAACGTATACCGTATAACGTAGAACGTATAACGTATAAATAATAACGTATAACGTATAACGTATAACGTATAACGTATAACGTATAACGTATAACGTATAACGTATAACGAATAACGTATAACGTATAACGTATAACGTATAACGTATAACGTATAACGTATAACGTATAACGTATAACGTATAACGTATAACGTATAACGTATAACGTATAACGTATAACGTATAACGTATAACGTATAACGTATAACGTATAACGTATAACGTATAACGTATAACGTATAACGTATAACGTATAACGAATAACGTATAACGTATAACGTATAACGTATAACGTATAACGTATAACGTATAACGTATAACGTATAACGTATAACGTATAACGTATAACGTATAACGTATAACGTATAACGTAGAACGTATAACGTATAACGTATAACGTATAACGTATAACGTATAACGTATAACGTATAACGTATAACGTATAACGTATAACGTATAACGTATAACGTATAACGTATAACGTAGAACGTATAACGTATAACGCATAACGTACAATGTATAACGAATAACGTATAACGTATAACGTATAACGTATAACGTATAACGTATAACGTATAACGTATAACGTATAACGTATAACGTATAACGTATAACGTACAACTTATATCGTATAACGTATAACTTATATCGTATAACGTATAACGGACAACGTATAATGTATAACGTATAACGGATGACGTATAACGTATAACGTATAACGTATAACGTATAACGTATAACGTATAACGTATAACGTATAACGCATAACGTATAATGTATAACGAATAACGTATAACGTATAACGTATAACACAAAATGTATAACGCATATCCTATAACGTGTGCCGTATAACGTATAACGTATAACCTATAACGTATAACGTGTAACGTAGAACGTATAACGTACAACGTACAACGTATAACGTATAACGTATAACGTATAACGTATAACGTATAACGTATAACGTATAACGTATAACGTATAACGTATAACGTATAACGTATAACGTATAACGTATAACGTATAACGTATAACGTATAACGTATAACGTATAACGTATAACGTATAACGTATAACGTATAACCCATAACGTACAATGTATAACGAATAACGTATAACGTATAACGTATAACGTATAACGTATAACGTATAACGTATAACGTATAACGTATAACGCATAATGTATAACGCATATCCTAAAACGTCTGCCGTATAACGTATAACGTATAACCTATAACGTATAACGTATAACGTATAACGTATAACGTATAACGTATAACGTATAACGTATAACGTATAACGTATAACGTATAACGTATAACGTATAACGTATAACGTATAACGTATAACGTATAACGTATAACGTATAACGTATAACGTATAACGTATAACGTATAACGTATAACGTATAACGTATAACGTATAACGTATAACGTATAACGTATAACGTATAACGTATAACGTATAACGTATAACGTATAACGTATAACGTATAACTTATATCGTATAACGTATAACATATATCGTATAACGTATAACGGACAACGTATAATGTATAACGTATAACGTATAACGTATAACGTATAACGTATAACGTATAACGTATAACGTATAACGTATAACGTATAACGTATAACGTATAACGTATAACGTATAACGTATAACGTATAACGTATAACGTATAACGTATAACGTATAACGTATAACGTATAACGTATAACGTATAACGTATAACGTATAACGTATAACGTATAACGTATAACGTATAACGTATAACGTATAACGTATAACGTATAACGTATAACGTATAACTTATATCGTATAACGTATAACGGACAACGTATAATGTATAACGTATAACGGATGACGTATAACGTATAACGTATAACGTATAACGTATAACGTATAACGTATGACGTATAACGTATAACGTATAACGTATAACGTATAACGTATAACGTATAACGTATAACGTATAACGTATAACGTATAACGTATAACGTATAACGTATAACGTATAACGTATAACGTATAACGTATAACGTATAACGTGTAACGTATAACGTGTAACGTATAACGTAGAACGTATAACGTATAACGTATAACGTATAACGTATAACGTATAACGTATAACGTATGACTTATATCGTATAACGTATAACGGACAACGTATAATGTATAACGTATATCGGATGACGTATAACGTATAACGTATAACGTATAACGTATAACGTATAACGTATAACGTATAACGTATAACGTATAACGTATAACGTATAACGTATAACGTATAACGTATAACGTATAACGTATAACGTATAACATATAATGTAAAACGTATAACGTATAACGCATAACGTACAATGTATAACGAATAACGTATAACGTATAACGTATAACGTATAACGTATAACGTATAACGTATAACGTATAACGCATATTGTATAACGCATATCCTAAAACGTGTGCCGTATAACGTATAACGTATAACGTATAACGTATAACGTATAACGTATAACGTATAACGTGTTACGTAGAACGTATAACGTATAACGTACAACGTATAACGTAAAACGTATAACGTATGACGTACAACGTATAACGTATAACGTATAACGTATAACGTATAACGTATAACGTATAACGTATAACGTATAACGTATAACGTATAACGTATAACGTATAACGTATAACGTATAACGTATAACGTATAACGTATAACGTATAACGTATAACGTATAACGTATAACGTATAACGTATAACGTATAACGTATAACGTATAACGTATAACGTATAACGTATAACGTATAACGTATAACGTATAACGTATAACGTATAACGTATAACGTATAACGTATAACGTATAACGTATAACGTATAACGAATAACGTATAACGTATAACGTATAACGTATAACGTATAACGTATAACGTATGACGTATAACGTATAACGTATAACGTATAACGTATAACGTATAACGTAAAACGTATAACGTATGACGTACAACGTATAACGTATAACGTATAACGTATAACGTATGACTTATATCGTATAACGTATAACGGACAACGTATAATGTATAACGTATAACGGATGACGTATAACGTATAACGTATAACGTATAACGTATAACGTATAACGTATAACGTATAACGTATAGCGTATAACGTATAACGTATAACGTATAACGTATAACATATAACGTAAAACGTATAACGTATAACGCATAACGTACAATGTATAACGAATAACGTATAACGTATAACGTATAACGTATAACGTATAACGTATAACGTATAACGTATAACGCATATTGTATAACGCATATCCTAAAACGTGTGCCGTATAACGTATAACGTATAACCTATAACGTATAACGTGTAACGTAGAACGTATAACGTACAACGTATAACGTAAAACGTATAACGTATAACGTATAAATAATAACGTATAACGTATAACGTATAACGTATAACGTATAACGTATAACGTATAACGTATAACGTATAACGTATAACGTATAACGTATAACGTATAACGTATAACGTATAACGTATAACGTATAACGTATAACGTATAACGTATAACGTATAACGTATAACGTATAACGTATAACGTATAACGTATAACGTATAACGTATAACGTATAACGTATAACGTGTTACGTAGAACGTATAACGTATAACGTACAACGTATAACGTAAAACGTATAACGTATGACGTACAACGTATAACGTAGAACGTATAACGTATAACGTATAACGTATAACGTATAACGTATAACGTATAACGTATAACGTATAACGTATAACGTATAACGTATAACGTATAACGTATAACGTATAACGTATAACGTATAACGTATAACGTATAACGTATAACGTATAACGTATAACGTATAACGTATAACGTATAACGTATAACGTATAACGAATAACGTATAACGTATAACGTATAACGTATAACGTATAACGTATAACGTAGGACGTATAACGTATAACGTATAACGTATAACGTATAACGTATAACGTATAACGTATAACGTATAACGTAAAACGTATAACGTATGACGTACAACGTATAACGTATAACGTATAACGTATAACGTATGACGTATAACGTATAACGTATAACGTATAACGTATAATGTATAACGTATAACGTATAACGTATAACGTATAACGTATAACGTATAACGTATAACGTATAACGTATAACGTATAACGTGTAACGTATAACGTGTAACGTATAACGTAGAACGTATAACGTATAACGTATAACGTATAACGTATAACGTATAACGTATAACGTATGACTTATATCGTATAACGTATAACGGACAACGTATAATGTATAACGTATAACGGATGACGTATAACGTATAACGTATAACGTATAACGTATAACGTATAACGTATAACGTATAACGTATAACGTATAACGTATAACGTATAACGTATAACGTATAACGTATAACGTATAACGTATAACGTATAACGTATAACATATAACGTAAAACGTATAACGTATAACGCATAACGTACAATGTATAACGAATAACGTATAACGTATAACGTATAACGTATAACGTATAACGTATAACGTATAACGTATAACGCATATTGTATAACGCATATCCTAAAACGTGTGCCGTATAACGTATAACGTATAACCTATAACGTATAACGTGTAACGTAGAACATATAACGTACAACGTATAACGTAAAACGTATAACGTATAACGTATAAATAATAACGTATAACGTATAACGTATAACCTATAACGTATAACGTGTAACGTAGAACGTATAACGTACATCGTATAACGTAAAACGTATAACGTATAACGTATAAATAATAACGTATAACGTATAACGTATAACGTATAACGTATAACGTATAACGTATAACGTATAACGTATAACGTATAACGTATAACGTATAACGTATAACGTATAACGTATAACGTATAACGTATAACGTATAACGTATAACGTATAACGTATAACGTATAACGTATTACGTATAACGTATAACGTATAACGTATAACGTATAACGTATAACGTATAACGTATAACGTATAACGTATAACGAATAACGTATAACGTATAACGTATAACGTATAACGTATAACGTTAAACGTATAACGTATAACGTATAACGTACAACGTATAACGTAGAACGTATAACGTATAACGTATAACGTATAACGTATAACGTATAACGTATAACGTATAACGTATAACGTATAACGTATAACGTATAACGTATAACGTATAACGTATAACGTATAACGTATAACGTATAACGTATAACGTATAACGTATAACGTATAACGTATAACGTATAACGTATAACGTATAACGTATAACGAATAACGTATAACGTATAACGTATAACGTATAACGTATAACGTATAACGTAGGACGTATAACGTATAACGTATAACGTATAACGTATAACGTATAACGTATAACGTATAACGTATAACGTAAAACGTATAACGTATGACGTACAACGTATAACGTATAACGTATAACGTATAACGTATGACGTATAACGTATAACGTATAACGTATAACGTATAATGTATAACGTATAACGTATAACGTATAACGTATAACGTATAACGTATAACGTATAACGTATAACGTATAACGTATAACGTGTAACGTATAACGTGTAACGTATAACGTAGAACGTATAACGTATAACGTATAACGTATAACGTATAACGTATAACGTATAACGTATGACTTATATCGTATAACGTATAACGGACAACGTATAATGTATAACGTATAACGGATGACGTATAACGTATAACGTATAACGTATAACGTATAACGTATAACGTATAACGTATAACGTATAACGTATAACGTATAACGTATAACGTATAACGTATAACGTATAACGTATAACGTATAACGTATAACGTATAACATATAACGTAAAACGTATAACGTATAACGCATAACGTACAATGTATAACGAATAACGTATAACGTATAACGTATAACGTATAACGTATAACGTATAACGTATAACGTATAACGCATATTGTATAACGCATATCCTAAAACGTGTGCCGTATAACGTATAACGTATAACCTATAACGTATAACGTGTAACGTAGAACATATAACGTACAACGTATAACGTAAAACGTATAACGTATAACGTATAAATAATAACGTATAACGTATAACGTATAACCTATAACGTATAACGTGTAACGTAGAACGTATAACGTACATCGTATAACGTAAAACGTATAACGTATAACGTATAAATAATAACGTATAACGTATAACGTATAACGTATAACGTATAACGTATAACGTATAACGTATAACGTATAACGTATAACGTATAACGTATAACGTATAACGTATAACGTATTACGTATAACGTATAACGTATAACGTATAACGTATAACGTATAACGTATAACGTATAACGTATAACGTATAACGAATAACGTATAACGTATAACGTATAACGTATAACGTATAACGTTAAACGTATAACGTATAACGTATAACGTAAAACGTATAACGTATAATGTACAACGTATAACGAATGACGTATAACGTATAACGTATATCGTCTAACGTACAACGTATAACGTATAACGTATAACGTATAACGTATAACGTATAACGTATAACGTATAACGTATAACGTATAACGTATAACGTATAACGTATAACGTATAACGTATAACGTATAACGTATAACGTATAACGTATAACGTATAACGTATAACGTATAACGTATAACGTATAACGTATAACGTGTAACGTAGAACGTATAACGTACAACGTATAACGTAAAACGTATAACGTATAACGTATAAATAATAACGTATAACGTATAACGTATAACCTATAACGTATAACGTGTAACGTAGAACGTATAACGTACATCGTATAACGTAAAACGTATAACGTATAACGTATAAATAATAACGTATAACGTATAACGTATAACGTATAACGTATAACGTATAACGTATAACGTATAACGTCTGCCGTATAACGTATAACGTATAACGTATAACGTATAACGTATAACGTATAACGTATAACGTATAACGTATAACGTATAACGTATAACGTATAACGTATAACGTATAACGTATAACGTATAACGTATATCGTATAACGTATAACGTATAACGTATAACGTATAACGTATAACGTAAAACGTATAACGTATAACGTATAACGTATAACGTATATCGTATAACGTATAACGTATAACGTATAACGAATAACGTATAACGTATAACGTATAACGTATAACGTATAACGTATAATGTATAACGTATAACGTATGACGTATAACGTATAACGTATAACGTATAACGTATAACGTATAACGTATAACGTATAACGTATAACGTATAACGTATAACGTATAACGTATTACGTATAACGTATAACGTATAACGTATAACGTATAACGTATAACGTATAACGTATAACGTATAACGTATAACGTATAACGTATAACTTATAACGTATAACGTATAACGTATAACGTATAACGTATAACGTATAACGTATAACGTATAACGTATAACGTACAACGTATAACGTACAACGTAGAACGTATAACGTATAACGTATAACGTATAACGTATAACGTATAACGTATAACGTATAACGTATAACGTATAACGTATAACGTATAACGTATAACGTATAACGTATAACGAATAACGTATAACGTATAACGTATAACGCATAACGTACAACGTATACCGTATAACGTATAACGTATAACGTATAACGTATAACGTATAACGTAGGACGTATAACGTATAACGTATAACGTATAACGTATAACGTATAACGTATAACGTATAACGTATAACGTAAAACGTATAACGTATGACGTACAACGTATAACGTATAACGTATAACGTATAACGTATGACGTATAACGTATAACGTATAACGTATAACGTATAATGTATAACGTATAACGTATAACGTATAACGTACAACGTATAACGTATAACGTATAACGTATAACGTATAACGTATAACGTGTAACGTATAACGTGTAACGTATAACGTAGAACGTATAACGTATAACGTATAACGTATAACGTATAACGTATAACGTATAACGTATGACTTATATCGTATAACGTATAACGGACAACGTATAATGTATAACGTATAACGGATGACGTATAACGTATAACGTATAACGTATAACGTATAACGTATAACGTATAACGTATAACGTATAACGTATAACGTATAACGTATAACGTATAACGTATAACGTATAACGTATAACGTATAACGTATAACATATAACGTAAAACGTATAACGTATAACGCATAACGTACAATGTATAACGAATAACGTATAACGTATAACGTATAACGTATAACGTATAACGTATAACGTATAACGTATAACGCATATTGTATAACGCATATCCTAAAACGTGTGCCGTATAACGTATAACGTATAACCTATAACGTATAACGTGTAACGTAGAACATATAACGTACAACGTATAACGTAAAACGTATAACGTATAACGTATAAATAATAACGTATAACGTATAACGTATAACCTATAACGTATAACGTGTAACGTAGAACGTATAACGTACATCGTATAACGTAAAACGTATAACGTATAACGTATAAATAATAACGTATAACGTATAACGTATAACGTATAACGTATAACGTATAACGTATAACGTATAACGTCTGCCGTATAACGTATAACGTATAACGTATAACGTATAACGTATAACGTATAACGTATAACGTATAACGTATAACGTATAACGTATAACGTATAACGTATAACGTATAACCCATAACGTACAATGTATAACGAATAACGTATAACGTATAACGTATAACGTATAACGTATAACGTATAACGTATAACGTATAACGTATAACGTATAACGCATAATGTATAACGCATAGCCTAAAACGTCTGCCGTATAACGTATAACGTATAACCTATAACGTATAACGTGTAACGTAGAACGTATAACGTATAACGTATAACCTATAACGTATAACGTGTATTGTAGAACGTATAACGTAAAACGTATAACGTATAACTTATAACGTATAACGTATACCGTATAACGTAGAACGTATAACGTATAAATAATAACGTATAACGTATAACGTATAACGTATAACGTATAACGTATAACGTATAACGTATAACGTATAACGAATAACGTATAACGTATAACGTATAACGTATAACGTATAACGTATAACGTATAACGTATAACGTATAACGTATAACGTATAACGTATAACGTATAACGTATAACGTATAACGTATAACGTATAACGTATAACGTATAACGTATAACGTATAACGTATAACGTATAACGTATAACGAATAACGTATAACGTATAACGTATAACGTATAACGTATAACGTATAACGTATAACGTATAACGTATAACGTATAACGTATAACGTATAACGTATAACGTATAACGTATAACGTATAACGTATAACGTATTACGTATAACGTATAACGTATAACGTATAACGTATAACGTATAACGTATAACGTATAACGTATAACGTATAACGAATAACGTATAACGTATAACGTATAACGTATAACGTATAACGTTAAACGTATAACGTATAACGTATAACGTAAAACGTATAACGTATAATGTACAACGTATAACGAATGACGTATAACGTATAACGTATATCGTCTAACGTACAACGTATAACGTATAACGTATAACGTATGACGTATAACGTATAACGTATAACGTATAACGTATAACGTATAACGTATAACGTATAACGTATAACGTATAACGTATAACGTATAACGTATAACGTATAACGTATAACGTATAACGTATAACGTATAACGTATAACGTGTAACGTAGAACGTATAACGTACAACGTATAACGTAAAACGTATAACGTATAACGTATAAATAATAACGTATAACGTATAACGTATAACCTATAACGTATAACGTGTAACGTAGAACGTATAACGTACATCGTATAACGTAAAACGTATAACGTATAACGTATAAATAATAACGTATAACGTATAACGTATAACGTATAACGTATAACGTATAACGTATAACGTATAACGTCTGCCGTATAACGTATAACGTATAACGTATAACGTATAACGTATAACGTATAACGTATAACGTATAACGTATAACGTATAACGTATAACGTATAACGTATAACGTATAACGTATAACGTATATCGTATAACGTATAACGTATAACGTATAACGTATAACGTATAACGTAAAACGTATAACGTATAACGTATAACGTATAACGTATATCGTATAACGTATAACGTATAACGTATAACGAATAACGTATAACGTATAACGTATAACGTATAACGTATAACGTATAATGTATAACGTATAACGTATGACGTATAACGTATAACGTATAACGTATAACGTATAACGTATAACGTATAACGTATAACGTATAACGTATAACGTATAACGTATAACGTATTACGTATAACGTATAACGTATAACGTATAACGTATAACGTATAACGTATAACGTATAACGTATAACGTATAACGTATAACGTATAACTTATAACGTATAACGTATAACGTATAACGTATAACGTATAACGTATAACGTATAACGTATAACGTATAACGTACAACGTATAACGTACAACGTAGAACGTATAACGTATAACGTATAACGTATAACGTATAACGTATAACGTATAACGTATAACGTATAACGTATAACGTATAACGTATAACGTATAACGTCTAACGTATAACGAATAACGTATAACGTATAACGTATAACGCATAACGTACAACGTATACCGTATAACGTATAACGTATAACGCATAACCTATATCATATAACGTATAACGTATAACGCATAACGTATAACGTATAATGTATAACGTATAAGGTATAACGTATAACGTATAACGTATAACGTATAACGTATAACGTATAACGAATAACGTATAACGTATAACGTATAACGTATAACGTATAACGTATAACGTATAACGTAGAACGTAGAACGTAGAACGTATAACGTATAACGTATAACGTATAACGTATAACGTATAACGTATAACGTATAACGTATAACGTATAACGTATAACGTATAACGTATAACGTATAACGTATAACGTATAACGTATAACGTATAACGTATAACGTATAACGTATAACGTATAACGTATAACGTATAACGTATAACGTATAACGTATAACGTATATCGTATAACGTATAACGTATAACGTATAACGTATAACGTATAACGTATAACGTATAACGTAAAACGTATAACGTATAACGTATAACGTATAACGTATATCGTATAACGTATAACGTATAACGTATAACGAATAACGTATAACGTATAACGTATGACGTATAACGTATGACGTATAACGTATAACGTATAACGTATAACGTATAACGTATAACGTATAACGTATAACGTATAACGTATAACGTATAACGTATAACGTATAACGTATAACGTATAACGTATTACGTATAACGTATAACGTATAACGTATAACGTATAACGTATAACGTATAACGTATAACGTATAACGTATAACGTATAACGTATAACGTATAACTTATAACGTATAACGTATAACGTATAACGTATAACGTATAACGTATAACGTATAACGTATAACGTATAACGTATAACGTATAACGTATAACGTATAACGTACAACGTATAACGTAGAACGTAGAACGTAGAACGTATAACGTACAACGTATAACGTACAACGTATAACGTACAACGTATAACGTAGAACGTATAACGTATAACGTATAACGTATAACGTATAACGTATAACGTATAACGTATAACGTATAACGTATAACGTATAACGTATAACGTATAACGTATAACGTATAACGTATAACGTATAACGTATAACGTATAACGTATAACGTATAACGTATAACGTATAACGTATAACGTATAACGTATAACGTATAACGTATAACGTATAACGTATAACGTATAACGTATAACGTATAACGTATAACGTATAACGTATAACGTATAAGGTATAACGTATAACGTATAACGTATAACGTATAACGTATAACGTATAACGTATAACGTATAACGTATAACGTATAACGTATAACGTATAACGTATAACGTATAACGTATAACGTATAACGTATAACGTATTACGTATAACGTACAACGTAGAACGTATAACGTATAACGTATAACGTATAACGTATAACGTATAACGTATAACGTATAACGTATAACGTATAACGTATAACGTATAACGTATAACGTATAACGTATAACGTATAACGTATAACGTATAACGTATAACGTCTGCCGTATAACGTATAACGTATAACGTATAACGTATAACGTATAACGTATAACGTATAACGTATAACGTATAACGTATAACGTATAACGCATAATGTATAACGCATATCCTAAAACGTCTGCCGTATAACGTATAACGTATAACCTATAACGTATAACGTGTAACGTAGAACGTATAACGTATAACGTATAACCTATAACGTATAACGTGTAACGTAGAACGTATAACGTAAAACGTATAACGTATAACGTATAACGTATAACGTATACCGTATAACGTATAACGTATAACGTATAACGTATAACGTATAACGTATAACGTATAACGTATAACGTATAACGTATAACGTATAACGTATAACGTATAACGTATAACGTATAACGTATAACGTATAACGTATAACGTATAACGTATAACGTATAACGTATAACGTATAACGTATAACGTATAACGTATAACGTATAACGTATAACGTATAACGTATAACGTATAACGTATAACGTATAACGTATAACGTATAACGTATAACGTATAACGTATAACGTATAACGTATAACGTATAACGTATAACGTATAACGTATAACGTATAACGTATAACGTATAACGTATAACGTATAACGTATAACGTATAACGTATAACGTATAACGTATAACGTATAACGTATAACGTATAACGTATAACGTATAACGTATAACGTATAACGTATAACGTATAACGTATAACGTATAACGTATAACGTATAACGTATAACGTATAACGTATAACGTATAACGTATAACGTATAACGTATAACGTATAACGTATAACGTATAACGTATAACGTATAACGTATAACGTATAACGTATAACCTATAACGTATAACGTATAACGTATAACGTATAACGTATAACGTATAACGTATAACGTATAACGTATAACGTATAACGTATAACGTATAACGTATAACGTATAACGTATAACGTTTAACGTATAACGTATAACGTATAACGTATAACGTATAACGTATTACGTATAACGTATAACGTATAACGTATAACGTATAACGTATAACGTATAACGTATAACGTATAACGTATAACGTATAACGTATAACTTATAACGTATAACGTATAACGTATAACGTATAACGTATAACGTATAACGTATAACGTACAACGTATAACGTACAACGTATAACGTACAACGTAGAACGTATAACGTATAACGTATAACGTATAACGTATAACGTATAACGTATAACGTATAACGTATAACGTATAACGTATAACGTATAACGTATAACGTATAACGTATAACGTATAACGTATAACGTATAACGTATAACGTATAACGTATAACGTATAACGTATAACGTATAACGTATAACGTATAACGTATAACGCATAATGTATAACGCATATCCTAAAACGCCTGCCGTATAACGTATAACGTATAACCTATAACGTATAACGTGTAACGTAGAACGTATAACGTACAACGTATAACGTAAAACGTAGAACGTATAACGTACAACGTATAACGTATAACGTATAACGTATAACGTATAACGCATAATGTATAACGCATATCCTAAAACGTGTGCCGTATAACGTATAACGTATAACGTATAACGAATAACGTATAACGTATAACGTATAACGTATAACGTATAACGTATAATGTATAACGTATAACGTATGACGTATAACGTATAACGTATAACGTTTAACGTATAACGTATAACGTATAACGTATAACGTATAACGTATAACGTATAACGTATAACGTATAACGTATAACGTATTACGTATAACGTACAACGTAGAACGTATAACGTATAACGTATAACGTATAACGTATAACGTATAACGTATAACGTATAACGTATAACGTATAACGTATAACGTATAACGTATAACGTATAACGTATAACGTATAACGTCTGCCGTATAACGTATAACGTATAACGTATAACGTATAACGTATAACGTATAACGTATAACGTATAACGTATAACGTATAACGTATAACGTATAACGTATAACGCATAATGTATAACGCATATCCTAAAACGTCTGCCGTATAACGTATAACGTATAACCTATAACGTATAACGTGTAACGTAGAACGTATAACGTATAACGTATAACCTATAACGTATAACGTGTAACGTAGAACGTATAACGTAAAACGTATAACGTATAACGTATAACGTATAACGTATACCGTATAACGTAGAACGTATAACGTATAAATAATAACGTATAACGTATAACGTATAACGTATAACGTATAACGTATAACGTATAACGTATAACGTATAACGTATAACGTATAACGTATAACGTATAACGTATAACGTATAACGTATAACGTATAACGTATAACGTATAACGTATAACGTATAACGTATAACGTATAACGTATAACGTATAACGTATAACGTATAACGTATAACGTATAACGTATAACGTATAACGTATAACGTATAACGTATAACGTATAACGTATAACGTATAACGTATAACGTATAACGTATAACGTATAACGCATAATGTGTAACGCATATCCTAAAACGTGTGCCGTATAACGTATAACGTATAACCTATTACGTACAACGTGTAACGTATAACGTATAACGTATAACGTACAACGTATAACGTAAAACGTATAACGTATAACGTATAACGTATAACGTATAACGTATAACGTATAACGTATAACGTATAACGTATAACGTATAACGTATAACGTATAACGTATAACGTATAACGTATAACGTATAACGTATAACGTATAACGTATAACGTATAACGTATAACGTATAACGTATAACGTATAACGTATAACGTATAACGTATAACGTATAACGTATAACGTATAACGTATAACGTATAACGTATAACGTATAACGTATAACGTATAACGTATAACGTATAACGTATAACGTATAACGTATAACGTATAACGTATAACGTATAACGTATAACGTATAACGTATAACGTATAACGTATAACGTATAACGTATAACGTATAACGTATAACGTATAACGTATAACGTATAACGTATAACGTATAACGTATAACGTATAACGTATAACGTATAACGTGTAACGTATAACGTATAACGTATAACGTATAACCTATAACGTGTAACGTGTAACGTAGAACGTATAACGTACAACGTACAACGTATAACGTATAACGTATAACGTATAACGTATAACGTACAACGTATAACGTATAACGTATAACGTATAACGTATAACGTATAACGTATAACGTATAACGTATAACGTATAACGTATAACGTATAACGTATAACGTATAACGTATAACGTATAACGTATAACGTATAACGTATAACGTATAACGTATAACGTATAACGCATAACGTATAACGTATAACGTATAACGTATATCGTATAACGTATAACGTATAACGTATAACGTATAACGTATAACGTATAACGTATAACGTATAACGTATAACGTATAACGTATAACGTATAACGTATAACGTATAACGTATAACGTATAACGTATAACGTATAACGTATAACGTATAACGTATAACGTATAACGTATAACGTATAACGTATAACGTATAACGTATAACGTATAACGTATAACGTATGACGTATAACGAATAACGTATAACGTATAACGTATAACGTATAACGTATAACGTTAAACGTATAACGTATAACGTATAACGTATAACGTATAACGTTAAACGTATAACGTATAACGTATAACGTATAACGTATAACGTATAATGTATAACGTATAACGAATGACGTATAACGTATAACGTATATCGTCTAACGTACAACGTATAACGTATAACGTATATCGTCTAACGTACAACGTATAACGTATAACGTATAACATAAATCGTATAACGTATAACGCATACCGTATAATGTATAACGAATAACGTATAACGTATAACGTATAACGTATAACGTATAACGTATAACGTATAACGTATAACGTATAACGTATAACGTATAACGTATAACGTATAACGTATAACGTATAACGTATAACGTATAACGTATAACGTATAACGTATAACGTATAGCGTATAACGTATAACGTATAACGTATAACGTATAACGTATAACGTATAACGTATAACGTATAACGTATAACGTATAACGTATAACGTATAACGTATAACGTATAACGTATAACGTATAACGTATAACGTATAACGTATAACGTATAACGTATAACGTATAACGTATAACGTATAACGTATAACGTATAACGTATAACGTATAACGTATAACGTATAACGTATAACGTATAACGTTTAACGTATAACGTATAACGTATAACGTATAACGTATAACGTATAACGTATAACGTATAACGTATAACGTATAACGTATAACGTATAACGTATAACGTATAACGTATAACGTATAACGTAGAACGTATAACGAATAACGTATAACGTATAACGTATAACGTATAACGTATAACGTATAACGTAGGACGTATAACGAATAACGTATAACGTATAACGTATAACGTATAACGTATAACGTTAAACGTATAACGTATAACGTATAACGTATAACGTATAACGTATAATGTATAACGTATAACGAATGACGTATAACGTATAACGTATATCGTCTAACGTACAACGTATAACGTATAACGTATATCGTCTAACGTACAACGTATAACGTATAACGTATAACATAAATCGTATAACGTATAACGCATACCGTATAATGTATAACGAATAACGTATAACGTATAACGTATAACACATAATGTATAACGCATATCCTATAACGTGTGCCGTATAACGTATAACGTATAACCTATAACGTATAACGTGTAACGTAGAACGTATAACGTATAACGTATAACCTATAACGTATAACGTGTAACGTAGAACGTATAACGTACAACGTACAACGTATAACGTATAACGTATAACGTATAACGTATAACGTATAACGTATAACGTATAACGTATAACGTATAACGTATAACGTATAACGTATAACGTATAACGTATAACGTATAACGTATAACGTATAACGTAGAACGTATAACGAATAACGTATAACGTATAACGTATAACGTATAACGTATAACGTATAACGTATGACGTATAACGAATAACGTATAACGTATAACGTATAACGTATAACGTATAACGTTAAACGTATAACGTATAACGTATAACGTATAACGTATAACGTATAATGTATAACGTATAACGAATGACGTATAACGTATAACGTATATCGTCTAACGTACAACGTATAACGTATAACGTATATCGTCTAACGTACAACGTATAACGTATAACGTATAACATAAATCGTATAACGTATAACGCATACCGTATAATGTATAACGAATAACGTATAACGTATAACGTATAACGTATAACGTATAACGTATAACGTATAACGTATAACGTATAACGTATAACGTATAACGTATAACGTATAACGTATAACGTATAACGTATAACGTATAACGTATAACGTATAACGTATAACGTATAACGTATAACGTATAACGTATAACGTATAACGTATAACGTATAACGTATAACGTATAACGTATAACGTATAACGTATAACGTATAACGTATAACGTATAACGTATAACGTATAACGTATAACGTATAACGTATAACGTATAACGTATAACGTATTACGTATAACGTATAACGTATAACGCATAATGTGTAACGCATATCCTAAAACGTGTGCCGTATAACGTATAACGTATAACCTATTACGTACACGTGTAACGTATAACGTATAACGTATAACGTACAACGTATAACGTAAAACGTATAACGTATAACGTATAACGTATAACGTATACCGTATAACGTTGAACGTATAACGTATAACGTATAACGTATAACGTATAACGTATAACGTATAACGTATAGCGTATAACGTATAACGTATAACGTATAACGTATAACGTATAACGTATAACGTATAACGTATATCGTATAACGTATAACGTATAACGTATAACGTATAACGTATAACGTATAACGTATAACGTATAACGTATAACGTATAACGTATAACGTATAACGTATAACGTATAACGTATAACGTATAACGTATAACGTATAACGTATAACGTATAACGTATAACGTATAACGTATAACGTATAACGTATAACGTATAACGTATAACGTATAACGTATAACGTTTAACGTATAACGTATAACGTATAACGTATAACGTATAACGTATAACGTATAACGTATAACGTATAACGTATAACGTATAACGTATAACGTATAACGTATAACGTATAACGTATAACGTATAACGTAGAACGTATAACGAATAACGTATAACGTATAACGTATAACGTATAACGTATAACGTATAACGTAGGACGTATAACGAATAACGTATAACGTATAACGTATAACGTATAACGTATAACGTTAAACGTATAACGTATAACGTATAACGTATAACGTATAACGTATAACGTATAATGTATAACGTATAACGAATGACGTATAACGTATAACGTATATCGTCTAACGTACAACGTATAACGTATAACGTATATCGTCTAACGTACAACGTATAACGTATAACGTATAACATAAATCGTATAACGTATAACGCATACCGTATAATGTATAACGAATAACGTATAACGTATAACGTATAACACATAATGTATAACGCATATCCTATAACGTGTGCCGTATAACGTATAACGTATAACCTATAACGTATAACGTGTAACGTAGAACGTATAACGTATAACGTATAACCTATAACGTATAACGTGTAACGTAGAACGTATAACGTACAACGTACAACGTATAACGTATAACGTATAACGTATAACGTATAACGTATAACGTATAACGTATAACGTATAACGTATAACGCATAACGTATAACGTATAACGTATAACGTATAACGTATAACGTATAACGTATAACGTATAACGTATAACGTATAACGTATAACGTATAACGTATAACGTATAACGTATAACGTATAACGTATAACGTATAACGTTTAACGTATAACGTATAACGTATAACGTATAACGTATAACGTATGACGTATAACGTATAACGTATAACGTATAACGTATAACGTATAACGTAGAACGTATAACGAATAACGTATAACGTATAACGTATAACGTATAACGTATAACGTATAACGTATAACGTATGACGTATAACGAATAACGTATAACGTATAACGTATAACGTATAACGTATAACGTTAAACGTATAACGTATAACGTATAACGTATAACGTATAACGTATAACGTATAATGTATAACGTATAACGAATGACGTATAACGTATAACGTATATCGTCTAACGTATAACGTATAACCTATTACGTACACGTGTAACGTATAACGTATAACGTATAACGTATAACGTATAACGTATAACGTAGAACGTATAACGAATAACGTATAACGTATAACGTATAACGTATAACGTATAACGTATAACGTATGACGTATAACGAATAACGTATAACGTATAACGTATAACGTATAACGTATAACGTTAAACGTATAACGTATAACGTATAACGTATAACGTATAACGTATAATGTATAACGTATAACGAATGACGTATAACGTATAACGTATATCGTCTAACGTACAACGTATAACGTATAACGTATAACGTATAACGTATAACGTATAACGTATAACGTATAACGTATAACGTATAACGTATAACGTATAACGTATAACGTATAACGTATAACGTATAACGTATAACGTATAACGTATAACGTATAACGTATAACGTATAACGTATAACGTATAACGTATAACGTATAACGTATAACGTATAACGTATAACGTATAACGTATAACGTATAACGTATAACGTATAACGTATAACGTATAACGTATAACGTATAACGTATAACGTATAACGTATAACGTATAACGTATAACGTATAACGTATAACGTATAACGTATAACGTATAACGTATAACGTATAACGCATAATGTATAACGCATATCCTAAAACGTCTGCCGTATAACGTATAACGTATAACCTATAACGTATAAGGTGTAACGTAGAACGTATAACGTACAACGTATAACGTAAAACGTAGAACGTATAACGTACAACGTATAACGTATAACGTATAACGTATAACGTATAACGCATAATGTATAACGCATATCCTAAAACGTGTGCCGTATAACGTATAACGTATAACGTATAACGTATAACGTATAACGTATAACGTATAACGTATAACGTATAACGTAGAACGTATAACGAATAACGTATAACGTATAACGTATAACGTATAACGTATAACGTATAACGTAGGACGTATAACGAATAACGTATAACGTATAACGTATAACGTATAACGTATAACGTTAAACGTATAACGTATAACGTATAACGTATAACGTATAACGTATAATGTATAACGTATAACGAATGACGTATAACGTATAACGTATATCGTCTAACGTACAACGTATAACGTATAACGTATATCGTCTAACGTACAACGTATAACGTATAACGTATAACATAAATCGTATAACGTATAACGCATACCGTATAATGTATAACGAATAACGTATAACGTATAACGTATAACACATAATGTATAACGCATATCCTATAACGTGTGCCGTATAACGTATAACGTATAACCTATAACGTATAACGTGTAACGTAGAACGTATAACGTATAACGTATAACCTATAACGTATAACGTGTAACGTAGAACGTATAACGTACAACGTACAACGTATAACGTAGAACGTATAACGTATAACGTATAACGTATAACGTATAACGTATAACGTATAACGTATAACGTATAACGTATAACGTATAACGTATAACGTATAACGTATAACGTATAACGTATAACGTATAACGTATAACGTATAACGTATAACGTATAACGTATAACGTATAACGTATAACGTATAACGTATAACGTATAACGTATAACGTATAACGTATAACGTATAACGTATAACGTATAACGTATAACGTATAACGTATAACGTATAACGTATAACGTATAACGTATAACGTATAACGTATAACGTATAACGTATAACGTATAACGTATAACGTATAACGTATAACGTATAACGTATAACGTATAACGTATAACGTATAACGTATAACGTATAACGTATAACGTATAACGTATAACGTATAACGTATAACGTATAACGTATAACGTATAACGTATAACGTTTAACGTATAACGTATAACGTATAACGTATAACGTATAACGTATAACGTATAACGTATAACGTATAACGTATAACGTATAACGTATAACGTATAACGTTTAACGTATAACGTATAACGTATAACGTATAACGTATAACGTATAACGTATAACGTATAACGTATAACGTATAACGTATAACGTATAACGTATAACGTATAACGTAGAACGTATAACGAATAACGTATAACGTATAACGTATAACGTATAACGTATAACGTATAACGTATGACGTATAACGAATAACGTATAACGTATAACGTATAACGTATAACGTATAACGTTAAACGTATAACGTATAACGTATAACGTATAACGTATAACGTATAATGTATAACGTATAACGAATGACGTATAACGTATAACGTATATCGTCTAACGTACAACGTATAACGTATAACGTATATCGTCTAACGTACAACGTATAACGTATAACGTATAACATAAATCGTATAACGTATAACGCATACCGTATAATGTATAACGAATAACGTATAACGTATAACGTATAACACATAATGTATAACGCATATCCTATAACGTGTGCCGTATAACGTATAACGTATAACCTATAACGTATAACGTGTAACGTAGAACGTATAACGTACAACGTACAACGTATAACGTATAACGTATAACGTATAACGTATAACGTATAACGTATAACGTATAACGTATAACGTATAACGTATAACGTATAACGTATAACGTATAACGTATAACGTATAACGTATAACGTATAACGTATAACGTATAACGTATAACGTATAACGTATAACGTATAACGTATAACGTATAACGTATAACGTATAACGTATAACGTATAACGTATAACGTAGAACGTATAACGTATAACGCATAACGCATAACGTATAACGTATAACGTATAACGTATATCGTATAACGTATAACGTATAACGTATAACGTATAACGTATAACGTATAACGTATAACGTATAACGTATAACGTATAACGTATAACGTATAACGTATAACGTATAACGTATAACGTATAACGTATAACGTATAACGTATAACGTAGAACGTATAACGTATAACGTATAACGTATAACGTATAACGTATAACGTATAACGTATAACGTATAACGTATAACGTATAACGTATAACGTATAACGTATAACGTATAACGTATAACGTATAACGTATAACGTATAACGTATAACGTATAACGTATAACGTATAACGTATAACGTATAACGTATAACGTATAACGTATAACGTATAACGTATTACGTATAACGTATAACGTATAACGTATAACGTATAACGTATAACGTATAACGTATAACGTATAACGTATAACGTATAACCCATAACGTACAATGTATAACGTATAACGTGTAACGTATAACGTATAACGTATAACGTATTACGTATAACGTATAACGTATAACGTATAACGTATAACGTATAACGTATAACGTATAACGTATAACGTATAACGTATAACGTATAACGTATAACGTATAACGTATAACGTATAACGTATAACGTATAACGTATAACGTATAACGTATAACGTATAACGTATAACGTATAACGTATAACGTATAACGTATAACGTATAACGTATAACGTATAACGTATAACGTATAACGTATAACGTATAACGTATAACGTATAACGTATAACGTATAACGTATAACGTATAACGTATAACGTATAACGTATAACGTATAACGTATAACGTATAACGTTTAACGTATAACGTATAACGTATAACGTATAACGTATAACGTATGACGTATAACGTATAACGTATAACGTATAACGTATAACGTATAACGTAGAACGTATAACGAATAACGTATAACGTATAACGTATAACGTATAACGTATAACGTATAACGTATAACGTATGACGTATAACGAATAACGTATAACGTATAACGTATAACGTATAACGTATAACGTTAAACGTATAACGTATAACGTATAACGTATAACGTATAACGTATAACGTATAATGTATAACGTATAACGAATGACGTATAACGTATAACGTATATCGTCTAACGTATAACGTATAACGAATGACGTATAACGTATAACGTATATCGTCTAACGTACAACGTATAACGTATAACGTATATCGTCTAACGTACAACGTATAACGTATAACGTATAACATAAATCGTATAACGTATAACGCATACCGTATAATGTATAACGAATAACGTATAACGTATAACGTATAACACATAATGTATAACGCATATCCTATAACGTGTGCCGTATAACGTATAACGTATAACCTATAACGTATAACGTGTAACGTAGAACGTATAACGTATAACGTATAACGTATAACCTATAACGTATAGCGTGTAACGTAGAACGTATAACGTACAACGTACAACGTATAACGTATAACGTATAACGTATAACGTATAACGTATAACGTATAACGTATAACGTATAACGTATAACGTATAACGTATAACGTATAACGTATAACGTATAACGTATAACGTATAACGTATAACGTATAACGTATAACGTATAACGTATAACGTATAACGTATAACGTATAACGTATAACGTATAACGTATAACGTATAACGTATAACGTATAACGTATAACGTATAACGTATAACGTATAACGTATAACGTATAACGTATAACGTATAACGTATAACGTATAACGTATAACGTATAACGTATAACGTATAACGTATAACGTATAACGTATAACGTATAACGTATAACGTATAACGCATAATGTATAACGCATATCCTAAAACGTCTGCCGTATAACGTATAACGTATAACCTATAACGTATAAGGTGTAACGTAGAACGTATAACGTACAACGTATAACGTAAAACGTAGAACGTATAACGTACAACGTATAACGTATAACGTATAACGTATAACGTATAACGCATAATGTATAACGCATATCCTAAAACGTGTGCCGTATAACGTATAACGTATAACGTATAACGTATAACGTATAACGTATAACGTATAACGTATAACGTATAACGTAGAACGTATAACGAATAACGTATAACGTATAACGTATAACGTATAACGTATAACGTATAACGTAGGACGTATAACGAATAACGTATAACGTATAACGTATAACGTATAACGTATAACGTTAAACGTATAACGTATAACGTATAACGTATAACGTATAACGTA
The DNA here is from genome assembly GCF_051014685.1 of Ptiloglossa arizonensis. Classification (NCBI taxonomy): domain Eukaryota; kingdom Metazoa; phylum Arthropoda; class Insecta; order Hymenoptera; family Colletidae; genus Ptiloglossa; species Ptiloglossa arizonensis. The sequence goes on from NC_135057.1 coordinate 326,270, forward strand.
TAATGTATAACGTATAACGAATGACGTATAACGTATAACGTATATCGTCTAACGTACAACGTATAACGTATAACGTATATCGTCTAACGTACAACGTATAACGTATAACGTATAACATAAATCGTATAACGTATAACGCATACCGTATAATGTATAACGAATAACGTATAACGTATAACGTATAACACATAATGTATAACGCATATCCTATAACGTGTGCCGTATAACGTATAACGTATAACCTATAACGTATAACGTGTAACGTAGAACGTATAACGTATAACGTATAACCTATAACGTATAACGTGTAACGTAGAACGTATAACGTACAACGTACAACGTATAACGTAGAACGTATAACGTATAACGTATAACGTATAACGTATAACGTATAACGTATAACGTATAACGTATAACGTATAACGTATAACGTATAACGTATAACGTATAACGTATAACGTATAACGTATAACGTATAACGTATAACGTATAACGTATAACGTATAACGTATAACGTATAACGTATAACGTATAACGTATAACGTATAACGTATAACGTATAACGTATAACGTATAACGTATAACGTATAACGTATAACGTATAACGTATAACGTATAACGTATAACGTATAACGTATAACGTATAACGTATAACGTATAACGTATAACGTATAACGTATAACGTATAACGTATAACGTATAACGTATAACGTATAACGTATAACGTATAACGTATAACGTATAACGTATAACGTATAACGTATAACGTATAACGTATAACGTATAACGTATAACGTATAACGTTTAACGTATAACGTATAACGTATAACGTATAACGTATAACGTATAACGTATAACGTATAACGTATAACGTATAACGTATAACGTATAACGTATAACGTTTAACGTATAACGTATAACGTATAACGTATAACGTATAACGTATAACGTATAACGTATAACGTATAACGTATAACGTATAACGTATAACGTATAACGTATAACGTAGAACGTATAACGAATAACGTATAACGTATAACGTATAACGTATAACGTATAACGTATAACGTATGACGTATAACGAATAACGTATAACGTATAACGTATAACGTATAACGTATAACGTTAAACGTATAACGTATAACGTATAACGTATAACGTATAACGTATAATGTATAACGTATAACGAATGACGTATAACGTATAACGTATATCGTCTAACGTACAACGTATAACGTATAACGTATATCGTCTAACGTACAACGTATAACGTATAACGTATAACATAAATCGTATAACGTATAACGCATACCGTATAATGTATAACGAATAACGTATAACGTATAACGTATAACACATAATGTATAACGCATATCCTATAACGTGTGCCGTATAACGTATAACGTATAACCTATAACGTATAACGTGTAACGTAGAACGTATAACGTACAACGTACAACGTATAACGTATAACGTATAACGTATAACGTATAACGTATAACGTATAACGTATAACGTATAACGTATAACGTATAACGTATAACGTATAACGTATAACGTATAACGTATAACGTATAACGTATAACGTATAACGTATAACGTATAACGTATAACGTATAACGTATAACGTATAACGTATAACGTATAACGTATAACGTATAACGTATAACGTATAACGTAGAACGTATAACGTATAACGCATAACGCATAACGTATAACGTATAACGTATAACGTATATCGTATAACGTATAACGTATAACGTATAACGTATAACGTATAACGTATAACGTATAACGTATAACGTATAACGTATAACGTATAACGTATAACGTATAACGTATAACGTATAACGTATAACGTATAACGTATAACGTATAACGTAGAACGTATAACGTATAACGTATAACGTATAACGTATAACGTATAACGTATAACGTATAACGTATAACGTATAACGTATAACGTATAACGTATAACGTATAACGTATAACGTATAACGTATAACGTATAACGTATAACGTATAACGTATAACGTATAACGTATAACGTATAACGTATAACGTATAACGTATAACGTATAACGTATAACGTATTACGTATAACGTATAACGTATAACGTATAACGTATAACGTATAACGTATAACGTATAACGTATAACGTATAACCCATAACGTACAATGTATAACGTATAACGTGTAACGTATAACGTATAACGTATAACGTATTACGTATAACGTATAACGTATAACGTATAACGTATAACGTATAACGTATAACGTATAACGTATAACGTATAACGTATAACGTATAACGTATAACGTATAACGTATAACGTATAACGTATAACGTATAACGTATAACGTATAACGTATAACGTATAACGTATAACGTATAACGTATAACGTATAACGTATAACGTATAACGTATAACGTATAACGTATAACGTATAACGTATAACGTATAACGTATAACGTATAACGTATAACGTATAACGTATAACGTATAACGTATAACGTATAACGTATAACGTATAACGTATAACGTTTAACGTATAACGTATAACGTATAACGTATAACGTATAACGTATGACGTATAACGTATAACGTATAACGTATAACGTATAACGTATAACGTAGAACGTATAACGAATAACGTATAACGTATAACGTATAACGTATAACGTATAACGTATAACGTATAACGTATGACGTATAACGAATAACGTATAACGTATAACGTATAACGTATAACGTATAACGTTAAACGTATAACGTATAACGTATAACGTATAACGTATAACGTATAACGTATAATGTATAACGTATAACGAATGACGTATAACGTATAACGTATATCGTCTAACGTATAACGTATAACGAATGACGTATAACGTATAACGTATATCGTCTAACGTACAACGTATAACGTATAACGTATATCGTCTAACGTACAACGTATAACGTATAACGTATAACATAAATCGTATAACGTATAACGCATACCGTATAATGTATAACGAATAACGTATAACGTATAACGTATAACACATAATGTATAACGCATATCCTATAACGTGTGCCGTATAACGTATAACGTATAACCTATAACGTATAACGTGTAACGTAGAACGTATAACGTATAACGTATAACGTATAACCTATAACGTATAGCGTGTAACGTAGAACGTATAACGTACAACGTACAACGTATAACGTATAACGTATAACGTATAACGTATAACGTATAACGTATAACGTATAACGTATAACGTATAACGTATAACGTATAACGTATAACGTATAACGTATAACGTATAACGTATAACGTATAACGTATAACGTATAACGTATAACGTATAACGTATAACGTATAACGTATAACGTATAACGTATAACGTATAACGTATAACGTATAACGTAGAACGTATAACGAATAACGTATAACGTATAACGTATAACGTATAACGTATAACGTATAACGTATGACGTATAACGAATAACGTATAACGTATAACGTATAACGTATAACGTATAACGTATAACGTTAAACGTATAACGTATAACGTATAACGTATAACGTATAACGTATAATGTATAACGTATAACGAATGACGTATAACGTATAACGTATATCGTCTAACGTACAACGTATAACGTATAACGTATATCGTCTAACGTACAACGTATAACGTATAACGTATAACATAAATCGTATAACGTATAACGCATACCGTATAATGTATAACGAATAACGTATAACGTATAACGTATAACACATAATGTATAACGCATATCCTATAACGTGTGCCGTATAACGTATAACGTATAACCTATAACGTATAACGTGTAACGTAGAACGTATAACGTACAACGTACAACGTATAACGTATGACGTATAACGTATAACGTATAACGTATAACGTATAACGTATAACGTATAACGTATAACGTATAACGTATAACGTATAACGTATAACGTATAACGTATAACGTATAACGTATAACGTATAACGTATAACGTATAACGTATAACGTATAACGTATAACGTATAACGTATAACGTATAACGTATAACGTATAACGTATAACGTATAACGTATAACGTATAACGTATATCGTATAACGTATAACGTATAACGTATAACGTATAACGTATAACGTATAACGTATAACGTATAACGTATAACGTATAACGTATAACGTATAACGTATAACGTATAACGTATAACGTATAACGTATAACGTATAACGTATAACGTATAACGTATAACGTATAACGTATAACGTATAACGTATAACGTATAACGTATAACGTATAACGTATAACGTATAACGTATAACGTATAACGTATAACGTATAACGTATATCGTATAACGTATAACGTATAACGTATAACGTATAACGTATAACGTATAACGTATAACGTATAACGTATAACGTATAACGTATAACGTATAACGTATAACGTATAACGTATAACGTATAACGTATAACGTATAACGTATAACGTATAACGTATAACGTATAACGTATAACGTATAACGTATAACGTATAACGTATAACGTATAACGTATATCGTCTAACGTACAACGTATAACGTATAACGTATAACATAAATCGTATAACGTATAACGCATACCGTATAATGTATAACGAATAACGTATAACGTATAACGTATAACACATAATGTATAACGCATATCCTATAACGTGTGCCGTATAACGTATAACGTATAACCTATAACGTATAACGTGTAACGTAGAACGTATAACGTACAACGTACAACGTATAACGTATGACGTATAACGTATAACGTATAACATATAACGTATAACGTATAATGTATAACGTATAACGAATGACGTATAACGTATAACGTATATCGTCTAACGTACAACGTATAACGTATAACGTATATCGTCTAACGTACAACGTATAACGTATAACGTATAACATAAATCGTATAACGTATAACGCATACCGTATAATGTATAACGAATAACGTATAACGTATAACGTATAACACATAATGTATAACGCATATCCTATAACGTGTGCCGTATAACGTATAACGTATAACCTATAACGTATAACGTGTAACGTAGAACGTATAACGTATAACGTATAACGTATAACCTATAACGTATAGCGTGTAACGTAGAACGTATAACGTACAACGTACAACGTATAACGTATAACGTATAACGTATAACGTATAACGTATAACGTATAACGTATAACGTATAACGTATAACGTATAACGTATAACGTATAACGTATAACGTATAACGTATAACGTATAACGTATAACGTATAACGTATAACGTATAACGTATACCGTATAACGTTGAACGTATAACGTATAACGTATAACGTATAACGTATAACGTATAACGTTAAACGTATAACGTATAACGTATAACGTATAACGTATAACGTATAACGTATAATGTATAACGTATAACGAATGACGTATAACGTATAACGTATATCGTCTAACGTATAACGTATAACCTATTACGTACACGTGTAACGTATAACGTATAACGTATAACGTACAACGTATAACGTAAAACGTATAACGTATAACGTATAACGTATAACGTATACCGTATAACGTTGAACGTATAACGTATAACGTATAACGTATAACGTATAACGTATAACGTATAACGTATAACGTATAACGTATAACGTATAACGTATAACGTATAACGTATAACGTATAACGTATAACGTATAACGTACAACGTATAACGTAAAACGTATAACGTATAACGTATAACGTATAACGTATACCGTATAACGTTGAACGTATAACGTATAACGTATAACGTATAACGTATAACGTATAACGTATAACGTATAACGTATAACGTATAACGTATAACGTATAACGTATAACGTATAACGTATAACGTATAACGTATAACGTATAACGTATAACGTATAACGTATAACGTATAACGTATAACGTATAACGTATAACGTATAACGTATATCGTCTAACGTACAACGTATAACGTATAACGTATAACATAAATCGTATAACGTATAACGCATACCGTATAATGTATAACGAATAACGTATAACGTATAACGTATAACACATAATGTATAACGCATATCCTATAACGTGTGCCGTATAACGTATAACGTATAACCTATAACGTATAACGTGTAACGTAGAACGTATAACGTACAACGTACAACGTATAACGTATGACGTATAACGTATAACGTATAACGTATAACGTATAACGTATAACGTATAACGTATAACGTATAACGTATAACGTATAACGTATAACGTATAACGTATAACGTATAACGTATAACGTATAACGTATAACGTATAACGTATAACGTATAACGTATAACGTATAACGTATAACGTATAACGTATAACGTATAACGTATAACGTATAACGTATAACGTATAACGTATAACGTATATCGTATAACGTATAACGTATAACGTATAACGTATAACGTATAACGTATAACGTATAACGTATAACGTATAACGTATAACGTATAACGTATAACGTATAACGTATAACGTATAACGTATAACGTATAACGTATAACGTATAACGTATAACGTATAACGTATAACGTATAACGTATAACGTATAACGTATAACGTATAACGTATAACGTATAACGTATAACGTATAACGTATAACGTATAACGTATAACGTATAACGTATAACGTATAACGTATAACGTATAACGTATAACGTATAACGTATAACGTATATCGTATAACGTATAACGTATAACGTATAACGTATAACGTATAACGTATAACGTATAACGTATAACGTATAACGTATAACGTATAACGTATAACGTATAACGTATAACGTATAACGTATAACGTATAACGTATAACGTATAACGTATAACGTATAACGTATAACGTATAACGTATAACGTATAACGTATAACGTATAACGTATAACGTTTAACGTATAACGTATAACGTATAACGTATAACGTTTAACGTATAACGTATAACGTATAACGTATAACGTATAACGTATAACGTATAACGTATAACGTATAACGTAGAACGTATAACGAATAACGTATAACGTATAACGTATAACGTATAACGTATAACGTATAACGTATGACGTATAACGAATAACGTATAACGTATAACGTATAACGTATAACGTATAACGTTAAACGTATAACGTATAACGTATAACGTATAACGTATAACGTATAACGTATAATGTATAACGTATAACGAATGACGTATAACGTATAACGTATATCGTCTAACGTATAACGTATAACCTATTACGTACACGTGTAACGTATAACGTATAACGTATAACGTACAACGTATAACGTAAAACGTATAACGTATAACGTATAACGTATAACGTATACCGTATAACGTTGAACGTATAACGTATAACGTATAACGTATAACGTATAACGTATAACGTATAACGTATAACGTATAACGTATAACGTATAACGTATAACGTATAACGTATAACGTATAACGTATAACGTATAACGTATAACGTATAACATATAACGTATAACGTATAATGTATAACGTATAACGAATGACGTATAACGTATAACGTATATCGTCTAACGTACAACGTATAACGTATAACGTATATCGTCTAACGTACAACGTATAACGTATAACGTATAACATAAATCGTATAACGTATAACGCATACCGTATAATGTATAACGAATAACGTATAACGTATAACGTATAACACATAATGTATAACGCATATCCTATAACGTGTGCCGTATAACGTATAACGTATAACCTATAACGTATAACGTGTAACGTAGAACGTATAACGTATAACGTATAACGTATAACCTATAACGTATAGCGTGTAACGTAGAACGTATAACGTACAACGTACAACGTATAACGTATAACGTATAACGTATAACGTATAACGTATAACGTATAACGTATAACGTATAACGTATAACGTATAACGTATAACGTATAACGTATAACGTATAACGTATAACGTATAACGTATAACGTATAACGTATAACGTATAACGTATACCGTATAACGTTGAACGTATAACGTATAACGTATAACGTATAACGTATAACGTATAACGTTAAACGTATAACGTATAACGTATAACGTATAACGTATAACGTATAACGTATAATGTATAACGTATAACGAATGACGTATAACGTATAACGTATATCGTCTAACGTATAACGTATAACCTATTACGTACACGTGTAACGTATAACGTATAACGTATAACGTACAACGTATAACGTAAAACGTATAACGTATAACGTATAACGTATAACGTATACCGTATAACGTTGAACGTATAACGTATAACGTATAACGTATAACGTATAACGTATAACGTATAACGTATAACGTATAACGTATAACGTATAACGTATAACGTATAACGTATAACGTATAACGTATAACGTATAACGTACAACGTATAACGTAAAACGTATAACGTATAACGTATAACGTATAACGTATACCGTATAACGTTGAACGTATAACGTATAACGTATAACGTATAACGTATAACGTATAACGTATAACGTATAACGTATAACGTATAACGTATAACGTATAACGTATAACGTATAACGTATAACGTATAACGTATAACGTATAACGTATAACGTATAACGTATAACGTATAACGTATAACGTATAACGTATAACGTATAACGTATAACGTATAACGTATAACGTATAACGTATAACGTATAACGTATAACGTATAACGTATAACGTATAACGTATAACGTATAACGTATAACGTATAACGTATAACGTTTAACGTATAACGTATAACGTATAACGTATAACGTATAACGTATAACGTATAACGTATAACGTATAACGTATAACGTATAACGTATAACGTATAACGTATAACGTAGAACGTATAACGAATAACGTATAACGTATAACGTATAACGTATAACGTATAACGTATAACGTATGACGTATAACGAATAACGTATAACGTATAACGTATAACGTATAACGTATAACGTATAACGTTAAACGTATAACGTATAACGTATAACGTATAACGTATAACGTATAATGTATAACGTATAACGAATGACGTATAACGTATAACGTATATCGTCTAACGTACAACGTATAACGTATAACGTATATCGTCTAACGTACAACGTATAACGTATAACGTATAACATAAATCGTATAACGTATAACGCATACCGTATAATGTATAACGAATAACGTATAACGTATAACGTATAACACATAATGTATAACGCATATCCTATAACGTGTGCCGTATAACGTATAACGTATAACCTATAACGTATAACGTGTAACGTAGAACGTATAACGTACAACGTACAACGTATAACGTATGACGTATAACGTATAACGTATAACGTATAACGTATAACGTATAACGTATAACGTATAACGTATAACGTATAACGTATAACGTATAACGTATAACGTATAACGTATAACGTATAACGTATAACGTATAACGTATAACGTATAACGTATAACGTATAACGTATAACGTATAACGTATAACGTATAACGTATAACGTATAACGTATAACGTATAACGTATAACGTATAACGTATATCGTATAACGTATAACGTATAACGTATAACGTATAACGTATAACGTATAACGTATAACGTATAACGTATAACGTATAACGTATAACGTATAACGTATAACGTATAACGTATAACGTATAACGTATAACGTATAACGTATAACGTAGAACGTATAACGTATAACGTATAACGTATAACGTATAACGTATAACGTATAACGTATAACGTATAACGTATAACGTATAACGCATAATGTATAACGCATATCCTACAACGTATGCCGTATAACGTATAACGTATAACGTATAACGTATAACGTATAAGGTATAACGTATGCCGTATAACGTACAACGCATAACGTATAACGTATAACGTATAGCGTTTAACGAATAAGATATAACGTATAACGCATATCCTAGAACGTATACCGTATAACGTACAACGTATACCGTATAACGTGTAACGTATAACGTATAACGTATAACGTATAACGTATAACGTATAACGTATAACGTATAACGTATAACGTATAACGTATAACCCATAACGTACAATGCATAACGAATAACGTATAACGTATAACGTATAACGTATAACGTATAACGTATAACGTATAACGTATAACGTATAACGTATAACGTATAACGTATAACGTATAACGTAAAACGTATAACGTATAACGTATAACGTATAACGTATAACGTATAACGTATAACGTATAACGTATAACGTATAACGTATAACGTATAACGTATAACGTATAACGTATAACGTATAACGTATAACGTATAACGTATAACGTATAACGTATAACGTATAACGTATAACGTACAACGTATAACGTAAAACGTATAACGTATGACGTACAACGTATAACGTACAACGTATAACGTACAACGTATAACGTATAACGTATAACGTATAACGTATAACGTATAACGTATAACGTATAACGTATAACGTATAACGTATAACGTATAACGTATAACGTATAACGTATAACGTATAACGTATAACGTATAACGTATAACCCATAACGTACAATGTATAACGTATAACGTATAACGTATAACGTATAACGTATAACGTATAACGTATAACGTATAACGTATAACGTATAACGTATATCGTATAACGTATAACGTATAACGTATAACGTATAACGTATAACGTATAACGTATAACGTATAACGTATAACGTATAACGTATAACGTATAACGTATAACGTATAACGTATAACGTATAACGTATAACGTATAACGTAGAACGTATAACGTATAACGTATAACGTATAACGTATAACGTATAACGTATAACGTATAACGTGTAACGTATAACGTATAACGCATAATGTATAACGCATATCCTACAACGTATGCCGTATAACGTATAACGTATAACGTATAACGTATAACGTATAAGGTATAACGTATGCCGTATAACGTACAACGCATAACGTATAACGTATAACGTATAGCGTTTAACGAATAAGATATAACGTATAACGCATATCCTAGAACGTATACCGTATAACGTACAACGTATACCGTATAACGTATAACGTATAACGTATAACGTATAACGTATAACGTATAACGTATAAAGTATAACGTATAACGTATAACGTATAACGTATAACGTATAACGTATAACGTATAACGTATAACGTATAACGTATAACGTATAACGTATAACGTATAACGTATAACGTATAACGTATAACCCATAACGTACAATGTATAACGTATAACGTATAACGTATAACGTATAACGTATAACGTATAACGTATAACGTATAACGTATAACGTATAACGTATATCGTATAACGTATAACGTATAACGTATAACGTATAACGTATAACGTATAACGTATAACGTATAACGTATAACGTATAACGTATAACGTATAACGTATAACGTATAACGTATAACGTATAACGTATAACGTATAACGTAGAACGTATAACGTATAACGTATAACGTATAACGTATAACGTATAACGTATAACGTATAACGTGTAACGTATAACGTATAACGCATAATGTATAACGCATATCCTACAACGTATGCCGTATAACGTATAACGTATAACGTATAACGTATAACGTATAAGGTATAACGTATGCCGTATAACGTACAACGCATAACGTATAACGTATAACGTATAGCGTTTAACGAATAAGATATAACGTATAACGCATATCCTAGAACGTATACCGTATAACGTACAACGTATACCGTATAACGTATAACGTATAACGTATAACGTATAACGTATAACGTATAACGTATAAAGTATAACGTATAACGTATAACGTATAACCCATAACGTACAATGCATAACGAATAACGTATAACGTATAACGTATAACGTATAACGTATAACGTATAACGTATAACGTATAACGTATAACGTATAACGTAAAACGTATAACGTATAACGTATAACTTATAACGTATAACGTATAACGTATAACGTATAACGTGTAACGTATAACGTATAACGTATAACGTATAACGTATAACGTATAAAGTATAACGTATAACGTATAACGTATAACGTATAACGTAAAACGTATAACGTATAACGTATAACGTATAACGTATAACGCATAACGTATAACGTATAACGTGTAACGTATAACGTATAACGTATAACGTATAACGTATAACGTATAACGTATAACGTATAACGTATAACGTATAACGTATAACGTATAACGTATAACGTATTACGTATAACGTATAACGTATAACGTATAACGTATAACGTATAACGTATAACGTATAACGTATAACGTATAACGTATAACGTATAACGTATAACGTATAACGTATAACGTATAACGTATAACGTATAACGTCTGCCGTATAACGTATAACGTATAACGTATAACGTATAACGTATAACGTATAACGTATAACGTATAACGTATAACGTATAACGTATAACGTACAACGTATAACGTACAACGTATAACGTACAACGTATAACGTACAACGTATAACGTAGAACGTATAACGTAGAACGTATAGACGTATAACGTAGAACGTACAACGTATACGTACAACGTATAACGTATAACGTATAACGTACAACGTATACGTACACGTATAACGTACAACGTATAACGTACAACGTATAACGTACAACGTATAACGTACAACGTAAAACGTACAACGTATAACGTACAACGTATATAACGTACAACGTATAACGTACAACGTATAACGTACAACGTATAACGTACAACGTATAACGTCAACGTATAACGTACAACGTATAACGTACAACGTATAACGTACAACGTATAACGTACAACGTAGAACGTATAACGTATAACGTATAACGTATAACGTATAACGTATAAACGTATAACGTATACGTATAACGTATAACGTATAACGTATAACGTATAACGTATAACGTATAACGTATAACGTATAACGTATAACGTAGAAGTTAACGTATAACGTATAACGTATAACGTATAACGTATAACGTATGACGTATAACGAATAACGTATAACGTATAACGTATAACGTATAACGTATAACGTATAACGTTAACGTATAACGTATAACGTATAACGTATAACGTATAACGTATAACGTATAACGTATAACGTATAACGTATGACGTATAACGTATACGTATATCGTCTAACGTACAACGTATAACGTATAACGTATATCGTCTAACGTACAACGTATAACGTATAACGTATAACATAATCGTATAACGTATACCGTATAATGTATAACGAATAACGTATAACGTATAACGTATAACACATAATGTATAACGCATATCCTATAACGTGTGCCGTATAACGTATAACGTATAACCTATAACGTATAACGTGTAACGTAGAACGTATAACGTACAACGTACAACGTATAACGTATGACGTATAACGTATAACGTATAACGTATAACGTATAACGTATAACGTATAACGTATAACGTATAACGTATAACGTATAACGTATAACGTATAACGTATAACGTATAACGTATAACGTATAACGTATAACGTATAACGTATAACGTATAACGTATAACGTATAACGTATAACGTATAACGTATAACGTATAACGTATAACGTATAACGTATATCGTATAACGTATAACGTATAACGTATAACGTATAACGTATAACGTATAACGTATAACGTATAACGTATAACGTATAACGTATAACGTATAACGTATAACGTATAACGTATAACGTATAACGTATAACGTATAACGTATAACGTAGAACGTATAACGTATAACGTATAACGTATAACGTATAACGTATAACGTATAACGTATAACGTATAACGTATAACGTATAACGCATAATGTATAACGCATATCCTACAACGTATGCCGTATAACGTATAACGTATAACGTATAACGTATAACGTATAAGGTATAACGTATAACGTATAACGTATAACGTATAACGTATAACGTATAACCCATAACGTACAATGCATAACGAATAACGTATAACGTATAACGTATAACGTATAACGTATAACGTATAACGTATAACGTATAACGTATAACGTATAACGTATAACGTATAACGTATAACGTATAACGTAAAACGTATAACGTATAACGTATAACGTATAACGTATAACGTATAACGTATAACGTATAACGTATAACGTATAACGTATAACGTATAACGTATAACGTATAACGTATAACGTATAACGTATAACGTATAACGTATAACGTATAACGTATAACGTATAACGTATAACGTACAACGTATAACGTAAAACGTATAACGTATGACGTACAACGTATAACGTACAACGTATAACGTACAACGTATAACGTATAACGTATAACGTATAACGTATAACGTATAACGTATAACGTATAACGTATAACGTATAACGTATAACGTATAACGTATAACGTATAACGTATAACGTATAACGTATAACGTATAACGTATAACCCATAACGTACAATGTATAACGTATAACGTATAACGTATAACGTATAACGTATAACGTATAACGTATAACGTATAACGTATAACGTATAACGTATATCGTATAACGTATAACGTATAACGTATAACGTATAACGTATAACGTATAACGTATAACGTATAACGTATAACGTATAACGTATAACGTATAACGTATAACGTATAACGTATAACGTATAACGTATAACGTATAACGTATAACGTATAACGTATAACGTATAACGTATAACGTATAACGTGTAACGTATAACGTATAACGCATAATGTATAACGCATATCCTACAACGTATGCCGTATAACGTATAACGTATAACGTATAACGTATAACGTATAAGGTATAACGTATGCCGTATAACGTACAACGCATAACGTATAACGTATAACGTATAGCGTTTAACGAATAAGATATAACGTATAACGCATATCCTAGAACGTATACCGTATAACGTACAACGTATACCGTATAACGTATAACGTATAACGTATAACGTATAACGTATAACGTATAACGTATAAAGTATAACGTATAACGTATAACGTATAACCCATAACGTACAATGCATAACGAATAACGTATAACGTATAACGTATAACGTATAACGTATAACGTATAACGTATAACGTATAACGTATAACGTATAACGTAAAACGTATAACGTATAACGTATAACTTATAACGTATAACGTATAACGTATAACGTATAACGTGTAACGTATAACGTATAACGTATAACGTATAACGTATAACGTATAAAGTATAACGTATAACGTATAACGTATAACGTATAACGTATAACGTATAACGTATAACGCATAACGTATAACGTATAACGTGTAACGTATAACGTATAACGTATAACGTATAACGTATAACGTATAACGTATAACGTATAACGTATAACGTATAACGTATAACGTATTACGTATAACGTATAACGTATAACGTATAACGTATAACGTATAACGTATAACGTATAACGTATAACGTATAACGTATAACGTATAACGTATAACGTATAACGTATAACGTATAACGTATAACGTATAACGTCTGCCGTATAACGTATAACGTATAACGTATAACGTATAACGTATAACGTATAACGTATAACGTATAACGTATAACGTATAACGTATAACGTACAACGTATAACGTACAACGTATAACGTACAACGTATAACGTACAACGTATAACGTAGAACGTATAACGTAGAACGTATAACGTAGAACGTATAACGTAGAACGTACAACGTATAACGTACAACGTATAACGTATAACGTATAACGTACAACGTATAACGTACAACGTATAACGTACAACGTATAACGTACAACGTATAACGTACAACGTATAACGTACAACGTATAACGTACAACGTATAACGTACAACGTATAACGTACAACGTATAACGTACAACGTATAACGTACAACGTATAACGTACAACGTATAACGTACAACGTATAACGTACAACGTATAACGTACAACGTATAACGTACAACGTATAACGTACAACGTATAACGTACAACGTATAACGTACAACGTATAACGTACAACGTATAACGTACAACGTATAACGTACAACGTATAACGTACAACGTATAACGTATAACGTATAACGTATAACGTATAACGTATAACGTATAACGTATAACGTATAACGTATAACGTATAACGTATAACGTATAACGTATAACGGATAACGGATAACGTATAACGTATAACGTATAACGTATAACGTATAACGTATAACGTATAACGTATAACGTATAACGTATAACGTATAACGTATAACGTATAACGTATAACGTATAACGTATAACGTATAACGTATAACGTATAACGTATAACGTATAACGGATAACGTATAACGGATAACGTATAACGTATAACGTATAACGTATAACGTATAACGTATAACGTATAACGTATAACGTATAACGTATAACGGATAACGGATAACGTATAACGTATAACGTATAACGTATAACGTATAACGTATAACGTATAACGTATAACGTATAACGTATAACGTATAACGTATAACGTATAACGTATAACGTATAACGTATAACGTATAACGTGTAACGTGTAACGTATAACGTATAACGTATAACGCATAATGTATAACGCATATCCTAAAACGTGTGCCGTATAACGTATAACGTATAACCTATAACGTATAACGTGTAACGTAGAACGTATAACGTACAACGTATAACGTATAACGTATAATGTATAACGTGTAACGTAGAACGTATAACGTACAACGTATAACGTAAAACGTATAACGTATGACGTACAACGTATAACGTATAACGTATAACGTATAACGTATAACGTATAACGTATAACGTATAACGTATAACGTATAACGTATAACGTATAACGTACAACGTATAACGTATTACGTATAACGTATAACGTATAACGTATAACCCATAACGTACAATGTATAACGAATAACGTATAACGTATAACGTATAACGTATAACGTATAACGTATAACGTATAACGTATAACGCATAATGTATAACGCATATCCTAAAACGTCTGCCGTATAACGTATAACGTATAACGTATAACGTATAACGTATAACGTGTAACGTGTAACGTATAACGTATAACGTATAACGCATAATGTATAACGCATATCCCAAAACGTGTGCCGTATAACGTATAACGTATAACCTATAACGTATAACGTGTAACGTAGAACGTATAACGTATAACGTATAACGTATAACGTACAACGTGTAACGTAGAACGTATAACGTATAACGTATAACGTATAACGTATAACGTATAACGTATAACGGATAACGTATAACGGATAACGTATAACGTATAACGTATAACGTATAACGTATAACGTATAACGTATAACGTATAACGTATAACGTATAACGTATAACGTATAACGTATAACGTATAAAGTATAACGTATAACGTATAACGTATAACGCATAATGTGTAACGCATATCCTAAAACGTGTGCCGTATAACGTATAACGTATAACCTATTACGTACAACGTGTAACGTATAACGTATAACGTATAACGTATAACGTATAACGTATAACGTATAACGTATAACGTATAACGTATAACGTATAACGTATAACGTGTAACGTGTAACGTATAACGTATAACGTATAACGCATAATGTATAACGCATATCCTAAAACGTGTGCCGTATAACGTATAACGTATAACCTATAACGTATAACGTGTAACGTAGAACGTATAACGTACAACGTATAACGTATAACGTATAATGTATAACGTGTAACGTAGAACGTATAACGTACAACGTATAACGTAAAACGTATAACGTATGACGTACAACGTATAACGTATAACGTATAACGTATAACGTATAACGTATAACGTATAACGTATAACGTATAACGTATAACGTATAACGTATAACGTATAACGTATAACGTATAACGTATAACGTATTACGTATAACGTATAACGTATAACGTATAACCCATAACGTACAATGTATAACGAATAACGTATAACGTATAACGTATAACGTATAACGTATAACGTATAACGTATAACGTATAACGCATAATGTATAACGCATATCCTAAAACGTCTGCCGTATAACGTATAACGTATAACGTATAACGTATAACGTATAACGTGTAACGTGTAACGTATAACGTATAACGTATAACGCATAATGTATAACGCATATCCCAAAACGTGTGCCGTATAACGTATAACGTATAACCTATAACGTATAACGTGTAACGTAGAACGTATAACGTATAACGTATAACGTATAACGTACAACGTGTAACGTAGAACGTATAACGTATAACGTATAACCTATAACGTATAACGTATAACGTATAACGTATAACGTATATCGTATAACGTATAACGTATAACGTATAACGTATAACGTATAACGTATAACGTGTAACGTATAACGTATAACGTATAACGTATAACGTATAACGTATAAAGTATAACGTATAACGTATAACGTATAACGTATAACGTATAACGTATTACGTATAACGTATAACGTATAACGTATAACGTATAACGTATAACGTATAACGTATAACGTATAACGTATAACGTATAACGTATAACGTATAACGTATAACGTATAAAGTATAACGTATAACCCATAACGTACAATGCATAACGAATAACGTATAACGTATAACGTATAACGTATGACGTATAACGTATAACGTATAACGTATAACGTATAACGTATAACGTATAACGTAAAACGTAGAACGTATAACGTATAACGTATAACGTATAACGTATAACGTATAACGTACAACGTGTAACGTAGAACGTATAACGTATAACGTATAACCTATAACGTATAACGTATAACGTATAACGTATAACGTATATCGTATAACGTATAACGTATAACGTATAACGTATAACGTATAACGTATAACGTATTACGTATAACGTATAACGTATAACGTATAACGTATAACGTATAACGTATAACGTATAACGTATAACGTATAACGTATAACGTATAACGTATAACGTATAACGTATAACGTATAACGTATAACGTATAACGTATAACGTCTGCCGTATAACGTATAACGTATAACGTATAACGTATAACGTATAACGTATAACGTATAACGTATAACGTATAACGTATAACGTATAACGTACAACGTACAACGTACAACGTATAACGTACAACGTATAACGTACAACGTATAACGTACAACGTATAACGTACAACGTATAACGTACAACGTATAACGTACAACGTATAACGTACAACGTATAACGTACAACGTATAACGTACAACGTATAACGTACAACGTATAACGTACAACGTATAACGTACAACGTATAACGTACAACGTATAACGTACAACGTATAACGTACAACGTATAACGTACAACGTATAACGTACAACGTATAACGTACAACGTATAACGTACAACGTATAACGTACAACGTATAACGTACAACGTATAACGTACAACGTATAACGTACAACGTATAACGTACAACGTATAACGTACAACGTATAACGTACAACGTATAACGTACAACGTATAACGTACAACGTATAACGTACAACGTATAACGTACAACGTATAACGTACAACGTATAACGTACAACGTATAACGTACAACGTATAACGTACAACGTATAACGTACAACGTATAACGTACAACGTATAACGTACAACGTATAACGTACAACGTATAACGTACAACGTATAACGTACAACGTATAACGTACAACGTATAACGTACAACGTATAACGTACAACGTATAACGTACAACGTATAACGTACAACGTATAACGTACAACGTATAACGTACAACGTATAACGTATAACGTATAACGTATAACGTATAACGTTGAACGTATAACGTATAAATAATAACGTATAACGTATAACGTATAACGTATAACGTATAACGTATAACGTATAACGTATAACGTATAACGTATTACGTATAACGTATAACGTATAACGTATAACGTATAACGTATAACGTATAACGTATAACGTATAACGTATAACGTATAACGTATAACGTATAACGTATAACGTATAACGTATAACGTATAACGTATAACGTATAACGTATAACGTATAACGTATAACGTATAACGTATAACGTATAACGTATAACGTATAACGTATAACGTATAACCTATAACGTATAACCTATAACGTATAACGTGTAACGTAGAACGTATAACGTATAACGTATAACCTATAACGTATGACGTGTAACGTAGAACGTATAACGTACAACGTATAACGTAAAACGTATAACGTATGACGTACAACGTATAACGTACAACGTATAACGTACAACGTACAACGTATAACGTATAACGTATAACGTATAACGTATAACGTATAACGTATAACGTGTAACGTATAACGTATAACGTATAACGTATAACGTATAACGTATAACGTATAACGTATAACCCATAACGTACAATGTATAACGTATAACGTATAACGTATAACGTATAACGTATAACGTATAACGTATAACGTATAACGTATAACGTATAACGTATAACGTATATCGTATAACGTATAACGTATAACGTATAACGTATAACGTATAACGTATAACGTATAACGTATAACGTATAACGTATAACGTATAACGTATAACGTATAACGTATAACGTATAACGTATAACGTATAACGTATAACGTAGAACGTATAACGTATAACGTATAACGTATAACGTATAACGTATAACGTATAACGTATAACGTATAACGTGTAACGTATAACGTATAACGCATAATGTATAACGCATATCCTACAACGTATGCCGTATAACGTATAACGTATAACGTATAACGTATAACGTATAAGGTATAACGTATGCCGTATAACGTACAACGCATAACGTATAACGTATAACGTATAGCGTTTAACGAATAAGATATAACGTATAACGCATATCCTAGAACGTATACCGTATAACGTACAACGTATACCGTATAACGTATAACGTATAACGTATAACGTATAACGTATAACGTATAACGTATAACGTATAACGTATAACGTATAACGTATAACGTATAACGTAAAACGTATAACGTATAACGTATAACTTATAACGTATAACGTATAACGTATAACGTATAACGTGTAACGTATAACGTATAACGTATAACGTATAACGTATAACGTATAAAGTATAACGTATAACGTATAACGTATAACGTATAACGTATAACGTATTACGTATAACGTATAACGTATAACGTATAACGTATAACGTATAACGTATAACGTATAACGTATAACGTATAACGTATAACGTATAACGTATAAAGTATAACGTATAACGTATAACGTATAACCCATAACGTACAATGCATAACGAATAACGTATAACGTATAACGTATAACGTATAACGTATAACGTATAACGTATAACGTATAACGTATAACGTATAACGTATAACGTAAAACGTATAACGTATAACGTATAACGTATAACGTATAACGTATAACGTATAACGTATAACGTGTAACGTATAACGTATAACGTATAACGTATAACGTATAACGTATAACGTATAACGTATAACGTATAACGTATAACGTATAACGTATAACGTATTACGTATAACGTATAACGTATAACGTATAACGTATAACGTATAACGTATAACGTATAACGTATAACGTATAACGTATAACGTATAACGTATAACGTATAACGTATAACGTATAACGTATAACGTATAACGTATAACGTCTGCCGTATAACGTATAACGTATAACGTATAACGTATAACGTATAACGTATAACGTATAACGTATAACGTATAACGTATAACGTATAACGTACAACGTATAACGTACAACGTATAACGTACAACGTATAACGTACAACGTATAACGTAGAACGTATAACGTAGAACGTATAACGTAGAACGTATAACGTAGAACGTACAACGTATAACGTACAACGTATAACGTACAACGTATAACGTACAACGTATAACGTACAACGTATAACGTACAACGTATAACGTACAACGTATAACGTACAACGTATAACGTACAACGTATAACGTACAACGTATAACGTACAACGTATAACGTACAACGTATAACGTACAACGTATAACGTACAACGTATAACGTACAACGTATAACGTACAACGTATAACGTACAACGTATAACGTACAACGTATAACGTACAACGTATAACGTACAACGTATAACGTACAACGTATAACGTACAACGTATAACGTACAACGTATAACGTACAACGTATAACGTATAACGTATAACGTATAACGTATAACGTATAACGTATAACGTATAACGTATAACGTATAACGTATAACGTATAACGTATAACGTATAACGTATAACGGATAACGGATAACGTATAACGTATAACGTATAACGTATAACGTATAACGTATAACGTATAACGTATAACGTATAACGTATAACGTATAACGTATAACGTATAACGTATAACGTATAACGTATAACGTATAACGTATAACGTACAACGTATAACGTATAACGTATAATGTATAACGTGTAACGTAGAACGTATAACGTACAACGTATAACGTAAAACGTATAACGTATGACGTACAACGTATAACGTATAACGTATAACGTATAACGTATAACGTATAACGTATAACGTATAACGTATAACGTACAACGTATAACGTATAACGTATAACGTATAACGTATTACGTATAACGTATAACGTATAACGTATAACCCATAACGTACAATGTATAACGAATAACGTATAACGTATAACGTATAACGTATAACGTATAACGTATAACGTATAACGTATAACGCATAATGTATAACGCATATCCTAAAACGTCTGCCGTATAACGTATAACGTATAACGTATAACGTATAACGTATAACGTGTAACGTGTAACGTATAACGTATAACGTATAACGCATAATGTATAACGCATATCCCAAAACGTGTGCCGTATAACGTATAACGTATAACCTATAACGTATAACGTGTAACGTAGAACGTATAACGTATAACGTATAACGTATAACGTACAACGTGTAACGTAGAACGTATAACGTATAACGTATAACCTATAACGTATAACGTATAACGTATAACGTATAACGTATATCGTATAACGTATAACGTATAACGTATAACGTATAACGTATAACGTATAACGTATAACGTATAACGTATAACGTATAACGTATAACGTATAACGTATAACGTATAACGTATAACGTATAACGTGTAACGTATAACGTATAACGTATAACGTATAACGTATAACGTATAACGTATAACGTATAACGTATAACGTGTAACGTATAACGTATAACGTATAACGTATAACGTATAACGTTTAACGTATAACGTATAACGTATAACGTATAACGTATAACGTATAACGTATAACGTATAACGGATAACGTATAACGGATAACGTATAACGTATAACGTATAACGTATAACGTATAACGTATCACGTCTGCCGTATAACGTATAACGTATAACGTATAACGTATAACGTATAACGTATAACGTATAACGTATAACGTATAACGTATAACGTATAACGTACAACGTATAACGTACAACGTATAACGTACAACGTATAACGTACAACGTATAACGTACAACGTATAACGTACAACGTATAACGTACAACGTATAACGTACAACGTATAACGTACAACGTATAACGTACAACGTATAACGTACAACGTATAACGTACAACGTATAACGTACAACGTATAACGTACAACGTATAACGTACAACGTATAACGTACAACGTATAACGTACAACGTATAACGTACAACGTATAACGTACAACGTATAACGTACAACGTATAACGTACAACGTATAACGTACAACGTATAACGTACAACGTATAGCGTACAACGTATAGCGTACAACGTATAACGTACAACGTATAACGTACAACGTATAACGTACAACGTATAACGTACAACGTATAACGTACAACGTATAACGTACAACGTATAACGTACAACGTATAACGTACAACGTATAACGTACAACGTATAACGTACAACGTATAACGTATAACGTATAACGTATAACGTATAACGTATAACGTATAACGTATAACGTATAACGTATAACGTATAACGTATAACGTATAACGGATAACGGATAACGTATAACGTATAACGTATAACGTATAACGTATAACGTATAACGTATAACGTATAACGTATAACGTATAACGTATAACGTATAACGTATAACGTATAACGTATAACGTATAACGTATAACGTATAACGTATAACGTATAACGTATAACGGATAACGTATAACGGATAACGTATAACGTATAACGTATAACGTATAACGTATAACGTATAACGTATAACGTATAACGTATAACGTATAACGTATAACGTATAACGTATAACGTATAACGTATAACGTATAACGCATAATGTGTAACGCATATCCTAAAACGTGTGCCGTATAACGTATAACGTATAACCTATTACGTACAACGTGTAACGTATAACGTATAACGTATAACGTATAACGTATAACGTATAACGTATAACGTATAACGTATAACGTATAACGTATAACGTATAACGTGTAACGTGTAACGTATAACGTATAACGTATAACGCATAATGTATAACGCATATCCTAAAACGTGTGCCGTATAACGTATAACGTATAACCTATAACGTATAACGTGTAACGTAGAACGTATAACGTACAACGTATAACGTATAACGTATAATGTATAACGTGTAACGTAGAACGTATAACGTACAACGTATAACGTAAAACGTATAACGTATGACGTACAACGTATAACGTATAACGTATAACGTATAACGTATAACGTATAACGTATAACGTATAACGTATAACGTATAACGTATAACGTATAACGTATAACGTATAACGTATTACGTATAACGTATAACGTATAACGTATAACCCATAACGTACAATGTGTAACGAATAACGTATAACGTATAACGTATAACGTATAACGTATAACGTATAACGTATAACGTATAACGCATAATGTATAACGCATATCCTAAAACGTCTGCCGTATAACGTATAACGTATAACGTATAACGTATAACGTATAACGTGTAACGTGTAACGTATAACGTATAACGTATAACGCATAATGTATAACGCATATCCCAAAACGTGTGCCGTATAACGTATAACGTATAACCTATAACGTATAACGTGTAACGTAGAACGTATAACGTATAACGTATAACGTATAACGTACAACGTGTAACGTAGAACGTATAACGTATAACGTATAACCTATAACGTATAACGTATAACGTATAACGTATAACGTATATCGTATAACGTATAACGTATAACGTATAACGTATAACGTATAACGTATAACGTATAACGTATAACGTATAACGTATAACGTATAACGTATAACGTATAACGTATAACGTATAACGTATAACGTGTAACGTATAACGTATAACGTATAACGTATAACGTATAACGTATAACGTATAACGTATAACGTATAACGTGTAACGTATAACGTATAACGTATAACGTATAACGTATAACGTTTAACGTATTAAGTATAACGTATAACGTATAACGTATAACGTATAACGTATAACGTATAACGTATAACGTATAACGTATAACGTCTGCCGTATAACGTATAACGTATAACGTATAACGTATAACGTATAACGTATAACGTATAACGTATAACGTATAACGTATAACGTATAACGTATAACGTATAACGTATAACGTATAACGTATAACGTATAACGTATAACGTATAACGTATAACGTATAACGTATAACGTATAACGTATAACGTATAACGTATAACGTACAACGTATAACGTACAACGTATAACGTACAACGTATAACGTAGAACGTATAACGTACAACGTATAACGTACAACGTATAACGTACAACGTATAACGTACAACGTATAACGTACAACGTATAACGTACAACGTATAACGTACAACGTATAACGTACAACGTATAACGTACAACGTATAACGTACAACGTATAACGTACAACGTATAACGTACAACGTATAACGTACAACGTATAACGTACAACGTATAACGTACAACGTATAACGTACAACGTATAACGTACAACGTATAACGTACAACGTATAACGTACAACGTATAACGTACAACGTATAACGTACAACGTATAACGTACAACGTATAACGTACAACGTATAACGTACAACGTATAACGTACAACGTATAACGTACAACGTATAACGTACAACGTATAACGTACAACGTATAACGTACAACGTATAACGTACAACGTATAACGTACAACGTATAACGTACAACGTATAACGTACAACGTATAACGTACAACGTATAACGTACAACGTATAACGTACAACGTATAACGTACAACGTATAACGTACAACGTATAACGTACAACGTATAACGTACAACGTATAACGTATAACGTATAACGTACAACGTATAACGTATAACGTACAACGTATAACGTAAAACGTATAACGCATAACGTATAACGTATAACGTATACCGTAAAACGTTGAACGTATAACGTATAAATAATAACGTATAACGTATAACGTATAACGTATAACGTATAACGTATAACGTACAACGTATAACGTACAACGTATAACGTACAACGTATAGCGTACAACGTATAACGTACAACGTATAACGTACAACGTATAACGTACAACGTATAACGTATAACGTATAACGTATAACGTATAACGTATAACGTATAACGCATAATGTGTAACGCATATCCTAAAACGTGTGCCGTATAACGTATAACGTATAACCTATTACGTACAACGTGTAACGTATAACGTATAACGTATAACGTACAACGTATAACGTAAAACGTATAACGCATAACGTATAACGTATAACGTATACCGTATAACGTTGAACGTATAACGTATAAATAATAACGTATAACGTATAACGTATAACGCATAATGTGTAACGCATATCCTAAAACGTGTGCCGTATAACGTATAACGTATAACGTATAACGTATAACGTATAACGTATAACGTATAACGTATAACGTATAACGTATAACGTATAACGTATAACGTATAACGTATAACGTATAACGTATAACGTATAACGTATAACGTATAACGTATAACGTATAACGTATAACGTATAACGTGTAACGTGTAACGTATAACGTATAACGTATAACGCATAATGTATAACGCATATCCTAAAACGTGTGCCGTATAACGTATAACGTATAACCTATAACGTATAACGTGTAACGTAGAACGTATAACGTACAACGTATAACGTATAACGTATAACGTATAACGTATAACGTATAACGTATAACGTATAACGTATAACGTATAACGTAAAACGTATAACGTATAACGCATAACGTACAATGTATAACGAATAACGTATAACGTATAACGTATAACGTATATTGTATAACGTATAACGTATAACGTATAACGTATAACGCATAATGTATAACGCATATCCTAAAACGTGTGCCGTATAACGTATAACGTATAACCTATAACGTATAACGTGTAACGTAGAACATATAACGTACAACGTATAACGTAAAACGTATAACGTATGACGTACAACGTATAACGTATAACGTATAACGTATAACGTATAACGTATAACGTATAACGTATAACGTATAACGTATAACGTATAACGTATAACGTATAACGTATAACGTATAACGTATAACGTATAACGTATAACGTATAACGTATAACGTATAACGTATAACCCATAACGTACAATGTATAACGAATAACGTATAACGTATAACGTATAACGTATAACGTATAACGTATAACGTACAACGTGTAACGTAGAACGTATAACGTATAACGTATAACCTATAACGTATAACGTATAACGTATAACGTATAACGTATAACGTATATCGTATAACGTATAACGTATAACGTATAACGTATAACGTATAACGTATAACGTATAACGTATAACGTATAACGTATAACGTATAACGTATAACGTATAACGTATAACGTATAACGTATAACGTATAACGTATAACGTATAACGTATAACGTATAACGTATAACGTATAACGTATAACGTATAACGTATAACGTATAACGTATAACGTATAACGTATAACGTATAACGTATAACGTATAACGTATAACGTATAACGTATAACGTATAACGTATAACGTATAACGTATAACGTATAACGTATAACGTATAACGTATAACGCATAATGTATAACGCATATCCTAAAACGTGTGCCGTATAACGTATAACGTATAACCTATAACGTATAACGTGTAACGTAGAACATATAACGTACAACGTATAACGTAAAACGTATAACGTATGACGTACAACGTATAACGTATAACGTATAACGTATAACGTATAACGTATAACGTATAACGTATAACGTATAACGTATAACGTATAACGTATAACGTATAACGTATAACGTATAACGTATAACGTATAACGTATAACGTATAACGTATAACGTATAACGTATAACCCATAACGTACAATGTATAACGAATAACGTATAACGTATAACGTATAACGTATAACGTATAACGTATAACGTACAACGTATAACGTATAACGTATAACGTATAACGTACAACGTATAACGTACAACGTACAACGTACAACGTATAACGTAGAACGTATAACGTACAACGTATAACGTACAACGTATAACGTACAACGTATAACGTACAACGTATAACGTACAACGTATAACGTATAACGTATAACGTACAACGTATAACGTATAACGTATAACGTATAACGTATAACGTATAACGTATAACGTATAACGTATAACGTATAACGTATAACGCATAATGTGTAACGCATATCCTAAAACTTGTGCCGTATAACGTATAACGTATAACCTATTACGTACAAAGTGTAACGTATAACGTATAACGTATAACGTATAACGTATAACGTATAACGTATAACGTATAACGTATAACGTATAACGTATAACGTATAACGTATAACGCATAATGTGTAACGCATATCCTAAAACTTGTGCCGTATAACGTATAACGTATAACCTATTACGTACAAAGTGTAACGTATAACGTATAACGTATAACGTACAACGTATAACGTATAACGTATAACGTATAACGTATAACCCATAACGTACAATGTATAACGAATAACGTATAACGTATAACGTATAACGTATAACGTATAACGTATAACGTATAACGTATAACGTATAACGTATAACGTATAACGTCTGCCGTATAACGTATAACGTATAACGTATAACGTATAACGTATAACGTATAACGTATAACGTATAACGTATAACGTATAACGTATAACGTATAACGTATAACATATAACGTATAACGTATAACGTATAACGTATAACGTATAACGTATAACGTATAACGTATAACGTATAACGTATAACGTATAACGTATAACGTATAACGTATAACGTATAACGTATAACGTATAACGTATAACGTATAACGTATAACGTATAACGTATAACGAATGACGTATAACGTAGAACGTATAACGTATAACGTATAACGTATAACGTACAACGTGTAACGTAGAACGTATAACGTATAACGTATAACCTATAACGTATAACGTATAACGTATAACGTATAACGTATATCGTATAACGTATAACGTATAACGTATAACGTATAACGTATAACGTATAACGTGTAACGTATAACGTATAACGTATAACGTATAACGTATAACGTATAAAGTATAACGTATAACGTATAACGTATAACGTATAACGTATAACGTATTACGTATAACGTATAACGTATAACGTATAACGTATAACGTATAACGTATAACGTATAACGTATAACGTATAACGTATAACGTATAACGTATAAAGTATAACGTATAACGTATAACGTATAACCCAAAACGTACAATGCATAACGAATAACGTATAACGTATAACGTATAACGTATAACGTATAACGTATAACGTATAACGTATAACGTATAACGTATAACGTATAACGTAAAACGTAGAACGTATAACGTATAACGTATAACGTATAACGTACAACGTGTAACGTAGAACGTATAACGTATAACGTATAACCTATAACGTATAACGTATAACGTATAACGTATAACGTATATCGTATAACGTATAACGTATAACGTACAACGTATAACGTACAACGTATAACGTACAACGTATAACGTACAACGTATAACGTACAACGTATAACGTACAACGTATAACGTACAACGTATAACGTACAACGTATAACGTACAACGTATAACGTACAACGTATAACGTACAACGTATAACGTACAACGTATAACGTACAACGTATAACGTACAACGTATAACGTACAACGTATAACGTACAACGTATAACGTACAACGTATAACGTATAACGTATAACGTATAACGTATAACGTTGAACGTATAACGTATAAATAATAACGTATAACGTATAACGTATAACGTATAACGTATAACGTATAACGTATAACGTATAACGTATTACGTATAACGTATAACGTATAACGTATAACGTATAACGTATAACGTATAACGTATAACGTATAACGTATAACGTATAACGTATAACGTATAACGTATAACGTATAACGTATAACGTATAACGTATAACGTATAACGTATAACGTATAACGTATAACGTATAACGTATAACGTATAACGTATAACGTATAACGTATAACGTATAACGTATAACGTATAACCTATAACGTATAACCTATAACGTATAACGTGTAACGTATAACGTATAACGTATAACGTATAACCCATAACGTACAATGTATAACGTATAACGTATAACGTATAACGTATAACGTATAACGTATAACGTATAACGTATAACGTATAACGTATAACGTATAACGTATATCGTATAACGTATAACGTATAACGTATAACGTATAACGTATAACGTATAACGTATAACGTATAACGTATAACGTATAACGTATAACGTATAACGTATAACGTATAACGTATAACGTATAACGTATAACGTATAACGTAGAACGTATAACGTAGAACGTATAACGTATAACGTATAACGTATAACGTATAACGTATAACGTATAACGTATAACGTATAACGTGTAACGTATAACGTATAACGCATAATGTATAACGCATATCCTACAACGTATGCCGTATAACGTATAACGTATAACGTATAACGTATAACGTATAAGGTATAACGTATGCCGTATAACGTACAACGCATAACGTATAACGTATAACGTATAGCGTTTAACGAATAAGATATAACGTATAACGCATATCCTAGAACGTATACCGTATAACGTACAACGTATACCGTATAACGTATAACGTATAACGTATAACGTATAACGTATAACGTATAACGTATAACGTATAACGTATAACGTATAACGTATAACGTAAAACGTATAACGTATAACGTATAACTTATAACGTATAACGTATAACGTATAACGTATAACGTATAACGTGTAACGTATAACGTATAACGTATAACGTATAACGTATAACGTATAAAGTATAACGTATAACGTATAACGTATAACGTATAACGTATAACGTATTACGTATAACGTATAACGTATAACGTATAACGTATAACGTATAACGTATAACGTATAACGTATAACGTATAACGTATAACGTATAACGTATAAAGTATAACGTATAACGTATAACGTATAACCCATAACGTACAATGCATAACGAATAACGTATAACGTATAACGTATAACGTATAACGTATAACGTATAACGTATAACGTATAACGTATAACGTATAACGTAAAACGTATAACGTATAACGTATAACGTATAACGTATAACGTATAACGTGTAACGTATAACGTGTAACGTATAACGTATAACGTATAACGTATAACGTATAACGTATAACGTATAACGTATAACGTATAACGTATAACGTATAACGTATAACGTATTACGTATAACGTATAACGTATAACGTATAACGTATAACGTATAACGTATAACGTATAACGTATAACGTATAACGTATAACGTATAACGTATAACGTATAACGTATAACGTATAACGTATAACGTATAACGTATAACGTCTGCCGTATAACGTATAACGTATAACGTATAACGTATAACGTATAACGTATAACGTATAACGCATAATGTGTAACGCATATCCTAAAACTTGTGCCGTATAACGTATAACGTATAACCTATTACGTACAAAGTGTAACGTATAACGTATAACGTATAACGTATAACGTATAACGTATAACGTATAACGTATAACGTATAACGTATAACGTATAACGTATAACGTATAACGCATAATGTGTAACGCATATCCTAAAACTTGTGCCGTATAACGTATAACGTATAACCTATTACGTACAAAGTGTAACGTATAACGTATAACGTATAACGTACAACGTATAACGTATAACGTATAACGTATAACGTATAACGTATAACCCATAACGTACAATGTATAACGAATAACGTATAACGTATAACGTATAACGTATAACGTATAACGTATAACGTATAACGTATAACGTATAACGTATAACGTATAACGTCTGCCGTATAACGTATAACGTATAACGTATAACGTATAACGTATAACGTATAACGTATAACGTATAACGTATAACGTATAACGTATAACGTATAACGTATAACATATAACGTATAACGTATAACGTATAACGTATAACGTATAACGTATAACGTATAACGTATAACGTATAACGTATAACGTATAACGTATAACGTATAACGTATAACGTATAACGTATAACGTATAACGTATAACGTATAACGTATAACGTATAACGTATAACGAATGACGTATAACGTAGAACGTATAACGTATAACGTATAACGTATAACGTACAACGTGTAACGTAGAACGTATAACGTATAACGTATAACCTATAACGTATAACGTATAACGTATAACGTATAACGTATATCGTATAACGTATAACGTATAACGTATAACGTATAACGTATAACGTATAACGTGTAACGTATAACGTATAACGTATAACGTATAACGTATAACGTATAAAGTATAACGTATAACGTATAACGTATAACGTATAACGTATAACGTATTACGTATAACGTATAACGTATAACGTATAACGTATAACGTATAACGTATAACGTATAACGTATAACGTATAACGTATAACGTATAACGTATAAAGTATAACGTATAACGTATAACGTATAACCCAAAACGTACAATGCATAACGAATAACGTATAACGTATAACGTATAACGTATAACGTATAACGTATAACGTATAACGTATAACGTATAACGTATAACGTATAACGTAAAACGTAGAACGTATAACGTATAACGTATAACGTATAACGTACAACGTGTAACGTAGAACGTATAACGTATAACGTATAACCTATAACGTATAACGTATAACGTATAACGTATAACGTATATCGTATAACGTATAACGTATAACGTACAACGTATAACGTACAACGTATAACGTACAACGTATAACGTACAACGTATAACGTACAACGTATAACGTACAACGTATAACGTACAACGTATAACGTACAACGTATAACGTACAACGTATAACGTACAACGTATAACGTACAACGTATAACGTACAACGTATAACGTACAACGTATAACGTACAACGTATAACGTACAACGTATAACGTACAACGTATAACGTACAACGTATAACGTATAACGTATAACGTATAACGTATAACGTTGAACGTATAACGTATAAATAATAACGTATAACGTATAACGTATAACGTATAACGTATAACGTATAACGTATAACGTATAACGTATTACGTATAACGTATAACGTATAACGTATAACGTATAACGTATAACGTATAACGTATAACGTATAACGTATAACGTATAACGTATAACGTATAACGTATAACGTATAACGTATAACGTATAACGTATAACGTATAACGTATAACGTATAACGTATAACGTATAACGTATAACGTATAACGTATAACGTATAACGTATAACGTATAACGTATAACGTATAACCTATAACGTATAACCTATAACGTATAACGTGTAACGTATAACGTATAACGTATAACGTATAACCCATAACGTACAATGTATAACGTATAACGTATAACGTATAACGTATAACGTATAACGTATAACGTATAACGTATAACGTATAACGTATAACGTATAACGTATATCGTATAACGTATAACGTATAACGTATAACGTATAACGTATAACGTATAACGTATAACGTATAACGTATAACGTATAACGTATAACGTATAACGTATAACGTATAACGTATAACGTATAACGTATAACGTATAACGTAGAACGTATAACGTAGAACGTATAACGTATAACGTATAACGTATAACGTATAACGTATAACGTATAACGTATAACGTATAACGTGTAACGTATAACGTATAACGCATAATGTATAACGCATATCCTACAACGTATGCCGTATAACGTATAACGTATAACGTATAACGTATAACGTATAAGGTATAACGTATGCCGTATAACGTACAACGCATAACGTATAACGTATAACGTATAGCGTTTAACGAATAAGATATAACGTATAACGCATATCCTAGAACGTATACCGTATAACGTACAACGTATACCGTATAACGTATAACGTATAACGTATAACGTATAACGTATAACGTATAACGTATAACGTATAACGTATAACGTATAACGTATAACGTAAAACGTATAACGTATAACGTATAACTTATAACGTATAACGTATAACGTATAACGTATAACGTATAACGTGTAACGTATAACGTATAACGTATAACGTATAACGTATAACGTATAAAGTATAACGTATAACGTATAACGTATAACGTATAACGTATAACGTATTACGTATAACGTATAACGTATAACGTATAACGTATAACGTATAACGTATAACGTATAACGTATAACGTATAACGTATAACGTATAACGTATAAAGTATAACGTATAACGTATAACGTATAACCCATAACGTACAATGCATAACGAATAACGTATAACGTATAACGTATAACGTATAACGTATAACGTATAACGTATAACGTATAACGTATAACGTATAACGTAAAACGTATAACGTATAACGTATAACGTATAACGTATAACGTATAACGTGTAACGTATAACGTGTAACGTATAACGTATAACGTATAACGTATAACGTATAACGTATAACGTATAACGTATAACGTATAACGTATAACGTATAACGTATAACGTATTACGTATAACGTATAACGTATAACGTATAACGTATAACGTATAACGTATAACGTATAACGTATAACGTATAACGTATAACGTATAACGTATAACGTATAACGTATAACGTATAACGTATAACGTATAACGTATAACGTCTGCCGTATAACGTATAACGTATAACGTATAACGTATAACGTATAACGTATAACGTATAACGTATAACGTATAACGTATAACGTATAACGTACAACGTATAACGTACAACGTATAACGTACAACGTATAACGTACAACGTATAACGTAGAACGTATAACGTAGAACGTATAACGTAGAACGTATAACGTAGAACGTACAACGTATAACGTACAACGTATAACGTACAACGTATAACGTACAACGTATAACGTACAACGTATAACGTACAACGTATAACGTACAACGTATAACGTACAACGTATAACGTACAACGTATAACGTACAACGTATAACGTACAACGTATAACGTACAACGTATAACGTACAACGTATAACGTACAACGTATAACGTACAACGTATAACGTACAACGTATAACGTACAACGTATAACGTACAACGTATAACGTACAACGTATAACGTACAACGTATAACGTACAACGTATAACGTACAACGTATAACGTACAACGTATAACGTACAACGTATAACGTATAACGTATAACGTATAACGTATAACGTATAACGTATAACGTATAACGTATAACGTATAACGTATAACGTATAACGTATAACGTATAACGTATAACGGATAACGGATAACGTATAACGTATAACGTATAACGTATAACGTATAACGTATAACGTATAACGTATAACGTATAACGTATAACGTATAACGTATAACGTATAACGTATAACGTATAACGTATAACGTACAACGTATAACGTATAACGTATAATGTATAACGTGTAACGTAGAACGTATAACGTACAACGTATAACGTAAAACGTATAACGTATGACGTACAACGTATAACGTATAACGTGTAACGTATAACGTATAACGTATAACGTATAACGTATAACGTATAACGTCTGCCGTATAACGTATAACGTATAACGTATAACGTATAACGTATAACGTATAACGTATAACGTATAACGTATAACGTATAACGTATAACGTATAACGTATAACGTATAACGTACAACGTATAACGTACAACGTATAACGTACAACGTATAACGTACAACGTATAACGTACAACGTATAACGTACAACGTATAACGTACAACGTATAACGTACAACGTATAACGTACAACGTATAACGTACAACGTATAACGTACAACGTATAACGTACAACGTATAACGTACAACGTATAACGTACAACGTATAACGTACAACGTATAACGTACAACGTATAACGTACAACGTATAACGTACAACGTATAACGTACAACGTATAACGTACAACGTATAACGTACAACGTATAACGTACAACGTATAGCGTACAACGTATAGCGTACAACGTATAACGTACAACGTATAACGTACAACGTATAACGTACAACGTATAACGTACAACGTATAACGTACAACGTATAACGTACAACGTATAACGTACAACGTATAACGTACAACGTATAACGTACAACGTATAACGTACAACGTATAACGTACAACGTATAACGTATAACGTATAACGTATAACGTATAACGTATAACGTATAACGTATAACGTATAACGTATAACGTATAACGTATAACGGATAACGGATAACGTATAACGTATAACGTATAACGTATAACGTATAACGTATAACGTATAACGTATAACGTATAACGTATAACGTATAACGTATAACGTATAACGTATAACGTATAACGTATAACGTATAACGTATAACGTATAACGTATAACGTATAACGGATAACGTATAACGGATAACGTATAACGTATAACGTATAACGTATAACGTATAACGTATAACGTATAACGTATAACGTATAACGTATAACGTATAACGTATAACGTATAACGTATAACGTATAACGTATAACGTATAACGTATAACGTATAACGCATAATGTGTAACGCATATCCTAAAACGTGTGCCGTATAACGTATAACGTATAACCTATTACGTACAACGTGTAACGTATAACGTATAACGTATAACGTATAACGTATAACGTATAACGTATAACGTATAACGTATAACGTATAACGTATAACGTATAACGTGTAACGTGTAACGTATAACGTATAACGTATAACGCATAATGTATAACGCATATCCTAAAACGTGTGCCGTATAACGCATAACGTATAACCTATAACGTATAACGTGTAACGTAGAACGTATAACGTACAACGTATAACGTATAACGTATAATGTATAACGTGTAACGTAGAACGTATAACGTACAACGTATAACGTAAAACGTATAACGTATGACGTACAACGTATAACGTATAACGTATAACGTATAACGTATAACGTATAACGTATAACGTATAACGTATAACGTATAACGTATAACGTATAACGTATAACGTATAACGTATAACGTATTACGTATAACGTATAACGTATAACGTATAACCCATAACGTACAATGTGTAACGAATAACGTATAACGTATAACGTATAACGTATAACGTATAACGTATAACGTATAACGTATAACGCATAATGTATAACGCATATCCTAAAACGTCTGCCGTATAACGTATAACGTATAACGTATAACGTATAACGTATAACGTGTAACGTGTAACGTATAACGTATAACGTATAACGCATAATGTATAACGCATATCCCAAAACGTGTGCCGTATAACGTATAACGTATAACCTATAACGTATAACGTGTAACGTAGAACGTATAACGTATAACGTATAACGTATAACGTACAACGTGTAACGTAGAACGTATAACGTATAACGTATAACCTATAACGTATAACGTATAACGTATAACGTATAACGTATATCGTATAACGTATAACGTATAACGTATAACGTATAACGTATAACGTATAACGTATAACGTATAACGTATAACGTATAACGTATAACGTATAACGTATAACGTATAACGTATAACGTATAACGTGTAACGTATAACGTATAACGTATAACGTATAACGTATAACGTATAACGTATAACGTATAACGTATAACGTGTAACGTATAACGTATAACGTATAACGTATAACGTATAACGTTTAACGTATTAAGTATAACGTATAACGTATAACGTATAACGTATAACGTATAACGTATAACGTATAACGTATAACGTATAACGTCTGCCGTATAACGTATAACGTATAACGTATAACGTATAACGTATAACGTATAACGTATAACGTATAACGTATAACGTATAACGTATAACGTATAACGTATAACGTATAACGTATAACGTATAACGTATAACGTATAACGTATAACGTATAACGTATAACGTATAACGTATAACGTATAACGTATAACGTATAACGTATAACGTATAACGTATAACGTATAACGTACAACGTATAACGTACAACGTATAACGTACAACGTATAACGTAGAACGTATAACGTACAACGTATAACGTACAACGTATAACGTACAACGTATAACGTACAACGTATAACGTACAACGTATAACGTACAACGTATAACGTACAACGTATAACGTACAACGTATAACGTACAACGTATAACGTACAACGTATAACGTACAACGTATAACGTACAACGTATAACGTACAACGTATAACGTACAACGTATAACGTACAACGTATAACGTACAACGTATAACGTACAACGTATAACGTACAACGTATAACGTACAACGTATAACGTACAACGTATAACGTACAACGTATAACGTACAACGTATAACGTACAACGTATAACGTACAACGTATAACGTACAACGTATAACGTACAACGTATAACGTACAACGTATAACGTACAACGTATAACGTACAACGTATAACGTACAACGTATAACGTACAACGTATAACGTACAACGTATAACGTACAACGTATAACGTACAACGTATAACGTACAACGTATAACGTACAACGTATAACGTACAACGTATAACGTACAACGTATAACGTACAACGTATAACGTACAACGTATAACGTACAACGTATAACGTATAACGTATAACGTACAACGTATAACGTATAACGTACAACGTATAACGTAAAACGTATAACGCATAACGTATAACGTATAACGTATACCGTAAAACGTTGAACGTATAACGTATAAATAATAACGTATAACGTATAACGTATAACGTATAACGTATAACGTATAACGTATAACGTATAACGTACAACGTATAACGTACAACGTATAACGTACAACGTATAGCGTACAACGTATAACGTACAACGTATAACGTACAACGTATAACGTACAACGTATAACGTATAACGTATAACGTATAACGTATAACGTATAACGTATAACGCATAATGTGTAACGCATATCCTAAAACGTGTGCCGTATAACGTATAACGTATAACCTATTACGTACAACGTGTAACGTATAACGTATAACGTATAACGTACAACGTATAACGTAAAACGTATAACGCATAACGTATAACGTATAACGTATACCGTATAACGTTGAACGTATAACGTATAAATAATAACGTATAACGTATAACGTATAACGCATAATGTGTAACGCATATCCTAAAACGTGTGCCGTATAACGTATAACGTATAACGTATAACGTATAACGTATAACGTATAACGTATAACGTATAACGTATAACGTATAACGTATAACGTATAACGTATAACGTATAACGTATAACGTATAACGTATAACGTATAACGTATAACGTATAACGTATAACGTATAACGTATAACGTGTAACGTGTAACGTATAACGTATAACGTATAACGCATAATGTATAACGCATATCCTAAAACGTGTGCCGTATAACCTATAACGTATAACCTATAACGTATAACGTGTAACGTAGAACGTATAACGTACAACGTATAACGTATAACGTATAACGTATAACGTATAACGTATAACGTATAACGTATAACGTATAACGTAAAACGTATAACGTATAACGCATAACGTACAATGTATAACGAATAACGTATAACGTATAACGTATAACGTATATTGTATAACGTATAACGTATAACGTATAACGTATAACGCATAATGTATAACGCATATCCTAAAACGTGTGCCGTATAACGTATAACGTATAACCTATAACGTATAACGTGTAACGTAGAACATATAACGTACAACGTATAACGTAAAACGTATAACGTATGACGTACAACGTATAACGTATAACGTATAACGTATAACGTATAACGTATAACGTATAACGTATAACGTATAACGTATAACGTATAACGTATAACGTATAACGTATAACGTATAACGTATAACGTATAACGTATAACGTATAACGTATAACGTATAACCCATAACGTACAATGTATAACGAATAACGTATAACGTATAACGTATAACGTATAACGTATAACGTATAACGTACAACGTGTAACGTAGAACGTATAACGTATAACGTATAACCTATAACGTATAACGTATAACGTATAACGTATAACGTATAACGTATATCGTATAACGTATAACGTATAACGTATAACGTATAACGTATAACGTATAACGTATAACGTATAACGTATAACGTATAACGTATAACGTATAACGTATAACGTATAACGTATAACGTATAACGTATAACGTATAACGTATAACGTATAACGTATAACGTATAACGTATAACGTATAACGTATAACGTATAACGTATAACGTATAACGTATAACGTATAACGTATAACGTATAACGTATAACGTATAACGTATAACGTATAACGTATAACGTATAACGTATAACGTATAACGTATAACGTATAACGTATAACGTATAACGTATAACGTATAACGTATAACGTACAACGTATAACGTACAACGTATAACGTACAACGTATAACGTACAACGTATAACGTATAACGTATAACGTATAACGTATAACGTATAACGTATAACGTATAACGTATAACGCATAATGTGTAACGCATATCCTAAAGCGTGTGCCGTATAACGTATAACGTATAACCTATTACGTACAAAGTGTAACGTATAACGTATAACGTATAACGTACAACGTATAACGTAAAACGTATAACGTATAACGTATAACGTATAACGTATAACGTATAACGTATAACGTATAACCCATAACGTACAATGTATAACGAATAACGTATAACGTATAACGTATAACGTATAACGTATAACGTATAACGTACATCGTATAACGTATAACGTATAACGTATAACGTATAACGTATAACGTATAACGTATAACGTATAACGTATAACGGATAACGTATAACGTATAACGTATAACGTATAACGTATAACGTATAACGTATAACGTATAACCCATAACGTACAATGTATAACGAATAACGTATAACGTATAACGTATAACGTATAACGTACATCGTATAACGTATAACGTATAACGTATAACGTATAACGTATAACGTATAACGTATAACGTATAACGTATAACGTATAACGTATAACGTATAACGTATAACGTATAACGTATAACGTATAACGTATAACGTATAACGTATAACGTATAACGTATATCGTATAACGTATAACGTATAACGTATAACGTATAACGTATAACGTACAACGTATAACGTACAACGTATAACGTACAACGTATAACGTACAACGTATAACGTACAACGTATAACGTACAACGTATAACGTACAACGTATAACGTACAACGTATAACGTACAACGTATAACGTACAACGTATAACGTACAACGTATAACGTACAACGTATAACGTACAACGTATAACGTACAACGTATAACGTACAACGTATAACGTACAACGTATAACGTACAACGTATAACGTACAACGTATAACGTACAACGTATAACGTACAACGTATAACGTACAACGTATAACGTACAACGTATAACGTACAACGTATAACGTACAACGTATAACGTACAACGTATAACGTACAACGTACAACGTATAACGTACAACGTATAACGTACAACGTATAACGTACAACGTATAACGTACAACGTATAACGTATAACGTATAACGTATAACGTATAACGTATAACGTATAACGTATAACGTATAACGTATAACGTATAACGTATAACGGATAACGTATAACGTATAACGTATAACGTATAACGTATAACGGATAACGTATAACGGATAACGTATAACGTATAACGTATAACGTATAACGTATAACGTATAACGTATAACGTATAACGTATAACGTATAACGTATAACGTATAACGTATAACGTATAACGTATAACGTATAACGTATAACGTATAACGTATAACGTATAACGTATAACGTATAACGGATAACGTATAACGGATAACGTATAACGTATAACGTATAACGTATAACGTATAACGTATAACGTATAACGTATAACGTATAACGTATAACGTATAACGTATAACGTATAACGTATAACGTATAACGTATAACGTATAACGCATAATGTGTAACGCATATCCTAAAACTTGTGCCGTATAACGTATAACGTATAACCTATTACGTACAAAGTGTAACGTATAACGTATAACGTATAACGTATAACGTATAACGTATAACGTATAACGTATAACGTATAACGTATAACGTATAACGTATAACGCATAATGTGTAACGCATATCCTAAAACTTGTGCCGTATAACGTATAACGTATAACCTATTACGTACAAAGTGTAACGTATAACGTATAACGTATAACGTACAACGTATAACGTATAACGTATAACGTATAACGTATAACCCATAACGTACAATGTATAACGAATAACGTATAACGTATAACGTATAACGTATAACGTATAACGTATAACGTATAACGTATAACGTATAACGTATAACGTATAACGTCTGCCGTATAACGTATAACGTATAACGTATAACGTATAACGTATAACGTATAACGTATAACGTATAACGTATAACGTATAACGTATAACGTATAACATATAACGTATAACGTATAACGTATAACGTATAACGTATAACGTATAACGTATAACGTATAACGTATAACGTATAACGTATAACGTATAACGTATAACGTATAACGTATAACGTATAACGTATAACGTATAAC
The DNA here is from genome assembly GCF_051014685.1 of Ptiloglossa arizonensis. Classification (NCBI taxonomy): domain Eukaryota; kingdom Metazoa; phylum Arthropoda; class Insecta; order Hymenoptera; family Colletidae; genus Ptiloglossa; species Ptiloglossa arizonensis. Next base: position 370,050 of record NC_135057.1, read on the forward strand.
GTATAACGTATAACGTATAACGTATAACGAATGACGTATAACGCATAACGTGCAATGTATAACGAATAACGTATAACGTATAACGTATAACGTATAACGTATAACGTATAACGTATAACGCATAATGTATAACGCATATCCTAAAACGTGTGCCGTATAACGTATAACGTATAACCTATAACGTATAACGTGTAACGTAGAACGTATAACGTACAACGTATAACGTAAAACGTATAACGTATGACGTACAACGTATAACGTATAACGTACAACGTATAACGTATAACGTATAACGTATAACGTATAACGTATAACTTATAACGTATAACGTATAACGTATAACGTATAACGTATAACGTATAACGTATAACGTATAACGTATAACGTATAACGTATAACGTATAACGTATAACGTATAACGTATTACGTATAACGTATAACGTATAACGTATAACGTATAACGTATAACGTATAACGTATAACGCATAATTTGTAACGCATATCCTAAAACGTGTGCCGTATAACGTATAACGTATAACCTATTACGTATAACGTGTAACGTATAACGTATAACGTATAACGTACAACGTATAACGTAAAACGTATAACGTATAACGTATAACGTATAACGTATACCGTATAACGTATAACGTATAAATAATAACGTATAACGTATAACGTATAACGTATAACGTATAACGTATAACGTATAACGTATAACGTATAACGTATAACGTATAACGTATAACGTATAACGTATAACGTATAACGTATAACGTATAATGTATAACGTATAACGAATGACGTATAACGTATAACGTATATCGTCTAACGTATAACGGACAACGTATAACGTATAACGTATAACGTATAACGTATAACGTATAACGTATAACGTATAACGTATAACGTGTAACGTATAACGTATAACGTATAACGTATAACGTATAACGTATAACGTATAACGTATAACGTATAACGTATAACGTATAACGTATAACGTATAACGTATAACGTATAACGTATAACGTATAACGTATAACGCATAACGCATAACGCATAACGTATAACGTATAACGTATAACGTATAACGTATAACGTATAACGTATAACGTATAACGTATAACGTATAACGTATAACGTATAACGTATAACGTATAACGTATAACGTATAACGTATAACGTATAACGTATAACGTATAACGTATAACGAATAACGTATAACGTATAACGTATAACGTATAACGTATAACGTATAACGTATAACGTGTAACGTATAACGTATAACGTATAACGTATAACGTATAACGTATAACGTATAACGTATAACGTATAACGTACAACGTATAACGTACAACGTATAACGTATAACGTATAACGTATAACGTATAACGTATAACGTATAACGTATAACGTATAACGTCTGCCGTATAACGTATAACGTATAACGTATAACGTATAACGTCTGCCGTATAACGTATAACGTATAACGTATAACGTATAACGTATAACGTATAACGTATAACGTATAACGTATAACGTATAACGTATAACGTATAACGTATAACGTATAACGTATAACGTATAACGTATAACGTATAACGTATAACGTATAACGTATAACGTATAACGTATAACGTATAACGTATAACGTATAACGTATAACGTATAACGTATAACGTATAACGTATAACGTATAACGTACAATGTATAACGAATAACGTATAACGTATAACGTATAACGTATAACGTATAACGTATAACGTATAACGCATAATGTATAACGCATATCCTAAAACGTGTGCCGTATAACGTATAACGTATAACCTATAACGTATAACGTGTAACGTAGAACGTATAACGTACAACGTATAACGTAAAACGTATAACGTATGACGTACAACGTATAACGTATAACGTACAACGTATAACGTATAACGTATAACGTATAACGTATAACGTATAACGTATAACGTATAACGTATAACGTATAACGTATAACGTATAACGTATAACGTATAACGTATAACGTATAACGTATAACGTATAACGTATAACGTATAACGTATAACGTATAACGTATAACGTATAACGTATAACGTATAACGTATAACGCATAATGTGTAACGCATATCCTAAAACGTGTGCCGTATAACGTATAACGTATAACCTATTACGTATAACGTGTAACGTATAACGTATAACGTATAAGGTACAACGTATAACGTAAAACGTATAACGTATAACGTATAACGTATAACGTATACCGTATAACGTATAAATAATAACGTATAACGTATAACGTATAACGTATAACGTATAACGTATAACGTATAACGTATAACGTATAACGTATAACGTATAACGTATAACGTATAACGTATAACGTATAACGTATAACGTATAATGTATAACGTATAACGAATGACGTATAACGTATAACGTATAACGTATAACGCATAATGTATAACGCATATCCTAAAACGTGTGCCGTATAACGTATAACGTATAACCTATAACGTATAACGTGTAACGTAGAACTTATAACGTACAACGTATAACGTACAACGTATAACGTATAACGTGTAACGTATAACGTATAACGTATAACGTATAACGTATAACGTATAACGTAAAACGTACAACGTATAACGTGTAACGTATAACGTATAACGTATAACGTATAACGTATAACGTATAACGTATAACGTGTAACGTATAACGTATAACGTATAACGTATAACGTATAACGTATAACGTATAAAGTATAACGTATAACGTATAACGTATAACGTATAACGTATAACGTATAACGTATAACGTATAACGTATAACGTATAACGTATAACGTATAACGTATAACGTATAACGTATAACGTATAACGTATAACGTATAACGTATAACGTATAACGTATAACGTATAACGTATAACGTATAACGTATAACGTACAACGTATAACGTATAACGTATAACGTATAACGTATAACGTATAACGTACAACGTATAACGTATAACGTATAACGTATAACGTATAACGTATAACTTATATCGTATAACGTATAACGGACAACGTATAATGTATAACGCATAACGTACAATGTATAACGAATAACGTATAACGTATAACGTATAACGTATAACGTATAACGTATAACGTACAACGTATAACGTATAACGTATAACGTATAACGTATAACGTATAACGTATAACGTATAACGTATAACGTATAACGTATAACGTATAACGTATAACTTATATCGTATAACGTATAACGGACAACGTATAATGTATAACGCATAACGTACAATGTATAACGAATAACGTATAACGTATAACGTATAACGTATAACGTATAACGTATAACGTATAACGCATAATGTATAACGCATATCCTAAAACGTGTGCCGTATAACGTATAACGTATAACCTATAACGTATAACGTGTAACGTAGAACGTATAACGTACAACGTATAACGTAAAACGTATAACGTATGACGTACAAGGTATAGCGTATAACGTATAACGTATAACGTATAACGTATAACGTATAACGTATAACGTAAAACGTATAACGTATAACGTAAAACGTATAACGTATGACGTACAACGTATAACATATAACGTATAACGTATGACGTACAACGTATAACGTATAACGTATAATGTACAACGTATAACGTATAACGTATAACGTATAACGTATAACGTATAACGTATAACGTATAACGTATAACGTATAACGTATAACGTATAACGTATAACGTATAACGTATAACGTATAACGTATAACGTATAACGTATAACGTATAACGTATAACGTATAACGTATAACGTATATCGTATATCGTATAACATATAACGTGTAACGTATAACGTATAACGTATAACGTATAACGTATAACGCATAACGTACAACGTATACCGTATAACGTATAACGTATAACGCATAACGTATATCATATAACGTATAACGTATAACGTATAACGTATAACGTAGAACGTATAACATATAACGTATAACGTATAACGTATAACGTATAACGTATAACGTCTGCCGTATAACGTATAACGTATAACGTATAACGTATAACGTCTGCCGTATAACGTATAACGTATAACGTATAACGTATAACGTATAACGTATAACGTATAACGTATAACGTATAACGTATAACGTATAACGTATAACGTATAACGTATATCGTATATCGTATAACATATAACGTGTAACGTATAACGTATAACGTATAACGTATAACGTATAACGCATAACGTATAACGTATAACGTATAACGTATAACGTATAACGTATAACGTATAACGTATAACGTATAACGTATAACGTATAACGTATAACGTATAACGTATAACGTATAACGTATAACGTATAACGTATAACGTATAACGTATAACGTATAACGTATAACGTATAACGTATAACGCATAATGTGTAACGCATATCCTAAAACGTGTGCCGTATAACGTATAACGTATAACCTATTACGTATAACGTGTAACGTATAACGTATAACGTATAAGGTACAACGTATAACGTAAAACGTATAACGTATAACGTATAACGTATAACGTATACCGTATAACGTATAAATAATAACGTATAACGTATAACGTATAACGTATAACGTATAACGTACAACGTATAACGTATAACGTATAACGTATAACGTATAACGTATAACGTACAACGTATAACGTATAACGTATAACGTATAACGTATAACGTATAACTTATATCGTATAACGTATAACGGACAACGTATAATGTATAACGCATAACGTACAATGTATAACGAATAACGTATAACGTATAACGTATAACGTATAACGTATAACGTATAACGTACAACGTATAACGTATAACGTATAACGTATAACGTATAACGTATAACGTATAACGTATAACGTATAACGTATAACGTATAACGTATAACGTATAACTTATATCGTATAACGTATAACGGACAACGTATAATGTATAACGCATAACGTACAATGTATAACGAATAACGTATAACGTATAACGTATAACGTATAACGTATAACGTATAACGTATAACGCATAATGTATAACGCATATCCTAAAACGTGTGCCGTATAACGTATAACGTATAACCTATAACGTATAACGTGTAACGTAGAACGTATAACGTACAACGTATAACGTAAAACGTATAACGTATGACGTACAAGGTATAGCGTATAACGTATAACGTATAACGTATAACGTATAACGTATAACGTAAAACGTATAACGTATAACGTAAAACGTATAACGTATGACGTACAACGTATAACATATAACGTATAACGTATGACGTACAACGTATAACGTATAACGTATAATGTACAACGTATAACGTATAACGTATAACGTATAACGTATAACGTATAACGTATAACGTATAACGTATAACGTATAACGTATAACGTATAACGTATAACGTATAACGTATAACGTATAACGTATAACGTATAACGTATAACGTATAACGTATAACGTATATCGTATATCGTATAACATATAACGTGTAACGTATAACGTATAACGTATAACGTATAACGTATAACGCATAACGTACAACGTATACCGTATAACGTATAACGTATAACGCATAACGTATATCATATAACGTATAACGTATAACGTATAACGTATAACGTAGAACGTATAACATATAACGTATAACGTATAACGTATAACGTATAACGTATAACGTCTGCCGTATAACGTATAACGTATAACGTATAACGTATAACGTCTGCCGTATAACGTATAACGTATAACGTATAACGTATAACGTATAACGTATAACGTATAACGTATAACGTATAACGTATAACGTATAACGTATAACGTATAACGTATATCGTATATCGTATAACATATAACGTGTAACGTATAACGTATAACGTATGACGTACAACGTATAACATATAACGTATAACGTATGACGTACAACGTATAACGTATAACGTATAATGTACAACGTATAACGTATAACGTATAACGTATAACGTATAACGTATAACGTATAACGTATAACGTATAACGTATAACGTATAACGTATAACGTATAACGTATAACGTATAACGTATAACGTATAACGTATAACGTATAACGTATAACGTATAACGTATAACGTATAACGTATAACGCATAATGTGTAACGCATATCCTAAAACGTGTGCCGTATAACGTATAACGTATAACCTATTACGTATAACGTGTAACGTATAACGTATAACGTATAAGGTACAACGTATAACGTAAAACGTATAACGTATAACGTATAACGTATAACGTATACCGTATAACGTATAAATAATAACGTATAACGTATAACGTATAACGTATAACGTATAACGTATAACGTATAACGTATAACGTATAACGTATAACGTATAACGTATAACGTATAACGTATAACGTATAACGTATAACGTATAACGTATAATGTATAACGTATAACGAATGACGTATAACGTATAACGTATAACGTATAACGCATAATGTATAACGCATATCCTAAAACGTGTGCCGTATAACGTATAACGTATAACCTATAACGTATAACGTGTAACATAGAACTTATAACGTACAACGTATAACGTACAACGTATAACGTATAACGTGTAACGTATAACGTATAACGTATAACGTATAACGTATAACGTAGAACGTAAAACGTACAACGTATAACGTGTAACGTATAACGTATAACGTATAACGTATAACGTATAACGTATAACGTATAACGTGTAACGTATAACGTATAACGTATAACGTATAACGTATAACGTATAACGTATAAAGTATAACGTATAACGTATAACGTATAACGTATAACGTATAACGTATAACGTATAACGTATAACGTATAACGTATAACGTATAACGTATAACGTATAACGTATAACGTATAACGTATAACGTATAACGTATAACGTATAACGTATAACGTATAACGTATAACGTATAACGTACAACGTATAACGTATAACGTATAACGTATAACGTATAACGTATAACGTACAACGTATAACGTATAACGTATAACGTATAACGTATAACGTATAACTTATATCGTATAACGTATAACGGACAACGTATAATGTATGACGCATAACGTACAATGTATAACGAATAACGTATAACGTATAACGTATAACGTATAACGTATAACGTATAACGTACAACGTATAACGTATACCGTATAACGTATAACGTATAACGTATAACGTATAACGTATAACGTATAACGTATAACGTATAACGTATAACGTATAACTTATATCGTATAACGTATAACGGACAACGTATAATGTATAACGCATAACGTACAATGTATAACGAATAACGTATAACGTATAACGTATAACGTATAACGTATAACGTATAACGTATAACGCATAATGTATAACGCATATCCTAAAACGTGTGCCGTATAACGTATAACGTATAACCTATAACGTATAACGTGTAACGTAGAACGTATAACGTACAACGTATAACGTAAAACGTATAACGTATGACGTACAAGGTATAGCGTATAACGTATAACGTATAACGTATAACGTATAACGTATAACGTAAAACGTATAACGTATAACGTAAAACGTATAACGTATGACGTACAACGTATAACATATAACGTATAACGTATGACGTACAACGTATAACGTATAACGTATAATGTACAACGTATAACGTATAACGTATAACGTATAACGTATAACGTATAACGTATAACGTATAACGTATAACGTATAACGTATAACGTATAACGTATAACGTATAACGTATAACGTATAACGTATAACGTATAACGTATAACGTATAACGTATAACGTATAAAGTATAACGTATAACGTATAACGTATAACGTATAACGTAGAACGTATAACATATAACGTATAACGTATAACGTATAACGTATAACGTATAACGTATAACGTATAACGTATAACGTATAACGTATAACGTATAACGTATAACGTATAACGTATAACGTATAACGTATAACGTATAACGTATAACGTATAACGTATAACGTATAACGTATATCGTATATCGTGTAACATATAACGTGTAACGTATAACGTATAACGTATAACGTATAACGTATAACGCATAACGTACAACGTATACCGTATAACGTATAACGTATAACGCATAACGTATATCATATAACGTATAACGTATAACGTATAACGTATAACGTAGAACGTATAACATATAACGTATAACGTATAACGTATAACGTATAGCGCATATCCTAGAACGTATACAGTATAACGTATAATGTATAACGAATAACGTATAACGTTTAACGTATAACGCATAATGTAATACGCATATCCTAAAACGTATGCCGTATAACGTATAACGTATAACCTATAACGTATAACGTGTAACGTATAACGTATAACGTATAACGTATAACGTATAACGTATAACGTATAACGTATAACTTATATCGTATAACGTATAACGGACAACGTATAATGTATAACGTATAACGCATGACGTATAACGTATAACCTATAACGTATAACGTATAACGTATAACGTATAACGTATAACGTATAACGTATAACGTATAACGTATAACGTATAACGTAAAACGTATAACGTATAACGCATAACGTACAATGTATAACGAATAACGTATAACGTATAACGTATAACGTATAACGTATAACGTATAACGTATAACGCATAATGTGTAACGCATATCCTAAAACGTGTGCCGTATAACGTATAACGTATAACCTATTACGTGTAACGTATAACGTATAACGTATAACGTACAACGTACAACGTATAACGTAAAACGTATAACGTATAACGTGTAACGTATAACGTATAACGTATAACGTATAACGTATAGCGTATAACGTATAACGCATATCCTAGAACGTATGCAGTATAACGTATAATGTATAACGAATAACGTATAACGTTTAACGTATAACGCATAATGTATAACGCATATCCTAAAACGTATGCCGTATAAAGTATAACGTATAACTTATAACGTATAACGTAGAACGTATAACGTACAACGTATAACGTATAACGTATAACATAAATCGTATAACGTATAACGCATAACGTATAATGTATAACGAATAACGTATAACGTATAACGTATAACGCATAACGTATAACGTATAACCTATAACGTATAACGTATAACGAATGACGTATAACGTATAACGTATAACGTATAACGTATAACGTATAACGTATAACGTATAACGTATAACGTATAACGCATAATGTGTAACGCATATCCTAAAACGTGTGCCGTATAACGTATAACCTATTACGTGTAACGTATAACGTATAACGTATAACGTATAACGTACAACGTATAACGTATAACGTATAACGTATAACGTATAACGTATAACGTATAACGTATAACGTATAACGCATAATGTGTAACGCATATCCTAAAACGTGTGCCGTATAACGTATAACGTATAACCTATTACGTATAACGTATAACGTATAACATATTACGTATAACGTGTATCGTATAACGTATAACATATAACGTACAACGTATAACGTAAAACGTATAACGTATAACGTATAACGTATAACGTATAACGTATAACGTATAACGTATAACGTATAACGTATAACGTATAACGTATAACGTGTAACGTATAACGTATAACGTATAACGTATAACGTATAACGTATAACGTATAACGTATAACGTGTAACGTATGACGTATAACGTATAACGTATAACGTATAAAGTATAACGTATAACGTATAATGTATAACGTACAACGTGTAACGTCCAACGTCTAACGAATAACGTACAACGTATAACGTAAAACGTATAACGTATAACGTGTAACGTATAACGTATAACTTATAACGTATAACGTATAAATAATAACGTATAACGTATAACGTATAACGTATAACGTATAACGTATAACGTATAACGTATAACGTATAACGTATAACGTATAACGTATAACGTATAACGTATAACGTATAACGTATAACGTATAACGTATAACGTATAACGTGTAACGTATGACGTATACCGTATAACATATAACGTATAACGTATAACGTATAACGTATAACGTATAACGTATAACGTATAACGTATAACGTATAACGTATAACGTTAAACGTATAACGTATATCGAATGACGTATAACGTATAACTTATATCGTATAACGTGTAACGTACAACGTACAACGTGTAACGTATAACATATAGCGCATATCCTAGAACGTATACAGTATAACGTATAATGTATAACGAATAACGTATAACGTTTAACGTATAACGCATAGTGTATAACGCATATCCTAAAACGTATAACGTATAACGCATATCCTAAAACGTGTGCCGTATAACGTATAATGTATAACCTATAACTTATAACGTAATACCTATAACGTATAACGTGTAACGTAGAACGTATAACGTACAACGTACAACGTATAACGTATAACGTATAACGTATAACGTATAGCGTATAACGTATAACGTATAACGTATAACGTATAACGTATAACGTATAACGTATAACGTATAACGTATAACGTATAACGTATAACGTATAACGTATAACGTATAACGTATAACGTATAACGTATAACGTATAACGTATAACGTATAACGTATAACGTATAACGTATAACGTATAACGTATAACGTATAACGTATAACGTATAACGTATAACGTATAACGTATAACGTATAACGTATAACGTATAACGTATATCGTATATCGTATAACATATAACGTGTAACGTATAACGTATAACGTATAACGTATAACGTATAACGCATAACGTACAACGTATACCGTATAACGTATAACGTATAACGCATAACGTATATCATATAACGTATAACGTATAACGTATAACGTATAACGTATAACGTATAACGTATAACGTCTAACGTATAACGTATAACGTCTAACGTATAACGTATAACGTACAACGTATAACGTAGAACGTATAACGTATAACGTATAACGTATAACGTATAACGTATAACGTATAACGTATAGCGTATAACGTATAACGTATAACGTAGAACGTATAACGTATAACGTCTAACGTATAACGTATAACGTACAACGTATAACGTAGATCGTATAACGTATAACGTATAACGTTTAACGTATAACGTATAACGTATAACGTATAACGTATAACGTATAACGTATAACGTATAACGTATAACGTATAACGTATAACGTATAACGTATAACGTATAACGTATAACGTATAACGTATAACGTATAACGTATAACGTATAACGTATAACGTATAACGTATAATGTACAACGTATAACGTAAAACGTATAACGTATAACGTATAACGTATAACGTATACCGTATAACGTAGAACGTATAACGTATAAATAATAACGTATAACGTATAACGTATAACGTATAACGTATAACGTATAACGTATAACGTATAACGTATAATGTATAACGTATAATGTACAACGTATAACGTAAAACGTATAACGTATAACGTATAACGTATAACGTATACCGTATAACGTAGAACGTATAACGTATAAATAATAACGTATAACGTATAACGTATAACGTATAACGTATAACGTATAACGTATAACGTATAACGTATAACGTATAACGTATAACGTATAACGTATAACGTATAACGTATAACGTATAACGTATAACGTATAACGTATAACGTATAACGTATAACGTAAAACGTATAACGTATAACGTATAACGTATAACGTATAACGTATAACGTATAACGTCTAACGTATAACGTATAACGTATAACGTATAACGTACAACGTATAACGTATAACGTATAACGTATAACGTATAACGTATAACGTATAACGTATAACGTATAACGTATAACGTATAACGTATAACGTAAAACGTATAATGTGTAACGCATATCCTAAAACGTGTGCCGTATAACGTATAACGTATAACCTATTACGTATGACGTGTAACGTATAACGTGTAACGTATAACGTACAACGTATAACGTAAAACGTATAACGTATAACGTATAACGTATAACGTATAACGTATAACGTATACCGTATAACGTAGAACGTATAACGTAGAACGTATAACGTATAACGTATAACGTATAACGTATAACGTATAACGTATAACGTATAACGTATAACGTATAACGTATAACGTATAACGTATAACGTATAACGTATAACGTATAACGTATAACGTATAACGTATAACGTATAACGTATAACGTATATCGTATAACGTATAACGTATAGCGTATAACGTATAACGTATACCGTATAACGTATAACGTATAACGTATAACGTATAAGGTATAACGTATAACGCATATCCTGGAACGTATACAGTATAACGTTTAACGTATAACGCATAATGTATAACGCATATCCTAAAACGTATGCCGTATAACGTATAACGTATAACCTATAACGTATAACGTGTAACGTATAACGTATAACGTATAACGTACAACGTATAACGTAAAACGTATAACGTATAACGTATAACGTGTAACGTATAACGTATAACGTAGAACGTATAACGTATAACGTATAACGTATAACGTATAACGTATAACGTATAACGTATAACGTATAACGTATAACGTATAACGTATAACGTACAACGTATAACGTATAACGTATAACGTATAACGTATAACGTATAACGTATAACGTATAACGTATAACGTATAACGTATAACGTAAAACGTATAATGTGTAACGCATATCCTAAAACGTGTGCAGTATAACGTATAACGTATAACCTATTACGTATGACGTGTAACGTATAACGTGTAACGTATAACGTACAACGTATAACGTAAAACGTATAACGTATAACGTATAACGTATAACGTATAACGTATACCGTATAACGTACAACGTATAACGTAAAACGTATAACGTATAACGTATAACGTATAACGTATAACGTATACCGTATAACGTAGAACGTATAACGTATAACGTATAACGTATAACGTATAACGTATAACGTATAACGTATAACGTATAACGTATAACGTATAACGTATAACGTATAACGTATAACGTATAACGTATAACGTATAACGTATAACGTATAACGTATAACGTATATCGTATAACGTATAACGTATAGCGTATAACGTATAACGTATACTGTATAACGTATAATGTATAACGTATAACGTATAACGTTTAACGTATAACGCATAGTGTATAACGCATATCCTAAAACGTATAACGTATAACGCATATCCTAAAACGTGTGCCGTATAACGTATAATGTATAACCTATAACTTATAACGTATAACCTATAACGTATAACGTGTAACGTAGAACGTATAACGTACAACGTACAACGTATAACGTATAACGTATAACGTATAACGTATAGCGTATAACGTATAACGTATAACGTATAACGTATAACGTATAACGTATAACGTATAACGTATAACGTATAACGTATAACGTATAACGTATAACGTATAACGTATAACGTATAACGTATAACGTATAACGTATAACGTATAACGTATAACGTATAACGTATAACGTATAACGTATAACGTATAACGTATAACGTATAACGTATAACGTATAACGTATAACGTATAACGTATAACGTATAACGCATAACGTATAACGTATAACGTATAACGTATAACGTATAACGTATAACGTATAACGTATAACGTATAACGTATAACGTATAACGTATAACGTATAACGTACAACGTATAACGTATAACGAATAACGTATAACGTATAACGTATAACGTATAACGTATAACGTATAACGTAAAACGTATAATGTGTAACGCATATCCTAAAACGTGTGCCGTATAACGTATAACGTATAACCTATTACGTATGACGTGTAACGTATAACGTGTAACGTATAACGTACAACGTATATCGTAAAACGTATAACGTATAACGTATAACGTATAACGTATAACGTATAACGTATACCGTATAACGTAGAACGTATAACGTAGAACGTATAACGTATAACGTATAACGTATAACGTATAACGTATAACGTATAACGTATAACGTATAACGCATATCCTAGAACGTATACCGTATAACGTACAACGTATACCGTATAACGTGTAACGTATAACGTATAACGTATAACGTATAACGTATAACGTATAACGTATAACGTATAACGTATAGCGTATAACGTATAACGAATGACGTATAACGTATAACTTATATCGTATAACGTGTAACGTACATCGTACAACGTGTAACGTATAACGTATAGCGCATATCCTAGAACGTATACAGTATAACGTATAATGTATAACGAATAACGTATAACGTTTAACGTATAACGCATAATGTATAACGCATATCCTATAACGTGTGCCGTATAACGTATAACGTATAACCTATAACTTATAACGTATAACGTATAACGTATAACGTATAACGTATAACGTATAACGTATATCGTATATCGTATAACATATAACGTGTAACGTATAACGTATAACGTATAACGTATAACGTATAACGCATAACGTACAACGTATACCGTATAACGTATAACGTATAACGCATAACGTATATCATATAACGTATAACGTATAACGTATAACGTATAACGTATAACGTATAACGTATAACGTCTAACGTATAACGTATAACGTCTAACGTATAACGTATAACGTACAACGTATAACGTAGAACGTATAACGTATAACGTATAACGTATAACGTATAACGTATAACGTATAACGTATAGCGTATAACGTATAACGTATAACGTAGAACGTATAACGTATAACGTCTAACGTATAACGTATAACGTACAACGTATAACGTAGATCGTATAACGTATAACGTATAACGTTTAACGTATAACGTATAACGTATAACGTATAACGTATAACGTATAACGTATAACGTATAACGTATAACGTATAACGTATAACGTATAACGTATAACGTATAACGTATAACGTATAACGTATAACGTATAACGTATAACGTATAACGTATAACGTATAACGTATAACGTATAACGTATAATGTACAACGTATAACGTAAAACGTGTAACGTATAACGTATAACGTATAACGTATACCGTATAACGTAGAACGTATAACGTATAAATAATAACGTATAACGTATAACGTATAACGTATAACGTATAACGTATAACGTATAACGTATAACGTATAATGTATAACGTATAATGTACAACGTATAACGTAAAACGTATAACGTATAACGTATAACGTATAACGTATACCGTATAACGTAGAACGTATAACGTATAAATAATAACGTACAACGTATAACGTATAACGTATAACGTATAACGTATAACGTATAACGTATAACGTATAACGTATAACGTATAACGTATAACGTATAACGTATAACGTATAACGTATAACGTATAACGTATAACGTATAACGTATAACGTAAAACGTATAACGTATAACGTATAACGTATAACGTATAACGTATAACGTATAACGTCTAACGTATAACGTATAACGTATAACGTATAACGTACAACGTATAACGTATAACGTATAACGTATAACGTATAACGTATAACGTATAACGTATAACGTATAACGTATAACGTATAACGTATAACGTAAAACGTATAATGTGTAACGCATATCCTAAAACGTGTGCCGTATAACGTATAACGTATAACCTATTACGTATGACGTGTAACGTATAACGTGTAACGTATAACGTACAACGTATAACGTAAAACGTATAACGTATAACGTATAACGTATAACGTATAACGTATAACGTATACCGTATAACGTAGAACGTATAACGTAGAACGTATAACGTATAACGTATAACGTATAACGTATAACGTATAACGTATAACGTATAACGTATAACGTATAACGTACAACGTATAACGTAGATCGTATAACGTATAACGTATAACGTTTAACGTATAACGTATAACGTATAACGTATAACGTATAACGTATAACGTATAACGTATAACGTATAACGTATAACGTATAACGTATAACGTATAACGTATAACGTATAACGTATAACGTATAACGTATAACGTATAACGTATAACGTATAACGTATAACGTATAATGTACAACGTATAACGTAAAACGTATAACGTATAACGTATAACGTATAACGTATACCGTATAACGTAGAACGTATAACGTATAAATAATAACGTATAACGTATAACGTATAACGTATAACGTATAACGTATAACGTATAACGTATAACGTATAATGTATAACGTATAATGTACAACGTATAACGTAAAACGTATAACGTATAACGTATAACGTATAACGTATACCGTATAACGTAGAACGTATAACGTATAAATAATAACGTATAACGTATAACGTATAACGTATAACGTATAACGTATAACGTATAACGTATAACGTATAACGTATAACGTATAACGTATAACGTATAACGTATAACGTATAACGTATAACGTATAACGTATAACGTATAACGTATAACGTATAACGTAAAACGTATAACGTATAACGTATAACGTATAACGTATAACGTATAACGTATAACGTCTAACGTATAACGTATAACGTATAACGTATAACGTACAACGTATAACGTATAACGTATAACGTATAACGTATAACGTATAACGTATAACGTATAACGTATAACGTATAACGTATAACGTATAACGTAAAACGTATAATGTGTAACGCATATCCTAAAACGTGTGCCGTATAACGTATAACGTATAACCTATTACGTATGACGTGTAACGTATAACGTGTAACGTATAACGTACAACGTATAACGTAAAACGTATAACGTATAACGTATAACGTATAACGTATAACGTATAACGTATACCGTATAACGTAGAACGTATAACGTAGAACGTATAACGTATAACGTATAACGTATAACGTATAACGTATAACGTATAACGTATAACGTATAACGTATAACGTATAACGTATAACGTATAACGTATAACGTATAACGTATAACGTATAACGTATAACGTATAACGTATAACGTATAACGTATAACGTATATCGTATAACGTATAACGTATAGCGTATAACGTATAACGTATACCGTATAACGTATAACGTATAACGTATAACGTATAAGGTATAACGTATAACGCATATCCTGGAACGTATACAGTATAACGTTTAACGTATAACGCATAATGTATAACGCATATCCTAAAACGTATGCCGTATAACGTATAACGTATAACCTATAACGTATAACGTGTAACGTATAACGTATAACGTATAACGTACAACGTATAACGTAAAACGTATAACGTATAACGTATAACGTGTAACGTATAACGTATAACGTAGAACGTATAACGTATAACGTATAACGTATAACGTATAACGTATAACGTATAACGTATAACGTATAACGTATAACGTATAACGTATAACGTACAACGTATAACGTATAACGTATAACGTATAACGTATAACGTATAACGTATAACGTATAACGTATAACGTATAACGTATAACGTAAAACGTATAATGTGTAACGCATATCCTAAAACGTGTGCAGTATAACGTATAACGTATAACCTATTACGTATGACGTGTAACGTATAACGTGTAACGTATAACGTACAACGTATAACGTAAAACGTATAACGTATAACGTATAACGTATAACGTATAACGTATACCGTATAACGTACAACGTATAACGTAAAACGTATAACGTATAACGTATAACGTATAACGTATAACGTATACCGTATAACGTAGAACGTATAACGTATAACGTATAACGTATAACGTATAACGTATAACGTATAACGTATAACGTATAACGTATAACGTATAACGTATAACGTATAACGTATAACGTATAACGTATAACGTATAACGTATAACGTATAACGTATAACGTATATCGTATAACGTATAACGTATAGCGTATAACGTATAACGTATACTGTATAACGTATAATGTATAACGTATAACGTATAACGTTTAACGTATAACGCATAGTGTATAACGCATATCCTAAAACGTATAACGTATAACGCATATCCTAAAACGTGTGCCGTATAACGTATAATGTATAACCTATAACTTATAACGTATAACCTATAACGTATAACGTGTAACGTAGAACGTATAACGTACAACGTACAACGTATAACGTATAACGTATAACGTATAACGTATAGCGTATAACGTATAACGTATAACGTATAACGTATAACGTATAACGTATAACGTATAACGTATAACGTATAACGTATAACGTATAACGTATAACGTATAACGTATAACGTATAACGTATAACGTATAACGTATAACGTATAACGTATAACGTATAACGTATAACGTATAACGTATAACGTATAACGTATAACGTATAACGTATAACGTATAACGTATAACGTATAACGTATAACGTATAACGCATAACGTATAACGTATAACGTATAACGTATAACGTATAACGTATAACGTATAACGTATAACGTATAACGTATAACGTATAACGTATAACGTATAACGTACAACGTATAACGTATAACGAATAACGTATAACGTATAACGTATAACGTATAACGTATAACGTATAACGTAAAACGTATAATGTGTAACGCATATCCTAAAACGTGTGCCGTATAACGTATAACGTATAACCTATTACGTATGACGTGTAACGTATAACGTGTAACGTATAACGTACAACGTATATCGTAAAACGTATAACGTATAACGTATAACGTATAACGTATAACGTATAACGTATACCGTATAACGTAGAACGTATAACGTAGAACGTATAACGTATAACGTATAACGTATAACGTATAACGTATAACGTATAACGTATAACGTATAACGCATATCCTAGAACGTATACCGTATAACGTACAACGTATACCGTATAACGTGTAACGTATAACGTATAACGTATAACGTATAACGTATAACGTATAACGTATAACGTATAACGTATAGCGTATAACGTATAACGAATGACGTATAACGTATAACTTATATCGTATAACGTGTAACGTACATCGTACAACGTGTAACGTATAACGTATAGCGCATATCCTAGAACGTATACAGTATAACGTATAATGTATAACGAATAACGTATAACGTTTAACGTATAACGCATAATGTATAACGCATATCCTATAACGTGTGCCGTATAACGTATAACGTATAACCTATAACTTATAACGTATAACGTATAACGTATAACGTATAACGTATAACGTATAACGTATATCGTATATCGTATAACATATAACGTGTAACGTATAACGTATAACGTATAACGTATAACGTATAACGCATAACGTACAACGTATACCGTATAACGTATAACGTATAACGCATAACGTATATCATATAACGTATAACGTATAACGTATAACGTATAACGTATAACGTATAACGTATAACGTCTAACGTATAACGTATAACGTCTAACGTATAACGTATAACGTACAACGTATAACGTAGAACGTATAACGTATAACGTATAACGTATAACGTATAACGTATAACGTATAACGTATAGCGTATAACGTATAACGTATAACGTAGAACGTATAACGTATAACGTCTAACGTATAACGTATAACGTACAACGTATAACGTAGATCGTATAACGTATAACGTATAACGTTTAACGTATAACGTATAACGTATAACGTATAACGTATAACGTATAACGTATAACGTATAACGTATAACGTATAACGTATAACGTATAACGTATAACGTATAACGTATAACGTATAACGTATAACGTATAACGTATAACGTATAACGTATAACGTATAACGTATAATGTACAACGTATAACGTAAAACGTGTAACGTATAACGTATAACGTATAACGTATACCGTATAACGTAGAACGTATAACGTATAAATAATAACGTATAACGTATAACGTATAACGTATAACGTATAACGTATAACGTATAACGTATAACGTATAATGTATAACGTATAATGTACAACGTATAACGTAAAACGTATAACGTATAACGTATAACGTATAACGTATACCGTATAACGTAGAACGTATAACGTATAAATAATAACGTACAACGTATAACGTATAACGTATAACGTATAACGTATAACGTATAACGTATAACGTATAACGTATAACGTATAACGTATAACGTATAACGTATAACGTATAACGTATAACGTATAACGTATAACGTATAACGTATAACGTAAAACGTATAACGTATAACGTATAACGTATAACGTATAACGTATAACGTATAACGTCTAACGTATAACGTATAACGTATAACGTATAACGTACAACGTATAACGTATAACGTATAACGTATAACGTATAACGTATAACGTATAACGTATAACGTATAACGTATAACGTATAACGTATAACGTAAAACGTATAATGTGTAACGCATATCCTAAAACGTGTGCCGTATAACGTATAACGTATAACCTATTACGTATGACGTGTAACGTATAACGTGTAACGTATAACGTACAACGTATAACGTAAAACGTATAACGTATAACGTATAACGTATAACGTATAACGTATAACGTATACCGTATAACGTAGAACGTATAACGTAGAACGTATAACGTATAACGTATAACGTATAACGTATAACGTATAACGTATAACGTATAACGTATAACGTATAACGTATAACGTATAACGTATAACGTATAACGTATAACGTATAACGTATAACGTATAACGTATAACGTATAACGTATAACGTATATCGTATAACGTATAACGTATAGCGTATAACGTATAACGTATACCGTATAACGTATAACGTATAACGTATAACGTATAAGGTATAACGTATAACGCATATCCTGGAACGTATACAGTATAACGTTTAACGTATAACGCATAATGTATAACGCATATCCTAAAACGTATGCCGTATAACGTATAACGTATAACCTATAACGTATAACGTGTAACGTATAACGTATAACGTATAACGTACAACGTATAACGTAAAACGTATAACGTATAACGTATAACGTGTAACGTATAACGTATAACGTAGAACGTATAACGTATAACGTATAACGTATAACGTATAACGTATAACGTATAACGTATAACGTATAACGTATAACGTATAACGTATAACGTATAACGTACAACGTATAACGTATAACGTATAACGTATAACGTATAACGTATAACGTATAACGTATAACGTATAACGTATAACGTATAACGTAAAACGTATAATGTGTAACGCATATCCTAAAACGTGTGCAGTATAACGTATAACGTATAACCTATTACGTATGACGTGTAACGTATAACGTGTAACGTATAACGTACAACGTATAACGTAAAACGTATAACGTATAACGTATAACGTATAACGTATAACGTATACCGTATAACGTACAACGTATAACGTAAAACGTATAACGTATAACGTATAACGTATAACGTATAACGTATACCGTATAACGTAGAACGTATAACGTATAACGTATAACGTATAACGTATAACGTATAACGTATAACGTATAACGTATAACGTATAACGTATAACGTATAACGTATAACGTATAACGTATAACGTATAACGTATAACGTATAACGTATAACGTATAACGTATAACGTATATCGTATAACGTATAACGTATAGCGTATAACGTATAACGTATACCGTATAACGTATAATGTATAACGTATAACGTATAAGGTATAACGTATAACGCATATCCTGGAACGTATACAGTATAACGTATAATGTATAACGAATAACGTATAACATATAACGTATAACGCATAATGTATAACGCATATCCTACAACGTATGCCGTATAACGTATAACGTGTAACGTATAACGTATAACGTATAAGGTATAACGTATGCCGTATAACGTACAACGCATAACGTATAACGTATAACGTATAACGTATAACGTATAACGTATAGCGTATAACGTATAACGTATAACGTAGAACGTATAACGTCTAACGTATAACGTATAACGTACAACGTATAACGTAGATCGTATAACGTATAACGTATAACGTTTAACGTATAACGTATAACGTATAACGTATAACGTATAACGTATAACGTATAACGTTTAACGTATAGCGTTTAACGTATAAGATATAAAGTATAACGCATATCCTAGAACGTATTCCGTATAACGTACAACGTATACCGTATAACGTGTAACGTATAACGTATAACGTACAACGTATAACGTAGATCGTATAACGTATAACGTATAACGTTTAACGTATAGCGTTTAACGTATAAGATATAACGTATAACGCATATCCTAGAACGTATTCCGTATAACGTACAACGTATACCGTATAACGTGTAACGTATAACGTATAACGTATAACGTATAACGTATAACGTATAACGTATAACGTATAACGTATAACGTGTAACGTATAACGTATAACGTATAACGTATAGCGTATAACGTATAACGTATAACGTAGAACGTATAACGTCTAACGTATAACGTATAACGTACAACGTATAACGTAGATCGTATAACGTATAACGTATAACGTTTAACGTATAGCGTTTAACGTATAAGATATAACGTATAACGCATATCCTAGAACGTATTCCGTATAACGTACAACGTATACCGTATAACGTGTAACGTATAACGTATAACGTATAACGTATAACGTATAACGTATAACGTAAAACGTATAACGTATAACGTATAACGTATAACGTATACCGTATAACGTAGAACGTATAACGTATAAATAATAACGTATAACGTATAACGTATAACGTATAACGTATAACGTATAACGTATAACGTATAACGTATAACGTATAACGTATAACGTATAACGTATAACGTATAACGTATAACGTATAACGTATAACGTATTACGTATAACGTATAACGTATAACGTATAACGTATAACGTATAACGTATAACGTATAACGTATAACGTACAACGTATAACGTATAACGTATAACGTATAACGTATAACGTATAACGTATAACGTATAACGTATAACGTATAACGTATAACGTAAAACGTATAATGTGTAACGCATATCCTAAAACGTGTGCCGTATAACGTATAACGTATAACCTATTACGTATGACGTGTAACGTATAACGTGTAACGTATAACGTACAACGTATAACGTAAAACGTATAACGTATAACGTATAACGTATAACGTATAACGTATAACGTATAACGTATAACGTATAACGTATAACGTATAACGTATAACGTATAACGTATAACGTATAACGTATAACGTATAACGTATAACGTATAACGTATAACGTATATCGTATAACGTATAACGTATAGCGTATAACGTATAACGTATACCGTATAACGTATAACGTATAATGTATAACGTATAAGGTATAACGTATAACGCATATCCTGGAACGTATACAGTATAACGTTTAACGTATAACGCATAATGTATAACGCATATCCTAAAACGTATGCCGTATAACGTATAACGTATAACCTATAACGTATAACGTGTAACGTATAACGTATAACGTATAACGTACAACGTATAACGTAAAACGTATAACGTATAACGTATAACGTGTAACGTATAACGTATAACGTAGAACGTATAACGTATAACGTATAACGTAGAACGTATAACGTATAACGTATAACGTATAACGTATAACGTCTAACGTATAACGTATAACGTATAACGTATAACGTATAACGTATAACGTATAACGTATAACGTATAACGTATAACGTATAACGTATAACGTATAACGTATAACGTATAACGTATAACGTATAACGTATAACGTATAACGTATAACGTATAACGTATAACGTATAACGTATAACGTATAACGCATAACGTATAACGTATAACGTATAACGTATAACGTATAACGTATAACGTATAACGTATAACGTATAACGTATAACGTATAACGTATAACGTATAACGTAAAACGTATAATGTGTAACGCATATCCTAAAACGTGTGCCGTATAACGTATAACGTATAACCTATTACGTATGACGTGTAACGTATAACGTGTAACGTATAACGTACAACGTATAACGTAAAACGTATAACGTATAACGTATGACGTGTAACGTATAACGTGTAACGTATAACGTACAACGTATAACGTAAAACGTATAACGTATAACGTATAACGTATAACGTATAACGTATAACGTATAACGTATAACGTATAACGTATAACGTATAACGTATAACGTATAACGTATAACGTATAACGTATAACGTATAACGTATAACGTATATCGTATAACGTATAACGTATAGCGTATAACGTATAACGTATACCGTATAACGTATAACGTATAACGTATAACGTATAAGGTATAACGTATAACGCATATCCTGGAACGTATACAGTATAACGTTTAACGTATAACGCATAATGTATAACGCATATCCTAAAACGTATGCCGTATAACGTATAACGTATAACCTATAACGTATAACGTGTAACGTATAACGTATAACGTATAACGTACAACGTATAACGTAAAACGTATAACGTATAACGTATAACGTGTAACGTATAACGTATAACGTAGAACGTATAACGTATAACGTATAACGTAGAACGTATAACGTATAACGTATAACGTATAACGTATAACGTATAACGTATAACGTATAACGTATAACGTATAACGTATAACGTATAACGTATAACGTATAACGTATAACGTATAACGTATAACGTATAACGTATAACGTATAACGTATAACGTATAACGTATAACGTATAACGTATAACGTATAACGTATAACGTATAACGCATAACGTATAACGTATAACGTATAACGTATAACGTATAACGTATAACGTATAACGTATAACGTATAACGTATAACGTATAACGTACAACGTATAACGTACAACGTATAACGTATAACGTATAACGTATAACGTATAACGTATAACGTATAACGTATAACGTATAACGTATAACGTATAACGTATAACGTAAAACGTATAATGTGTAACGCATATCCTAAAACGTGTGCCGTATAACGTATAACGTATAACCTATTACGTATGACATGTAACGTATAACGTGTAACGTATAACGTACAACGTATATCGTAAAACGTATAACGTATAACGTATAACGTATAACGTATAACGTATAACGTATAACGTATAACGTAAAACGTATAATGTGTAACGCATATCCTAAAACGTGTGCCGTATAACGTATAACGTATAACCTATTACGTATGACGTGTAACGTATAACGTATAACGTATAACGTATAACGTATAACGTGTAACGTATAACGTATAACGTATAACGTATAACGTATAACGTATAACGTATAACGTATAACGTATAACGTATAACGTATAACGTATAACGTATAACGCATAACGTATAACGTATAGCGTATAACGTATAACGTATAACGTATAACGTATAACGTATAACGTATAACGTATAACGTATAACGTACAACGTATAACGTATAACGTATAACGTATAACGTATAACGTATAACGTATAACGTATAACGTATAACGTATAACGTATAACGTAAAACGTATAATGTGTAACGCATATCCTAAAACGTGTGCCGTATAACGTATAACGTATAACATATTACGTATGACGTGTAACGTATAACGTGTAACGTATAACGTACAACGTATATCGTAAAACGTATAACGTATAACGTATAACGTATAACGTATAACGTATAACGTATACCGTATAACGTAGAACGTATAACGTAGAACGTATAACGTATAACGTATAACGTACAACGTATAACGCATATCCTAGAACGTATACCGTATAACGTACAACGTATACCGTATAACGTGTAACGTATAACGTATAACGTATAACGTATAACGTATAACGTATAACGTATAACGTATAACGTATAGCGTATAACGTATAACGAATGACGTATAACGTATAACTTATATCGTATAACGTGTAACGTACATCGTACAACGTGTAACGTATAACGTATAGCGCATATCCTAGAACGTATACAGTATAACGTATAATGTATAACGAATAACGTATAACGTTTAACGTATAACGTATAACGTATAACCTATAACTTATAACGTATAACCTATAACGTATAACGTGTAACGTAGAACGTATAACGTACAACGTACAACGTATAACGTATAACGTATAACGTATAACGTATAACGTATAACGTATAACGTATAACGTATAACGTATAACGTATAACGTATAACGTATAACGTATAACGTATAACGTATAACGTATAACGTATAACGTATAACGTATAACGTATAACGTAGAACGCATAACGTAGAACGCATAACGTATAACGTATAACGTATAACGTATAACGTATAACGCATAACGTATAACGTATAACGTATAACGTATAACGTATAACGTATAACGTATAACGTATAACGTATAACGTACAACGTATAACGTATAACGTATAACGTATAACGTATAACGTATAACGTATAACGTATAACGTATAACGTATAACGTATAACGTAAAACGTATAATGTGTAACGCATATCCTAAAACGTGTGCCGTATAACGTATAACGTATAACATATTACGTATGACGTGTAACGTATAACGTGTAACGTATAACGTACAACGTATATCGTAAAACGTATAACGTATAACGTATAACGTATAACGTATAACGTATAACGTATACCGTATAACGTAGAACGTATAACGTAGAACGTATAACGTATAACGTATAACGTACAACGTATAACGCATATCCTAGAACGTATACCGTATAACGTACAACGTATACCGTATAACGTGTAACGTATAACGTATAACGTATAACGTATAACGTATAACGTATAACGTATAACGTATAACGTATAGCGTATAACGTATAACGAATGACGTATAACGTATAACTTATATCGTATAACGTGTAACGTACATCGTACAACGTGTAACGTATAACGTATAGCGCATATCCTAGAACGTATACAGTATAACGTATAATGTATAACGAATAACGTATAACGTTTAACGTATAACGTATAACGTATAACCTATAACTTATAACGTATAACCTATAACGTATAACGTGTAACGTAGAACGTATAACGTACAACGTACAACGTATAAGGTATAACGTATAACGTATAACGTATAACGTATAACGTATAACGTATAACGTATAACGTATAACGTATAACGTATAACGTATAACGTATAACGTATAACGTATAACGTATAACGTATAACGTATAACGTATAACGTATAACGTAGAACGCATAACGTAGAACGCATAACGTATAACGTATAACGTATAACGTATAACGTATAACGCATAACGTATAACGTATAACGTATAACGTATAACGTATAACGTATAACGTATAACGTATAACGTATAACGTATAACGTATAACGTATAACGTATAACGTATAACGTATAACGTATAACGTATAACGTATAACGTATAACGTATAACGTATAACGTATAACGTATAACGTATAACGTATAACGTATAGCGCATATCCTAGAACGTATACAGTATAACGTATAATGTATAACGAATAACGTATAACGTTTAACGTATAACGCATAATGTATAACGCATATCCTAAAACGTATGCCGTATAACGTATATCGTATAACTTATAACGTATATCGTAGAACGTATAACGCATAACGTATAACGTATAACGTATAACGTATAACGTATAGCGCATATCCTAGAACGTATACAGTATAACGTATAATGTATAACGAATAACGTATAACGTTTAACGTATAACGCATAATGTATAACGCATATCCTAAAACGTATGCCGTATAACGTATAACGTATAACTTATAACGTATATCGTAGAACGTATAACGTATAACGTATAACGTATAACGTATAACGTATAACGTATAACGTGTAACGTATAACGTATAACGTATAACGTATAACTTATAACGTATAACGTATAACGTATAACGTATAACGTATAACGTATAACGTATAACGTATAACGTATAACGTATAACGTATAACGTATAACGTATAACGTATAACGTATAACGTATAACGTATAACGTATAACGTATAACGTATAACGTATAACGTATAACGTATAACGTATAACGTATAACGTATAACGTATAACGTATAACGTATAACGTATAACGTATAACGTATAACGTATAACGTATAACGTATAACGTATAACGTATAACGTATAACGTATAACGTATAACGTATAACGTATAACGTATAACGTATAACGTATAACGTATAACGTATAACGTATAACGTATAACGTATAACGTATAACCTATAACGTATAACGTATAACGTATAACGTATAACGTATAACGTATAACGCATAATGTGTAACGCATATCCTAAAACGTGTGCCGTATAACGTATAACGTATAACCTATAACGTATAAGGTGTAACGTATAACGTATAACGTATAACGTAGAACGTATAACGTATAACGTATAACGTATAACGTACAACGTATAACGCATATCCTAGAACGTATACCGTATAACGTACAACGTATACCGTATAACGTGTAACGTATAACGTATAACGTATAACGTATAACGTATAACGTATAACGTATAACGTATAACGTATAACGTATAGCGTATAACGTATAACGAATGACGTATAACGTATAACTTATATCGTATAACGTGTAACGTACATCGTACAACGTGTAACGTATAACGTATAGCGCATATCCTAGAACGTATACAGTATAACGTATAATGTATAACGAATAACGTATAACGTTTAACGTATAACGAATAATGTATAACGCATATCCTATAACGTGTGCCGTATAACGTATAACGTATAACCTATAACTTATAACGTATAACGTATAACGTATAACGTATAACGTATAACGTATAGCGTATAACGTATAACGAATGACGTATAACGTATAACTTATATCGTATAACGTGTAACGTACATCGTACAACGTGTAACGTATAACGTATAGCGCATATCCTAGAACGTATACAGTATAACGTATAATGTATAACGAATAACGTATAACGTTTAACGTATAACGTATAACGTATAACCTATAACTTATAACGTATAACCTATAACGTATAACGTGTAACGTAGAACGTATAACGTACAACGTACAACGTATAACGTATAACGTATAACGTATAACGTATAACGTATAACGTATAACGTATAACGTATAACGTATAACGTATAACGTATAACGTATAACGTATAACGTATAACGTATAACGTATAACGTATAACGTATAACGTATAACGTATAACGTAGAACGCATAACGTAGAACGCATAACGTATAACGTATAACGTATAACGTATAACGTATAACGCATAACGTATAACGTATAACGTATAACGTATAACGTATAACGTATAACGTATAACGTATAACGTATAACGTACAACGTATAACGTATAACGTATAACGTATAACGTATAACGTATAACGTATAACGTATAACGTATAACGTATAACGTATAACGTAAAACGTATAATGTGTAACGCATATCCTAAAACGTGTGCCGTATAACGTATAACGTATAACATATTACGTATGACGTGTAACGTATAACGTGTAACGTATAACGTACAACGTATATCGTAAAACGTATAACGTATAACGTATAACGTATAACGTATAACGTATAACGTATACCGTATAACGTAGAACGTATAACGTAGAACGTATAACGTATAACGTATAACGTACAACGTATAACGCATATCCTAGAACGTATACCGTATAACGTACAACGTATACCGTATAACGTGTAACGTATAACGTATAACGTATAACGTATAACGTATAACGTATAACGTATAACGTATAACGTATAGCGTATAACGTATAACGAATGACGTATAACGTATAACTTATATCGTATAACGTGTAACGTACATCGTACAACGTGTAACGTATAACGTATAGCGCATATCCTAGAACGTATACAGTATAACGTATAATGTATAACGAATAACGTATAACGTTTAACGTATAACGTATAACGTATAACCTATAACTTATAACGTATAACCTATAACGTATAACGTGTAACGTAGAACGTATAACGTACAACGTACAACGTATAACGTATAACGTATAACGTATAACGTATAACGTATAACGTATAACGTATAACGTATAACGTATAACGTATAACGTATAACGTATAACGTATAACGTATAACGTATAACGTATAACGTATAACGTATAACGTATAACGTATAACGTATAACGTAGAACGCATAACGTAGAACGCATAACGTATAACGTATAACGTATAACGTATAACGTATAACGCATAACGTATAACGTATAACGTATAACGTATAACGTATAACGTATAACGTATAACGTATAACGTATAACGTATAACGTATAACGTATAACGTATAACGTATAACGTATAACGTATAACGTATAACGTATAACGTATAACGTATAACGTATAACGTATAACGTATAACGTATAACGTATAACGTATAGCGCATATCCTAGAACGTATACAGTATAACGTATAATGTATAACGAATAACGTATAACGTTTAACGTATAACGCATAATGTATAACGCATATCCTAAAACGTATGCCGTATAACGTATATCGTATAACTTATAACGTATATCGTAGAACGTATAACGCATAACGTATAACGTATAACGTATAACGTATAACGTATAGCGCATATCCTAGAACGTATACAGTATAACGTATAATGTATAACGAATAACGTATAACGTTTAACGTATAACGCATAATGTATAACGCATATCCTAAAACGTATGCCGTATAACGTATAACGTATAACTTATAACGTATATCGTAGAACGTATAACGTATAACGTATAACGTATAACGTATAACGTATAACGTATAACGTGTAACGTATAACGTATAACGTATAACGTATAACTTATAACGTATAACGTATAACGTATAACGTATAACGTATAACGTATAACGTATAACGTATAACGTATAACGTATAACGTATAACGTATAACGTATAACGTATAACGTATAACGTATAACGTATAACGTATAACGTATAACGTATAACGTATAACGTATAACGTATAACGTATAACGTATAACGTATAACGTATAACGTATAACGTATAACGTATAACGTATAACGTATAACGTATAACGTATAACGTATAACGTATAACGTATAACGTATAACGTATAACGTATAACGTATAACGTATAACGTATAACGTATAACGTATAACGTATAACGTATAACGTATAACGTATAACGTATAACGTATAACCTATAACGTATAACGTATAACGTATAACGTATAACGTATAACGTATAACGCATAATGTGTAACGCATATCCTAAAACGTGTGCCGTATAACGTATAACGTATAACCTATAACGTATAAGGTGTAACGTATAACGTATAACGTATAACGTAGAACGTATAACGTATAACGTATAACGTACAACGTATAACGCATATCCTAGAACGTATACCGTATAACGTACAACGTATACCGTATAACGTGTAACGTATAACGTATAACGTATAACGTATAACGTATAACGTATAACGTATAACGTATAACGTATAACGTATAGCGTATAACGTATAACGAATGACGTATAACGTATAACTTATATCGTATAACGTGTAACGTACATCGTACAACGTGTAACGTATAACGTATAGCGCATATCCTAGAACGTATACAGTATAACGTATAATGTATAACGAATAACGTATAACGTTTAACGTATAACGAATAATGTATAACGCATATCCTATAACGTGTGCCGTATAACGTATAACGTATAACCTATAACTTATAACGTATAACGTATAACGTATAACGTATAACGTATAACGTATAACGTATATCGTATATCGTATAACATATAACGTGTAACGTATAACGTATAACGTATAACGTATAACGTATAACGCATAACGTACAACGTATACCGTATAACGTATAACGTATAACGCATAACGTATATCATATAACGTATAACGTATAACGTATAACGTATAACGTATAACGTATAACGTATAACGTATAACGTCTAACGTATAACGTATAACGTCTAACGTATAACGTATAACGTACAACGTATAACGTAGAACGTATAACGTATAACGTATAACGTATAACGTATAACGTATAACGTATAACGTATAGCGTATAACGTATAACGTATAACGTAGAACGTATAACGTCTAACGTATAACGTATAACGTACAACGTATAACGTAGATCGTATAACGTATAACGTATAACGTTTAACGTATAACGTATAACGTATAACGTATAGCGTATAACGTATAACGCATATCCTAAAACGTGTGCCGTATAACGTATAATGTATAACCTATAACTTATAACGTATAACCTATAACGTATAACGTGTAACGTAGAACGTATAACGTACAACGTACAACGTATAACGTATAACGTATAACGTATAACGTATAGCGTATAACGTATAACGTATAACGTAGAACGTATAACGTATAACGTATAACGTATAACGTATAACGTATAACGTATAACGTATAACGTGTAACGCATATCCTGGAACGTATACAGTATAACGTATAATGTATAACGTGTAACGTATAACGTATAACGTATAACGTATAACGTATAACGTATAACGTATAACGTAAAACGTATAATGTGTAACGCATATCCTAAAACGTGTGCCGTATAACGTATAACGTATAACCTATTACGTATGACGTGTAACGTATAACGTGTAACGTATAACGTACAACGTATAACCTATAACGTATAACGTATAACGTATAACGTATAACGTATAACGTATAACGTATAACGTATAACGTATAACGTATAACGTATAACGTATAACGTATAACGTAAAACGTATAACGTATATCGTATAACGTATAACGTATAGCGTATAACGTATAACGTATACCGTATAACGTATAACGTATAACGTATAACGTATAAGGTATAACGTATAACGCATATCCTGGAACGTATACAGTATAACGTTTAACGTATAACGCATAATGTATAACGCATATCCTAAAACGTATGCCGTATAACGTATAACGTATAACGTATAACGTATAACGTGTAACGCATATCCTGGAACGTATACAGTATAACGTATAATGTATAACGTATAACGTATATCGTATAACGTATAACGTATAACGTATAACGTATAACGTATAACGTATAACGTATAATGTGTAACGCATATCCTAAAACGTGTGCCGTATAACGTATAACGTATAACCTATTACGTATGACGTGTAACGTATAACGTGTAACGTATAACGTACAACGTATAACGTAAAACGTATAACGTATAACGTATAACGTATAACGTATAACGTATAACGTATACCGTATAACGTAGAACGTATAACGTAGAACGTATAACGTATAACGTATAACGTATAACGTATAACGTATAACGTATAACGTATAACGTATAACGTATAACGTATAACGTATAACGTATAACGTATAACGTATAACGTATA
Organism: Ptiloglossa arizonensis; assembly: GCF_051014685.1. Lineage (NCBI taxonomy): Eukaryota > Metazoa > Arthropoda > Insecta > Hymenoptera > Colletidae > Ptiloglossa > Ptiloglossa arizonensis. The sequence goes on from NC_135057.1 coordinate 403,711, forward strand.
ACGTATAACGTATAACGTATAACGTATAACGTATATCGTATAACGTATAACGTATAGCGTATAACGTATAACGTATACCGTATAACGTATAACGTATAACGTATAACGTATAAGGTATAACGTATAACGCATATCCTGGAACGTATACAGTATAACGTTTAACGTATAACGCATAATGTATAACGCATATCCTAAAACGTATGCCGTATAACGTATAACGTATAACCTATAACGTATAACGTGTAACGTATAACGTATAACGTATAACGTACAACGTATAACGTAAAACGTATAACGTATAACGTATAACGTGTAACGTATAACGTATAGCGTATAACGTATAACGCATATCCTAGAACGTATGCAGTATAACGTATAATGTATAACGAATAACGTATAACGTTTAACGTATAACGCATAATGTATAACGCATATCCTAAGACGTATGCCGTATAACGTATAACGTATAACTTATAACGTATAACGTAGAACGTATAACGTACAACGTATAACGTATAACGTATAACATAAATCGTATAACGTATAACGCATAACGTATAATGTATAACGAATAACGTATAACGTATAACGTATAACACATAATGTATAACGCATATCCTATAACGTGTGCCGTATAACGTATAACGTATAACCTATAACTTATAACGTATAACCTATAACGTATAACGTGTAACGTAGAACGTATAACGTACAACGTACAACGTATAACGTATAACGTATAACGTATAACGTATAACGTATAACGTATAACGTATAACGTATAACGTATAACGTATAACGTATAACGTATAACGTATAACGTATAACGTATAACGTATAACGTATAACGTATAACGTATAACGTATAACGTAGAACGCATAACGTAGAACGCATAACGTATAACGTATAACGTATAACGTATAACGTATAACGCATAACGTATAACGTATAACGTATAACGTATAACGTATAACGTATAACGTATAACGTATAACGTATAACGTATAACGTATAACGTATAACGTATAACGTATAACGTATAACGTATAACGTATAACGTATAACGTATAACGTATAACGTATAACGTATAACGTATAACGTATAGCGCATATCCTACAACGTATACAGTATAACGTATAATGTATAACGAATAACGTATAACGTTTAACGTATAACGCATAATGTATAACGCATATCCTAAAACGTATGCCGTATAACGTATATCGTATAACTTATAACGTATATCGTAGAACGTATAACGCATAACGTATAACGTATAACGTATAACGTATAACGTATAGCGCATATCCTAGAACGTATACAGTATAACGTATAATGTATAACGAATAACGTATAACGTTTAACGTATAACGCATAATGTATAACGCATATCCTAAAACGTATGCCGTATAACGTATAACGTATAACTCATAACGTATATCGTAGAACGTATAACGTATAACGTATAACGTATAACGTATAACGTATAACGTATAACGTGTAACGTATAACGTATAACGTATAACGTATAACGTATAACGTATAACGTATAACGTATAACGTATAACGTATAACGTATAACGTATAACGTATAACGTATAACGTATAACGTATAACGTATAACGTATAACGTATAACGTATAACGTATAACGTATAACGTATAACGTATAACGTATAACGTATAACGTATAACGTATAACGTATAACGTATAACGTATAACGTATAACGTATAACGTATAACGTATAACGTATAACGTATAACGTATAACGTATAACGTATAACGTATAACGTATAACGTATAACGTATAACGTATAACGTATAACGTATAACGTATAACGTATAACGTATAACGTATAACCTATAACGTATAACGTATAACGTATAACGTATAACGTATAACGTATAACGCATAATGTGTAACGCATATCCTAAAACGTGTGCCGTATAACGTATAACGTATAACCTATAACGTATAAGGTGTAACGTATAACGTATAACGTATAACGTACAACGTATAACGTAAAACGTATAACGTATAACGTATAACGTATAACGTATACCGTATAACGTATAACGTATAACGTGTAACGTATAACGTATAACGTATAACGTATAACGTATAACGTATAACGTATAACGTATAACGTATAACGTATAACGTATAACGTATAACGTATAAAATATAACGTATAACGTATAACGTATAACGTATAACGTATAACGTATAACGTATACCGTATAACGTAGAACGTATAACGTATAAATAATAACGTATAACGTATAACGTATAACGTATAACGTATAACGTATAACGTATAACGTATAACGTATAACGTGTAACGTATAACGTATAACGTATAACGTATAACGTATAACGTATAACGCATATCATAGAACGTATACCGTATAACGTATAATGTATAACGTATAACGAATAATGTATAACGTATAACGTAAAACGTATAACGTATAACGTGTAACGTATAACGTATAACGTATAACGTTAAAGGTATAACGTATAACGTATAACGTATAACGTATAACGTATAACGTATAATGTATAACGTATAACGAATGACGTATAACGTATAACGTATATTGTCTAACGTATAACGGACAACGTATAATGTATAACGTATAACGAATGACGTATAACGTATAACGTATAACGTATAACGTATAACGTATAACGCATAATGTGTAACGCATATCCTAAAACGTATGCCGTATAACGTATAACGTATAACTTATAACGTATAACGTAGAACGTATATCGTATAACGTATAACGTATAACGTATAACGTATAACGTATAACGTATAACGTATAACGTATAACGTATAACGTATAACGTATAACGTATAACGTATAACGTATAACGTATAACGTATAACGTATAACGTATAACGTATAACGTATAACGTATAACGTATAACGTATAACGTATAACGTATAACGTATAACGTATAACGTATAACGTATAACGTATAACGTATAACGTAGAACGCATAACGTAGAACGCATAACGTATAACGTATAACGTATAACGTATAACGTATAACGCATAACGTATAACGTATAACGTATAACGTATAACGTATAACGTATAACGTAAAACGTATAACGTATAACGTATAACGTATAACGTATAACGTATAACGTATAACGTATAACGTATAACGTATAACGTATAACGTATAACGTATAACGTATAACGTATAACGTATAACGTATAACGTATAACGTATAACGTATAACGTATAACGTATAACGTATAACGTATAACGTATAACGTATAACGTATAACGTATAACGTATAACGCATAACGTATAACGAATAACGTATAACGCATAACGTATAACGTATAACGTATAACGTATAACGTATAACGTATAACGTAGAACGCATAACGTATAACGTATAACGTATAACGTATAACGTATAACGTATAAGGTATAACGTATAACGTATAACGTATAACGTATAACGTATAACGTATAACGTATAACGTATAACGCATAACGTATAACGTATAACGTATAACGTATAACGTATAACGTATAACGTATAACGTATAACGTATAACGTATAACGTATAACGTATAACGTATAACGTATAACGTATAACGTATAACGTATAACGTATAACGTATAACGTATAACGTAGAACGCATAACGTATAACGCATAACGTATAACGTATAACGTATAACGTATAACGTATAACATATAACGTATAACGTATAACGTATAACGTATAACGTATAACGTATAACGTATAACGTATAACGTATAACGTATAACGTATAACGTATAACGTATAACGTATAACGTATAACGTATAACGTATAACGTATAACGTTTAACGTATAACGTATAACGTATAACGTATAACGTATAACGTATAACGTATAACGTAGAACGTAGAACGCATAACGTATAACGTATAACGTATAACGTATAACGTATAACGTATAACGTATAATGTATAACGTATAACGAATGACGTATAACGTATAACGTATATTGTCTAACGTATAACGGACAACGTATAATGTATAACGTATAACGAATGACGTATAACGTATAACTTATATCGTATAACTTGTAACGTACAACGTACAACGTGTAACGTATAACGTATAGCGCATATCCTAGAACGTATACAGTATAACGTATAATGTATAACGAATAACGTATAACGTTTAACGTATAACGCATAATGTATAACGCATATCCTAAAACGTATGCCGTATAACGTATATCGTATAACTTATAACGTATATCGTAGAACGTATAACGTATAACGTATAACGTATAATGTATAACGTATAACGTATAGCGCATATCCTAGAACGTATACAGTATAACGTATAATGTATAACGAATAACGTATAACGTTTAACGTATAACGCATAATGTATAACGCATATCCTAAAACGTATGCCGTATAACGTATAACGTATAACTTATAACGTATATCGTAGAACGTATAACGTATAACGTATAACGTATAACGTATAACGTATAACGTGTAACGTATAACGTATAACGTATAACGTATAACGTATAACGTATAACGTATAACGTATAACGTATAACGCATAACGTATAACGTATAACGTATAACGTATAACGTATAACGTATAACGTATAACGTATAACGTATAACGTATAACGTATAACGTATAACGTATAACGTATAACGTATAACGTATAACGTATAACGTATAACGTATAACGTATAACGTATAACGTATAACGTATAACGTATAACGTATAACGTATAACGTATAACGTATAACGTATAACGTATAACGTATAACGTATAACGTATAACGTATAACGTATAACGTATAACGTATAACGTATAACGTATAACGTATAACGTATAACGTATAACGTATAACGTATAACGTATAACGTATAACGTATAACGTATAACGTATAACGTATAACGTATAACGTATAACGTATAACGTATAACGTATAACCTATAACGTATAACGTATAACGTATAACGTATAACGTATAACGTATAACGTATAACGCATAATGTGTAACGCATATCCTAAAACGTGTGCCGTATTACGTATAACGTATAACCTATAACGTATAAGGTGTAACGTATAACGTATAACGTATAACGTACAACGTATAACGTAAAACGTATAACGTATAACGTATAACGTATAACGTATACCGTATAACGTATAACATATAACGTGTAACGTATAACGTATAACGTATAACGTATAACGTATAACGTATAACGTAGAACGTAGAACGCATAACGTATAACGTATAACGTATAACGTATAACGTATAACGTATAACGTATAACGTATAATGTATAACGTATAACGAATGACGTATAACGTATAACGTATATTGTCTAACGTATAACGGACAACGTATAATGTATAACGTATAACGAATGACGTATAACGTATAACTTATATCGTATAACTTGTAACGTACAACGTACAACGTGTAACGTATAACGTATAGCGCATATCCTAGAACGTATACAGTATAACGTATAATGTATAACGAATAACGTATAACGTTTAACGTATAACGCATAATGTATAACGCATATCCTAAAACGTATGCCGTATAACGTATATCGTATAACTTATAACGTATATCGTAGAACGTATAACGTATAACGTATAACGTATAACGTATAACGTATAACGTATAACGTATAACGTATAACGTATAACCTATAACGTATAACGTATAACGTATAACGTATAACGTATAACGTATAACGCATAATGTGTAACGCATATCCTAAAACGTGTGCCGTATAACGTATAACGTATAACCTATAACGTATAAGGTGTAACGTATAACGTATAACGTATAACGTACAACGTATAACGTAAAACGTATAACGTATAACGTATAACGTATAACGTATACCGTATAACGTATAACGTATAACGTGTAACGTATAACGTATAACGTATAACGTATAACGTATAACGTATAACGTATAACGTATAACGTATAACGCATAACGTATAACGTATAACGTATAACGTATAACGTATAACGTATAACGTATAACGTATAACGTATAACGTATAACGTATAACGTATAACGTATAACGTATAACGTATAACGTATAACGTATAACGTATAACGTATAACGTATAACGTATAACGTATAACGTATAACGTATAACGTATAACGTATAACGTATAACGTATAACGTATAACGTATAACGTATAACGTATAACGTATAACGTATAACGTATAACGTATAACGTATAACGTATAACGTATAACGTATAACGTATAACGTATAACGTATAACGTATAACGTATAACGTATAACGTATAACGTATAACGTATAACGTATAACGTATAACGTATAACGTATAACGTATAACGTATAACCTATAACGTATAACGTATAACGTATAACGTATAACGTATAACGTATAACGTATAACGCATAATGTGTAACGCATATCCTAAAACGTGTGCCGTATTACGTATAACGTATAACCTATAACGTATAAGGTGTAACGTATAACGTATAACGTATAACGTACAACGTATAACGTAAAACGTATAACGTATAACGTATAACGTATAACGTATACCGTATAACGTATAACATATAACGTGTAACGTATAACGTATAACGTATAACGTATAACGTATAACGTATAACGTAGAACGTAGAACGCATAACGTATAACGTATAACGTATAACGTATAACGTATAACGTATAACGTATAACGTATAATGTATAACGTATAACGAATGACGTATAACGTATAACGTATAACGTATATTGTCTAACGTATAACGGACAACGTATAATGTATAACGTATAACGAATGACGTATAACGTATAACTTATATCGTATAACTTGTAACGTACAACGTACAACGTGTAACGTATAACGTATAGCGCATATCCTAGAACGTATACAGTATAACGTATAATGTATAACGAATAACGTATAACGTTTAACGTATAACGCATAATGTATAACGCATATCCTAAAACGTATGCCGTATAACGTATATCGTATAACTTATAACGTATATCGTAGAACGTATAACGTATAACGTATAACGTATAACGTATAACGTATAACGTATAACGTATAACGTATAACGTATAACCTATAACGTATAACGTATAACGTATAACGTATAACGTATAACGTATAACGCATAATGTGTAACGCATATCCTAAAACGTGTGCCGTATAACGTATAACGTATAACCTATAACGTATAAGGTGTAACGTATAACGTATAACGTATAACGTACAACGTATAACGTAAAACGTATAACGTATAACGTATAACGTATAACGTATACCGTATAACGTATAACGTATAACGTGTAACGTATAACGTATAACGTATAACGTATAACGTATAACGTATAACGTATAACGTATAACGTATAACGTATAACGTATAAAATATAACGTATAACGTATAACGTATAACGTATAACGTATAACGTATAACGTATACCGTATAACGTAGAACGTATAACGTATAAATAATAACGTATAACGTATAACGTATAACGTATAACGTATAACGTATAACGTATAACGTATAACGTATAACGTATAACGTATAACGTATAACGTATAACGTATAACGCATATCATAGAACGTATACCGTATAACGTATAACGTATAACGTATAACGTATAACGTATAACGTATAACGTATAACCTATAACGTATAACGTATAACGTATAACGTATAACGTATAACGTATAACGCATAATGTGTAACGCATATCCTAAAACGTGTGCCGTATAACGTATAACGTATAACCTATAACGTATAAGGTGTAACGTATAACGTATAACGTATAACGTACAACGTATAACGTAAAACGTATAACGTATAACGTATAACGTATAACGTATACCGTATAACGTATAACGTATAACGTGTAACGTATAACGTATAACGTATAACGTGTAACGTATAACGTTTAACGTATAACGTATAACGTATAACGTATAACGTATAACGTATAAAATATAACGTATAACGTATAACGTATAACGTATAACGTATAACGTATAACGTATACCGTATAACGTAGAACGTATAACGTATAAATAATAACGTATAACGTATAACGTATAACGTATAACGTATAACGTATAACGTATAACGTATAACGTATAACGTATAACGTATAACGTATAACGTATAACGTATAACGTATAACGTATAACGTATAACGCATATCATAGAACGTATACCGTATAACGTATAATGTATAACGTATAACGAATAATGTATAACGTATAACGTAAAACGTATAACGTATAACGTGTAACGTATAACGTATAACGTATAACGTTAAACGTATAACGTATAACGTATAACGTATAACGTATAACGTATAACGTATAACGTATAACGTATAATGTATAACGTATAACGAATGACGTATAACGTATAACGTATATTGTCTAACGTATAACGGACAACGTATAATGTATAACGTATAACGAATGACGTATAACGTATAACTTATATCGTATAACTTGTAACGTACAACGTACAACGTGTAACGTATAACGTATAGCGCATATCCTAGAACGTATACAGTATAACGTATAATGTATAACGAATAACGTATAACGTTTAACGTATAACGCATAATGTATAACGCATATCCTAAAACGTATGCCGTATAACGTATAACGTATAACTTATAACGTATAACGTAGAACGTATAACGTATAACGTATAACGTATAACGTATAACGTATAACGTATAACGTATAACGTATAACGTATAACGTATAACGTATAACGTATAACGTATAACGTATAACGTATAACGTATAACGTATAACGTATAACGTATAACGTATAACGTGTAACGTATAACGTATAACGTATAACGTATAACGTATAACGTATAACGTATAACGTATAACGTATAACGTATAACGTCTAACGTAGAACGCATGACGTAGAACGTATAACGTAGAACGCATAACGTAGAACGCATAACGTATAACGTATAACGTATAACGTATAACGTATAACGCATAACGTATAACGTATAACGTATAACGTATAACGTATAACGTATAGCGTATAACGTATAACGTATAACGTATAACGTATAACGTATAACGTATAACGTATAACGTATAACGTATAACGTATAACGTATAACGTATAACGTATAACGTATAACGTATAACGTATAACGTATAACGTATAACGTATAACGTATAACGTATAACGTATAACGTATAACGTATAACGTATAACGTATAACGTATAACGTATAACGTATAACGTATAACGTATAACGTATAACGTATAACGTATAACGTATAACGTATAACGTATAACGTATAACGTATAACGTATAACGTATAACGTATAACCTATAACGTATAACGTATAACGTATAACGTATAAAGTATAACGTATAACGCATAATGTGTAACGCATATCCTAAAACGTGTGCCGTATAACGTATAACGTATAACCTATAACGTATAAGGTGTAACGTATAACGTATAACGTATAACGTACAACGTATAACGTAAAACGTATAACGTATAACGTATAACGTATAACGTATACCGTATAACGTATAACGTATAACGTGTAACGTATAACGTGTAACGTATAACGTATAACGTATAACGTATAACGTATAACGTATAACGTATAACGTATAACGTATAACGTATAACGTATAACGTATAAAATATAACGTATAACGTATAACGTATAACGTATAACGTATAACGTATAACGTATAACGTATAACGTATAACGTATAACGTATAACGTATAACGTATAACGTATAACGTATAACGTATAACGCATAACGTATAACGAATAACGTATAACGCATAACGTATAACGTATAACGCATAACGTATAACGTATAACGTATAACGTATAACGTATAACGTATAACGTATAACGTATAACGCATAACGTATAACGAATAACGTATAACGCATAACGTATAACGTATAACGTATAACGTATAACGTATAACGTATAACGTATAACGTATAACGTAGAACGCATAACGTATAACGTATAACGTATAACGTATAACGTATAACGTATAACGTATAACGTATACCGTATAACGTATAACGTATAACGTGTAACGTATAACGTATAACGTATAACGTATAACGTATAACGTATAACGTATAACGTATAACGTATAACGTATAACGTATAACGTATAACGTATAACGTATACCGTATAACGTATAACGTATAACGTGTAACGTATAACGTATAACGTATAACGTATAACGTATAACGTATAACGTATACCGTATAACGTATAACGTATAACGTGTAACGTATAACGTATAACGTATAACGTATAACGTATAACGTATAACGTATAACGTATAACGTATAACGTATAACGTATAAAATATAACGTATAACGTATAACGTATAACGTATAACGTATAACGTATAACGTATACCGTATAACGTAGAACGTATAACGTATAAATAATAACGTATAACGTATAACGTATAACGTATAACGTATAACGTATAACGTATAACGTATAACGTATAACGTATAACGTATAACGTATAACGTATAACGTATAACGTATAACGTATAACGTATAACGTATAACGTATAACGTATAACGTATAACGTATAACGTATAACGTATAACGTATAACGTATAACGTATAACGTATAACGTATAACGTATAACGTATAACGTATAACGTATAACGTATAACGTATAACGTATAACGTATAACGTATAACGTATAACGTATAACGTATAACGTATAACGTATAACGTATAACGTATAACGTATAACGTATAACGTATAACGTATAACGTATAACGTATAACGTATAACGTATAACGTATAACGTATAACGTATAACGTATAACGTATAACGTATAACGTATAACCTATAACGTATAACGTATAACGTATAACGTATAACGTATAACGTATAACGTATAACGTATAACGTGTAACGTATAACGTATAACGTATAACGTATAACGTATAACGTATAACGTATAACGTATAACGTATAACGTATAACGTATAAAATATAACGTATAACGTATAACGTATAACGTATAACGTATAACGTGTAACGTATACCGTATAACGTAGAACGTATAACGTATAAATAATAACGTATAACGTATAACGTATAACGTATAACGTATAACGTATAACGTATAACGTATAACGTATAACGTATAACGTATAACGTATAACGTATAACGTATAACGTATAACGTATAACGTATAACGTATAACGTATAACGTATAACGTATAACGTATAACGTATAACGTATAACGTATAACGTATAACGTATAACGTATAACGTATAACGTATAACGTATAACGTATAACGTATAACGTATAACGTATAACGTATAACGTATAACGTATAACGTATAACGTATAACGTATAACGTATAACGTATAACGTATAACGTATAACGTATAACGTATAACGTATAACGTATAACGTATAACGTATAACGTATAACGTATAACGTATAACGTATAACGTATAACGTATAACGTATAACGTATAACGTATAACGTATAACGTATAACGTATAACGTATAACCTATAACGTATAACGTATAACGTATAACGTATAACGTATAACGTATAACGCATAATGTGTAACGCATATCCTAAAACGTGTGCCGTATAACGTATAACGTATAACCTATAACGTATAAGGTGTAACGTATAACGTATAACGTATAACGTACAACGTATAACGTAAAACGTATAACGTATAACGTATAACGTATAACGTATACCGTATAACGTATAACGTATAACGTGTAACGTATAACGTATAACGTATAACGTATAACGTATAACGTATAACGTATAACGTATAACGTATAACGTATAAAATATAACGTATAACGTATAACGTATAACGTATAACGTATAACGTATAACGTATACCGTATAACGTAGAACGTATAACGTATAAATAATAACGTATAACGTATAACGTATAACGTATAACGTATAACGTATAACGTATAACGTATAACGTATAACGTATAACGTATAACGTATAACGTATAACGTATAACGCATATCATAGAACGTATACCGTATAACGTATAACGTATAACGTATAACGTATAACGTATAACGTATAACGTATAACGTATAACCTATAACGTATAACGTATAACGTATAACGTATAACGTATAACGTATAACGCATAATGTGTAACGCATATCCTAAAACGTGTGCCGTATAACGTATAACGTATAACCTATAACGTATAAGGTGTAACGTATAACGTATAACGTATAACGTACAACGTATAACGTAAAACGTATAACGTATAACGTATAACGTATAACGTATACCGTATAACGTATAACGTATAACGTGTAACGTATAACGTATAACGTATAACGTATAACGTATAACGTATAACGTATAACGTATAACGTATAACGTATAACGTATAACGTATAACGTATAAAATATAACGTATAACGTATAACGTATAACGTATAACGTATAACGTATAACGTATACCGTATAACGTAGAACGTATAACGTATAAATAATAACGTATAACGTATAACGTATAACGTATAACGTATAACGTATAACGTATAACGTATAACGTATAACGTATAACGTATAACGTATAACGTATAACGTATAACGTATAACGTATAACGTATAACGTATAACGCATATCATAGAACGTATACCGTATAACGTATAATGTATAACGTATAACGAATAATGTATAACGTATAACGTAAAACGTATAACGTATAACGTGTAACGTATAACGTATAACGTATAACGTTAAACGTATAACGTATAACGTATAACGTATAACGTATAACGTATAACGTATAACGTATAATGTATAACGTATAACGAATGACGTATAACGTATAACGTATATTGTCTAACGTATAACGGACAACGTATAATGTATAACGTATAACGAATGACGTATAACTTGTAACGTACAACGTACAACGTGTAACGTATAACGTATAGCGCATATCCTAGAACGTATACAGTATAACGTATAATGTATAACGAATAACGTATAACGTTTAACGTATAACGCATAATGTATAACGCATATCCTAAAACGTATGCCGTATAACGTATAACGTATAACTTATAACGTATAACGTAGAACGTATAACGTATAACGTATAACGTATAACGTATAACGTATAACGTATAACGTATAACGTATAACGTATAACGTATAACGTATAACGTATAACGTATAACGCATAATGTGTAACGCATATCCTAAAACGTGTGCCGTATAACGTATAACGTATAACCTATAACGTATAAGGTGTAACGTATAACGTATAACGTATAACGTACAACGTATAACGTAAAACGTATAACGTATAACGTATAACGTATAACGTATACCGTATAACGTATAACATATAACGTGTAACGTATAACGTATAACGTATAACGTATAACGTATAACGTATAACGTAGAACGTAGAACGCATAACGTATAACGTATAACGTATAACGTATAACGTATAACGTATAACGTATAATGTATAACGTATAACGAGTGACGTATAACGTATAACGTATATTGTCTAACGTATAACGGACAACGTATAATGTATAACGTATAACGAATGACGTATAACGTATAACTTATATCGTATAACTTGTAACGTACAACGTACAACGTGTAACGTATAACGTATAGCGCATATCCTAGAACGTATACAGTATAACGTATAATGTATAACGAATAACGTATAACGTTTAACGTATAACGCATAATGTATAACGCATATCCTAAAACGTATGCCGTATAACGTATATCGTATAACTTATAACGTATATTGTAGAACGTATAACGTATAACGTATAACGTATAACGTATAACGTATAACGTATAACCTATAACGTATAACGTATAACGTATAACGTATAACGTATAACGTATAACGTATAACGTATAACGTATAACGTATAACGTATAACGTATAACGTATAACGTATAACGTATAACGTATAACGTATAACGTATAACGTATAACCTATAACGTATAACGTATAACGTATAACGTATAACGTATAACGTATAACGCATAATGTGTAACGCATATCCTAAAACGTGTGCCGTATATCGTATAACGTATAACCTATAACGTATAAGGTGTAACGTATAACGTATAACGTATAACGTACAACGTATAACGTAAAACGTATAACGTATAACGTATAACGTATAACGTATACCGTATAACGTATAACGTATAACGTGTAACGTATAACGTATAACGTATAACGTATAACGTATAACGTATAACGTATAACGTATAACGTATAACGTATAACGTATAAAATATAACGTATAACGTATAACGTATAACGTATAACGTATAACGTATAACGTATAACGTATACCGTATATCGTAGAACGTATAACGTATAAATAATAACGTATAACGTATAACGTATAACGTATAACGTATAACGTATAACGTATAACGTATAACGTATAACGTATAACGTATAACGTATAACGTATAACGTATAACGCATATCATAGAACGTATACCGTATAACGTATAACGTATAACGTATAACGTATAACGTATAACGTATAACGTATAACCTATAACGTATAACGTATAACGTATAACGTATAACGTATAACGTATAACGCATAATGTGTAACGCATATCCTAAAACGTGTGCCGTATAACGTATAACGTATAACCTATAACGTATAAGGTGTAACGTATAACGTATAACGTATAACGTACAACGTATAACGTAAAACGTATAACGTATAACGTATAACGTATAACGTATACCGTATAACGTATAACGTATAACGTGTAACGTATAACGTATAACGTATAACGTATAACGTATAACGTATAACGTATAACGTATAACGTATAACGTATAACGTATAACGTATAAAATATAACGTATAACGTATAACGTATAACGTATAACGTATAACGTATAACGTATACCGTATAACGTAGAACGTATAACGTATAAATAATAACGTATAACGTATAACGTATAACGTATAACGTATAACGTATAACGTATAACGTATAACGTATAACGTATAACGTATAACGTATAACGTATAACGTATAACGTATAACGTATAACGTATAACGCATATCATAGAACGTATACCGTATAACGTATAATGTATAACGTATAACGAATAATGTATAACGTATAACGTAAAACGTATAACGTATAACGTGTAACGTATAACGTATAACGTATAACGTTAAACGTATAACGTATAACGTATAACGTATAACGTATAACGTATAACGTATAACGTATAATGTATAACGTATAACGAATGACGTATAACGTATAACGTATATTGTCTAACGTATAACGGACAACGTATAATGTATAACGTATAACGAATGACGTATAACGTATAACTTATATCGTATAACTTGTAACGTACAACGTACAACGTGTAACGTATAACGTATAGCGCATATCCTAGAACGTATACAGTATAACGTATAATGTATAACGAATAACGTATAACGTTTAACGTATAACGCATAATGTATAACGCATATCCTAAAACGTATGCCGTATAACGTATAACGTATAACTTATAACGTATAACGTAGAACGTATAACGTATAACGTATAACGTATAACGTATAACGTATAACGTATAACGTATAACGTATAACGTATAACGTATAACGTATAACGTATAACGTATAACGTATAACGTATAACGTATAACGTATAACGTATAACGTATAACGTATAACGTATAACGTATAACGTATAACGTATAACGTATAACGTATAACGTATAACGTAGAACGCATGACGTAGAACGTATAACGTAGAACGCATAACGTAGAACGCATAACGTATAACGTATAACGTATAACGTATAACGTATAACGCATAACGTATAACGTATAACGTATAACGTATAACGTATAACGTATAGCGTATAACGTATAACGTATAACGTATAACGTATAACGTATAACGTATAACGTATAACGTATAACGTATAACGTATAACGTATAACGTATAACGTATAACGTATAACGTATAACGTATAACGTATAACGTATAACGTATAACGTATAACGTATAACGTATA
Source organism: Ptiloglossa arizonensis (assembly GCF_051014685.1). NCBI lineage: Eukaryota > Metazoa > Arthropoda > Insecta > Hymenoptera > Colletidae > Ptiloglossa > Ptiloglossa arizonensis. Next base: position 419,930 of record NC_135057.1, read on the forward strand.
ACGTATAACGTATAACGTATAACGTATAACGTATAACGTATAACGTATAACGTATAACGTATAACGTATAACGTATAACGTATAACGTATAACGTATAACGTATAACGTATAACGTATAACGTATAACGTATAACGTATAACGTATAACGTATAACGTATAACGTATAACCTATAACGTATAACGTATAACGTATAACGTATAACGTATAACGTATAACGCATAATGTGTAACGCATATCCTAAAACGTGTGCCGTATAACGTATAACGTATAACCTATAACGTATAAGGTGTAACGTATAACGTATAACGTATAACGTACAACGTATAACGTAAAACGTATAACGTATAACGTATAACGTATAACGTATACCGTATAACGTATAACGTATAACGTGTAACGTATAACGTATAACGTATAACGTATAACGTATAACGTATAACGTATAACGTATAACGTATAACGTATAACGTATAACGTATAAAATATAACGTATAACGTATAACGTATAACGTATAACGTATAACGTATAACGTATAACGTATAACGTATAACGTATAACGTATAACGTATAACGTATAACGTATAACGTATAACGTATAACGTATAACGCATAACGTATATCGAATAACGTATAACGCATAACGTATAACGTATAACGTATAACGTATAACGTATAACGTATAACGTATAACGTATAACGTATAACGTATAACGTATAACGCATAACGTATAACGAATAACGTATAACGCATAACGTATAACGTATAACGTATAACGTATAACGTATAACGTATAACGTATAACGTATAACGTAGAACGCATAACGTATAACGGATAACGTATAACGTATAACGTATAACGTATAACGTATAACCTATAACGTATAAGGTGTAACGTATAACGTATAACGTATAACGTACAACGTATAACGTAAAACGTATAACGTATAACGTATAACGTATAACGTATACCGTATAACGTGTAACGTATAACGTGTAACGTATAACGTATAACGTATAACGTATAACGTATAACGTATAACGTATAACGTATAACGTATAACGTATAACGTATAACGTATAAAATATAACGTATAACGTATAACGTATAACGTATAACGTATAACGTATAACGTATAACGTATAACGTATAACGTATAACGTATAACGTATAACGTATAACGCATAACGTATATCGAATAACGTATAACGCATAACGTATAACGTATAACGTATAACGTATAACGTATAACGTATAACGTATAACGTATAACGTATAACGTATAACGTATAACGCATAACGTATAACGAATAACGTATAACGCATAACGTATAACGTATAACGTATAACGTATAACGTATAACGTATAACGTATAACGTATAACGTAGAACGCATAACGTATAACGGATAACGTATAACGTACAACGTATAACGTATAACGTATAACGTATAACGTATAACGTATAACGTATAACGTATAATGTATAACGTATAACGAATGACGTATAACGTATAACGTATATTGTCTAACGTATAACGGACAACGTATAATGTATAACGTATAACGAATGACGTATAACGTATAACTTATATCGTATAACTTGTAACGTACAACGTACAACGTGTAACGTATAACGTATAGCGCATATCCTAGAACGTATACAGTATAACGTATAATGTATAACGAATAACGTATAACGTTTAACGTATAACGCATAATGTATAACGCATATCCTAAAACGTATGCCGTATAACGTATATCGTATAACTTATAACGTATATCGTAGAACGTATAACGTATAACGTATAACGTATAACGTATAACGTATAACGTATAGCGCATATCCTAGAACGTATACAGTATAACGTATAATGTATAACGAATAACGTATAACGTTTAACGTATAACGCATAATGTATAACGCATATCCTAAAACGTATGCCGTATAACGTATAACGTATAACTTATAACGTATATCGTAGAACGTATAACGTATAACGTATAACGTATAACGTATAACGTATAACGTATAACGTGTAACGTATAACGTATAACGTATAACGTATAACGTATAACGTATAACGTATAACGTATAACGTATAACGTATAACGTATAACGTATAACGTATAACGTATAACGTATAACGTATAACGTATAACGTATAACGTATAACGTATAACGTATAACGTATAACGTATAACGTATAACGTATAACGTATAACGTATAACGTATAACGTATAACGTATAACGTATAACGTATAACGTATAACGTATAACGTATAACGTATAACGTATAACGTATAACGTATAACGCATATCATAGAACGTATACCGTATAACGTATAATGTATAACGTATAACGAATAATGTATAACGTATAACGTAAAACGTATAACGTATAACGTGTAACGTATAACGTATAACGTATAACGTTAAACGTATAACGTATAACGTATAACGTATAACGTATAACGTATAACGCATATCATAGAACGTATACCGTATAACGTATAATGTATAACGTATAACGAATGACGTATAACGTATAACTTATATCGTATAACGTGTAACGTACAACGTACAACGTGTAACGTATAACGTATAGCGCATATCCTAGAACGTATACAGTATAACGTATAATGTATAACGAATAACGTATAACGTTTAACGTATAACGCATAATGTATAACGCATATCCTAAAACGTATGCCGTATAACGTATATCGTATAACTTATAACGTATATCGTAGAACGTATAACGTATAACGTATAACCTATAACGTATAACGTATAACGTGTAACGTATAACGTATAACGTATAACGTATAACGTATAACGTATAACGTATAACGTATAACGTATAACGTATAACGTATAACGTATAACGCATATCATAGAACGCATACCGTATAACGTATAATGTATAACGTATAACGAATAATGTATAACGTATAACGTAAAACGTATAACGTATAACGTGTAACGTATAACGTATAACGTATAACGTTAAACGTATAACGTATAACGTATAACGTATAACGTATAACGTATAATGTATAACGTATAACGAATGACGTATAACGTATAACGTATATTGTCTATCGTATAACGGACAACGTATAATGTATAACGTATAACGAATGACGTATAACGTATAACTTATATCGTATAACGTGTAACGTACAACGTACAACGTGTAACGTATAACGTATAGCGCATATCCTAGAACGTATACAGTATAACGTATAATGTATAGCGAATAACGTATAACGTTTAACGTATAACGCATAATGTATAACGCATATCCTAAAACGTATGCCGTATAACGTATAACGTATAACTTATAACGTATATCGTAGAACGTATAACGTATAACGTATAACGTATAACGTATAACGTATAACGTGTAACGTATAACGTATAACGTATAACGTATAACGTATAACGTATAACGTATAACGTATAACGTATAACGTATAACGTATAACGTATAACGTATTACGTATAACGTATAACGTATAACGTATAACGTATAACGTATAACGTATAACGTATAACGTATAACGTATAACGTATAACGTATAACGTATAACGTATAACGTATAACCTATAACGTATAACGTATAACGTATAACGTATAACGTATAACGTATAACGCATAATGTGTAACGCATATCCTAAAACGTGTGCCGTATAACGTATAACGTATAACCTATAACGTATAAGGTGTAACGTATAACGTATAACGTATAACGTACAACGTATAACGTAAAACGTATAACGTATAACGTATAACGTATAACGTATACCGTATAACGTAGAACGTATAACGTATAAATAATAACGTATAACGTATAACGTATAACGTATAACGTATAACGTATAACGTATAACGTATAACGTATAACGTATAACGTATAACGTATAACGTATAACGTATAACGCATAACGTATAACGAATAACGTATAACGCATAACGTATAACGTATAACGTATAACGTATAACGTATAACGTATAACGTATAACGTATAACGCATAACGTATAACGAATAACGTATAACGCATAACGTATAACGCATAACGTATAACGTATAACGTATAACGTATAACGTATAACGTATAACGTAGAACGCATAACGTATAACGCATAACGTATAACGTATAACGTATAACGTATAACGTATAACGTATAACGTATAACGTATAACGTATAACGTATAACGTATAACGTATAACGTATAACGTATAACGTATAACGTATAACGTATAACGTATAACGTATAACGTATAACGTATAACGTATAACGTATAACGTATAACGTATAACGTATAACGCATAACGTATAACGTATAACGTATAACGTATAACGTATAACGTATAACGTAGAACGCATAACGTATAACGCATAACGTATAACGTATAACGTATAACGTATAACGTATAACGTATAACGCATAACGTATAACGCATAACGTATAACGTATAACGTATAACGTATAACGTATAACGTATAACGTATAACGTATAACGTATAACGCATAATGTGTAACGCATATCCTAAAACGTGTGCCGTATAACGTATAACGTATAACCTATAACGTATAAGGTGTAACGTATAACGTATAACGTATAACGTACAACGTATAACGTAAAACGTATAACGTATAACGTATAACGTATAACGTATACCGTATAACGTAGAACGTATAACGTATAAATAATAACGTATAACGTATAACGTATAACGTATAACGTATAACGTATAACGTATAACGTATAACGTATAACGTATAACGTATAACGTATAACGTATAACGCATAACGTATAACGAATAACGTATAACGCATAACGTATAACGTATAACGTATAACGTATAACGTATAACGTATAACGTATAACGTATAACGCATAACGTATAACGAATAACGTATAACGCATAACGTATAACGCATAACGTATAACGTATAACGTATAACGTATAACGTATAACGTATAACGTAGAACGCATAACGTATAACGCATAACGTATAACGTATAACGTATAACGTATAACGTATAACGTATAACGTATAACGTATAACGTATAACGTATAACGTATAACGTATAACGTATAACGTATAACGTATAACGTATAACGTATAACGTATAACGTATAACGTATAACGTATAACGTATAACGTATAACGTATAACGTATAACGTATAACGTATAACGTATAACGTATAACGTATAACGTATAACGTATAACGTATAACGTATAACGTATAACGTATAACGTATAACGTATAACGTATAACGTATAACGTAGAACGCATAACGTATAACGTATAACGTATAACGTATAACGTATAACGTAAGACGTATAACGTATAACGTATAACGTATAACGTATAACGTATAACGTATAACGTATAACGTATAACGTATAACGTATAACGTATAACGTATAACGTATAACGTATAACGTATAACGTATAACGTATAACGTATAACGTATAACGTATAACGTAGAACGTAGAACGCATAACGTATAACGTATAACGTATAACGTATAACGTATAACGTATAACGTATAATGTATAACGTATAACGAATGACGTATAACGTATAACGTATATTGTCTAACGTATAACGGACAACGTATAATGTATAACGTATAACGAATGACGTATAACGTATAACTTATATCGTATAACTTGTAACGTACAACGTACAACGTGTAACGTATAACGTATAGCGCATATCCTAGAACGTATACAGTATAACGTATAATGTATAACGAATAACGTATAACGTTTAACGTATAACGCATAATGTATAACGCATATCCTAAAACGTATGCCGTATAACGTATTTCGTATAACTTATAACGTATATCGTAGAACGTATAACGTATAACGTATAACGTATAACGTATAACGTATAACGTATAGCGCATATCCTAGAACGTATACAGTATAACGTATAATGTATAACGAATAACGTATAACGTTTAACGTATAACGCATAATGTATAACGCATATCCTAAAACGTATGCCGTATAACGTATAACGTATAACTTATAACGTATATCGTAGAACGTATAACGTATAACGTATAACGTATAACGTATAACGTATAACGTATAACGTATAACGTGTAACGTATAACGTATAACGTATAACGTATAACGTATAACGTATAACGTATAACGTATAACGTATAACGTATAACGTATAACGTATAACGTATAACGTATAACGTATAACGTATAACGTATAACGTATAACGTATAACGTATAACGTATAACGTATAACGTATAACGTATAACGTATAACGTATAACGTATAACGTATAACGTATAACGTATAACGTATAACGTATAACGTATAACGTATAACGTATAACGTATAACGTATAACGTATAACGTATAACGTATAACGTATAACGTATAACGTATAACGTATAACGTATAACGTATAACGTATAACGTATAACGTATAACGTATAACGTATAACGTATAACGTATAACGTATAACGTATAACGTATAACGTATAACGTATAACGTATAACGTATAACGTATAACCTATAACGTATAACGTATAACGTATAACGTATAACGTATAACGTATAACGCATAATGTGTAACGCATATCCTAAAACGTGTGCCGTATAACGTATAACGTATAACCTATAACGTATAAGGTGTAACGTATAACGTATAACGTATAACGTACAACGTATAACGTAAAACGTATAACGTATAACGTATAACGTACAACGTATACCGTATAACGTATAACGTATAACGTGTAACGTATAACGTATAACGTATAACGTATAACGTATAACGTATAACGTATAACGTATAACGTATAACGTATAACGTATAACGTATAAAATATAACGTATAACGTATAACGTATAACGTATAACGTATAACGTATAACGTATACCGTATAACGTAGAACGTATAACGTATAAATAATAACGTATAACGTATAACGTATAACGTATAACGTATAACGTATAACGTATAACGTATAACGTATAACGTATAACGTATAACGTATAACGTATAACGTATAACGTATAACGTATAACGTATAACGTATAACGTATAACGTATAACGCATATCATAGAACGTATACCGTATAACGTATAATGTATAACGTATAACGAATAATGTATAACGTATAACGTAAAACGTATAACGTATAACGTGTAACGTATAACGTATAACGTATAACGTATAACGTTAAGCGTATAACGTATAACGTATAACGTATAACGTATAACGTATAACGTATAATGTATAACGTATAACGAATGACGTATAACGTATAACGTATATTGTCTAACGTATAACGGACAACGTATAATGTATAACGTATAAGGAATGACGTATAACGTATAACTTATATCGTATAACTTGTAACGTACAACGTACAACGTGTAACGTATAACGTATAGCGCATATCCTAGAACGTATACAGTATAACGTATAATGTATAACGAATAACGTATAACGTTTAACGTATAACGCATAATGTATAACGCATATCCTAAAACGTATGCCGTATAACGTATAACGTATAACTTATAACGTATATCGTAGAACGTATAACGTATAACGTATAACGTATAACGTATAACGTATAACGTGTAACGTATAACGTATAACGTATAACGTATAACGTATAACGTATAACGTATAACGTATTACGTATAACGTATAACGTATAACGTATAACGTATAACGTATAACGTATAACGTATAACGCATAACGTATAACGCATAACGTATAACGTATAACGTATAACGTATAACGTATAACGTATAACGTATAACGTATAACGTATAACGTATAACGTATAACGTAAAACGTATAATGTGTAACGCATATCCTAAAACGTGTGCCGTATAACGTATAACGTATAACCTATTACGTATGACGTGTAACGTATAACGTGTAACGTATAACGTACAACGTATAACGTAAAACGTATAACGTATAACGTATAACGTATAACGTATAACGTATAACGTATAACGTATAACGTATAACGTATAACGTATAACGTATAACGTATAACGTATAACGTATAACGTATAACGTATAACGTATAACGTATAACGTATAACGTATAACGTATAACGTATAACGTATATCGTATAACGTATAACGTATAGCGTATAACGTATAACGTATACCGTATAACGTATAACGTATAACGTATAACGTATAAGGTATAACGTATAACGCATATCCTGGAACGTATACAGTATAACGTTTAACGTATAACGCATAATGTATAACGCATATCCTAAAACGTATGCCGTATAACGTATAACGTATAACCTATAACGTATAACGTGTAACGTATAACGTATAACGTATAACGTACAACGTATAACGTAAAACGTATAACGTATAACGTATAACGTGTAACGTATAACGTATAACGTAGAACGTGTAACGTATAACGTATAACGTAGAACGTATAACGTATAACGTATAACGTAGAACGTATAACGTATAACGTATAACGTATAACGTATAACGTATAACGTATAACGTATAACGTATAACGTATAACGTATAACGTATAACGTATAACGTATAACGTATAACGTATAACGTATAACGTATAACGTATAACGTATAACGTATAACGTATAACGTATAACGTATAACGTATAACGTATAACGCATAACGTATAACGTATAACGTATAACGTATAACGTATAACGTATAACGTATAACGTATAACGTATAACGTATAACGTATAACGTACAACGTATAACGTATAACGTATAACGTATAACGTATAACGTATAACGTATAACGTATAACGTATAACGTATAACGTATAACGTATAACGTAAAACGTATAATGTGTAACGCATATCCTAAAACGTGTGCCGTATAACGTATAACGTATAACCTATTACGTATGACGTGTAACGTATAACGTGTAACGTATAACGTACAACGTATATCGTAAAACGTATAACGTATAACGTATAACGTATAACGTATAACGTATAACGTATAACGTAAAACGTATAATGTGTAACGCATATCCTAAAACGTGTGCCGTATAACGTATAACGTATAACCTATTACGTATGACGTGTAACGTATAACGTATAACGTATAACGTATAACGTATAACGTATAACGTATAACGTATAACGTATAACGTATAACGTATAACGTATAACGTATAACGTATAACGTATAACGTATAACGTATAACGTATAACGTATAACGCATAACGTATAACGTATAACGTATAACGTATAACGTATAACGTATAACGTATAACGTATAACGTATAACGTATAACGTATAACGTACAACGTATAACGTATAACGTATAACGTATAACGTATAACGTATAACGTATAACGTATAACGTATAACGTATAACGTATAACGTAAAACGTATAATGTGTAACGCATATCCTAAAACGTGTGCCGTATAACGTATAACGTATAACCTATTACGTATGACGTGTAACGTATAACGTGTAACGTATAACGTACAACGTATATCGTAAAACGTATAACGTATAACGTATAACGTATAACGTATAACATATAACGTATAGCGTATAACGTAGAACGTATAACGTAGAACGTATAACGTATAACGTATAACGTATAACGTATAACGCATATCCTAGAACGTATACCGTATAACTTACAACGTATACCGTATAACGTGTAACGTATAACGTATAACGTATAACGTATAACGTATAACGTATAACGTATAACGTATAACGTATAGCGTATAACGTATAACGAATGACGTATAACGTATAACTTATATCGTATAACGTGTAACGTACATCGTACAACGTGTAACGTATAACGTATAGCGCATATCCTAGAACGTATACAGTGTAACGTATAATGTATAACGAATAACGTATAACGTTTAACGTATAACGAATAATGTATAACGCATATCCTATAACGTGTGCCGTATAACGTATAACGTATAACCTATAACTTATAACGTATAACGTATAACGTATAACGTATAACGTATAACGTATAACGTATATCGTATATCGTATAACATATAACGTGTAACGTATAACGTATAACGTATAACGTATAACGTATAACGCATAACGTACAACGTATACCGTATAACGTATAACGTATAACGCATAACGTATATCATATAACGTATAACGTATAACGTATAACGTATAACGTATAACGTATAACGTATAACGTATAACGTCTAACGTATAACGTATAACGTCTAACGTATAACGTATAACGTACAACGTATAACGTAGAACGTATAACGTATAACGTATAACGTATAACGTATAACGTATAACGTATAACGTATAGCGTATAACGTATAACGTATAACGTAGAACGTATAACGTCTAACGTATAACGTATAACGTACAACGTATAACGTAGATCGTATAACGTATAACGTATAACGTTTAACGTATAACGTATAACGTATAACGTATAGCGTATAACGTATAACGCATATCCTAAAACGTGTGCCGTATAACGTATAATGTATAACCTATAACTTATAACGTATAACCTATAACGTATAACGTGTAACGTAGAACGTATAACGTACAACGTACAACGTATAACGTATAACGTATAACGTATAACGTATAGCGTATAACGTATAACGTATAACGTAGAACGTATAACGTATAACGTATAACGTATGCCGTATAACGTATAACCTATAACTTATAACGTATAACCTATAACGTATAACGTGTAACGTAGAACGTATAACGTACAACGTACAACGTATAACGTATAACGTATAACGTATAACGTATAACGTATAACGTATAACGTATAACGTATAACCTATAACGTATAACGTATAACGTATAACGTATAACGTATAACGTATAACGCATAATGTGTAACGCATATCCTAAAACGTGTGCCGTATAACGTATAACGTATAACCTATAACGTATAAGGTGTAACGTATAACGTATAACGTATAACGTACAACGTATAACGTAAAACGTATAACGTATAACGTATAACGTTTAACGTATACCGTATAACGTATAACGTATAACGTGTAACGTATAACGTATAACGTATAACGTATAACGTATAACGTATAACGTATAACGTATAACGTATAACGTATAACGTATAACGTATAAAATATAACGTATAACGTATAACGTATAACGTATAACGTATAACGTATAACGTATACCGTATAACGTAGAACGTATAACGTATAAATAATAACGTATAACGTATAACGTATAACGTATAACGTATAACGTATAACGTATAACGTATAACGTATAACGTATAACGTGTAACGTATAACGTATAACGTATAACGTATAACGTATAACGTATAACGCATATCATAGAACGTATACCGTATAACGTATAATGTATAACGTATAACGAATAATGTATAACGTATAACGTAAAACGTATAACGTATAACGTGTAACGTATAACGTATAACGTATAACGTTAAAGGTATAACGTATAACGTATAACGTATAACGTATAACGTATAACGTATAATGTATAACGTATAACGAATGACGTATAACGTATAACGTATATTGTCTAACGTATATTGTCTAACGTATAACGGACAACGTATAATGTATAACGTATAACGAATGACGTATAACGTATAACGTATAACGTATAACGTATAACGTATAACGTATAACGCATAATGTGTAACGCATATCCTAAAACGTATGCCGTATAACGTATAACGTATAACGTATAACGTATAACGTATAACGTATAACGTATAACGTATAACGTATAACGTATAACGTATAACGTATAACGTATAACGTATAACGTATAACGTATAACGTATAACGTATAACGTATAACGTATAACGCATAACGTATAACGAATAACGTATAACGCATAACGTATAACGTATAACGTATAACGTATAACGTATAACGTATAACGTATAACGTATAACGTAGAACGCATAACGTATAACGTATAACGTATAACGTATAACGTATAACGTATAACGTATAACGTATAACGTATAACGTATAACGTATAACGTATAACGTATAACGTATAACGTATAACGCATAACGTATAACGCATAACGTATAACGTATAACGTATAACGTATAACGTATAACGTATAACGTATAACGTATAACGTATAACGTATAACGTATAACGTATAACGTATAACGTATAACGTATAACGTATAACGTATAACGTATAACGTAGAACGCATAACGTATAACGTATAACGTATAACGTATAACGTATAACGTATAACGTATAACGTATAACGTATAACGTATAACGTATAACGTATAACGTATAACGTATAACGTATAACGTATAACGTATAACGTATAACGTATAACGTATAACGTATAACGTATAACGTATAACGTATAACGTATAACGTATAACGTATAACGTATAACGTATAACGTATAACGTAGAACGTAGAACGTAGAACGCATAACGTATAACGTATAACGTATAACGTATAACGTATAACGTATAACGTATAATGTATAACGTATAACGAATGACGTATAACGTATAACGTATATTGTCTAACGTATAACGGACAACGTATAATGTATAACGTATAACGAATGACGTATAACGTATAACTTATATCGTATAACTTGTAACGTACAACGTACAACGTGTAACGTATAACGTATAGCGCATATCCTAGAACGTATACAGTATAACGTATAATGTATAACGAATAACGTATAACGTTTAACGTATAACGCATAATGTATAACGCATATCCTAAAACGTATGCCGTATAACGTATATCGTATAACTTATAACGTATATCGTAGAACGTATAACGTATAACGTATAACGTATAACGTATAACGTATAACGTATAGCGCATATCCTAGAACGTATACAGTATAACGTATAATGTATAACGAATAACGTATAACGTTTAACGTATAACGCATAATGTATAACGCATATCCTAAAACGTATGCCGTATAACGTATAACGTATAACTTATAACGTATATCGTAGAACGTAGAACGTATAACGTATAACGTATAACGTATAACGTATAACGTGTAACGTATAACGTATAACGTATAACGTATAACGTATAACGTATAACGTATAACGTATAACGTATAACGTATAACGTATAACGTATAACGTATAACGTATAACGTATAACGTATAACGTATAACGTATAACGTATAACGTATAACGTATAACGTATAACGTATAACGTATAACGTATAACGTATAACGTATAACGTATAACGTATAACGTATAACGTATAACGTATAACGTATAACGTATAACGTATAACGTATAACGTATAACGTATAACGTATAACGTATAACGTATAACGTATAACGTATAACGTATAACGTATAACGTATAACGTATAACGTATAACGTATAACGTATAACGTATAACGTATAACGTATAACGTATAACGTATAACGTATAACGTATAACGTATAACGTATAACGTATAACGTATAACGTATAACGTATAACGTATAACGTATAACGTATAACGTATAACGTATAACGTATAACCTATAACGTATAACGTATAACGTATAACGTATAACGTATAACGTATAACGCATAATGTGTAACGCATATCCTAAAACGTGTGCCGTATAACGTATAACGTATAACCTATAACGTATAAGGTGTAACGTATAACGTATAACGTATAACGTACAACGTATAACGTAAAACGTATAACGTATAACGTATAACGTATAACGTATACCGTATAACGTATAACATATAACGTGTAACGTATAACGTATAACGTATAACGTATAACGTATAACGTATAACGTAGAACGTAGAACGCATAACGTATAACGTATAACGTATAACGTATAACGTATAACGTATAACGTATAATGTATAACGTATAACGAATGACGTATAACGTATAACGTATATTGTCTAACGTATAACGGACAACGTATAATGTATAACGTATAACGAATGACGTATAACGTATAACTTATATCGTATAACTTGTAACGTACAACGTACAACGTGTAACGTATAACGTATAGCGCATATCCTAGAACGTATACAGTATAACGTATAATGTATAACGAATAACGTATAACGTTTAACGTATAACGCATAATGTATAACGCATATCCTAAAACGTATGCCGTATAACGTATATCGTATAACTTATAACGTATATCGTAGAACGTATAACGTATAACGTATAACGTATAACGTATAACGTATAACGTATAGCGCATATCCTAGAACGTATACAGTATAACGTATAATGTATAACGAATAACGTATAACGTTTAACGTATAACGCATAATGTATAACGCATATCCTAAAACGTATGCCGTATAACGTATAACGTATAACTTATAACGTATATCGTAGAACGTAGAACGTATAACGTATAACGTATAACGTATAACGTATAACGTGTAACGTATAACGTATAACGTATAACGTATAACGTATAACGTATAACGTATAACGTATAACGTATAACGTATAACGTATAACGTATAACGTATAACGTATAACGTATAACGTATAACGTATAACGTATAACGTATAACGTATAACGTATAACGTATAACGTATAACGTATAACGTATAACGTATAATGTATAACGAATAACGTATAACGTTTAACGTATAACGCATAATGTATAACGCATATCCTAAAACGTATGCCGTATAACGTATATCGTATAACTTATAACGTATATCGTAGAACGTATAACGTATAACGTATAACGTATAACGTATAACGTATAACGTATAGCGCATATCCTAGAAGGTATACAGTATAACGTATAATGTATAACGAATAACGTATAACGTTTAACGTATAACGCATAATGTATAACGCATATCCTAAAACGTATGCCGTATAACGTATAACGTATAACTTATAACGTATATCGTAGAACGTATAACGTATAACGTATAACGTATAACGTATAACGTATAACGTGTAACGTATAACGTATAACGTATAACGTATAACGTATAACGTATAACGTATAACGTATAACGTATAACGTACAACGTATAACGTAAAACGTATAACGTATAACGTATAACGTATAACGTATAACGTATAACGTATAACCTATAACGTATAACGTATAACGTATAACGTATAACGTATAACGTATAACGCATAATGTGTAACGCATATCCTAAAACGTGTGCCGTATAACGTATAACGTATAACCTATAACGTATAAGGTGTAACGTATAACGTATAACGTATAACGTACAACGTATAACGTAAAACGTATAACGTATAACGTATAACGTATAACGTATACCGTATAACGTATAACGTATAACGTGTAACGTATAACGTATAACGTATAACGTATAACGTATAACGTATAACGTATAACGTATAACGTATAACGTATAACGTATAAAATATAACGTATAACGTATAACGTATAACGTATAACGTATAACGTATAACGTATACCGTATAACGTAGAACGTATAACGTATAAATAATAACGTATAACGTATAACGTATAACGTATACCGTATAACGTATAACGTATAACGTGTAACGTATAACGTATAACGTATAACGTATAACGTATAACGTATAACGTATAACGTATAACGTATAACGTATAACGTATAAAATATAACGTATAACGTATAACGTATAACGTATAACGTATAACGTATAACGTATAACGTATAACGTATAACGTATAACGTATAACGCATATCATAGAACGTATACCGTATAACGTATAACGTATAACGTATAACGTATAACGTATAACGTATAACGTATAACGTATAACCTATAACGTATAACGTATAACGTATAACGTATAACGTATAACGTATAACGCATAATGTGTAACGCATATCCTAAAACGTGTGCCGTATAACGTATAACGTATAACCTATAACGTATAAGGTGTAACGTATAACGTATAACGTATAACGTACAACGTATAACGTAAAACGTATAACGTATAACGTATAACGTATAACGTATAACGTATACCGTATAACGTATAACGTATAACGTGTAACGTATAACGTATAACGTATAACGTATAACGTATAACGTATAACGTATAACGTATAACGTATAACGTATAACGTATAACGTATAACGTATAAAATATAACGTATAACGTATAACGTATAACGTATAACGTATAACGTATAACGTATACCGTATAACGTAGAACGTATAACGTATAAATAATAACGTATAACGTATAACGTATAACGTATAACGTATAACGTATAACGTATAACGTATAACGTATAACGTATAACGTATAACGTATAACGTATAACGTATAACGTATAACGTATAACGCATATCATAGAACGTATACCGTATAACGTATAATGTATAACGTATAACGAATAATGTATAACGTATAACGTAAAACGTATAACGTATAACGTGTAACGTATAACGTATAACGTATAACGTTAAACGTATAACGTATAACGTATAACGTATAACGTATAACGTATAACGTATAACGTATAATGTATAACGTATAACGAATGACGTATAACGTATAACGTATATTGTCTAACGTATAACGGACAACGTATAACGTATAACGTATAACGTATAACGTATAACGTATAACGTATAACGTATAACGTATAACGTATAACGTATAACGTATAACGTATAACGTATAACGTATAACGTATAACGTATAACGTATAACGTATAACGTATAACGTATAACGTATAACGTATAACGTATAACGTATAACGTTTAACGTATAACGTATAACGTATAACGTATAACGTATAACGTATAACGTATAACGTATAACGTATAACGTATAACCTATAACGTATAACGTATAACGTATAACGTATAACGTATAACGTATAACGCATAATGTGTAACGCATATCCTAAAACGTGTGCCGTATAACGTATAACGTATAACCTATAACGTATAAGGTGTAACGTATAACGTATAACGTATAACGTACAACGTATAACGTAAAACGTATAACGTATAACGTATAACGTATAACGTATACCGTATAACGTATAACGTATAACGTGTAACGTATAACGTATAACGTATAACGTATAACGTATAACGTATAACGTATAACGTATAACGTATAACGTATAACGTATAAAATATAACGTATAACGTATAACGTATAACGTATAACGTATAACGTATAACGTATAACGTATACCGTATAACGTAGAACGTATAACGTATAAATAATAACGTATAACGTATAACGTATAACGTATAACGTATAACGTATAACGTATAACGTATAACGTATAACGCATATCATAGAACGTATACCGTATAACGTATAACGTATAACGTATAACGTATAACGTATAACGTATAACGTATAACGTATAACGTATAACCTATAACGTATAACGTATAACGTATAACGTATAACGTATAACGTATAACGCATAATGTGTAACGCATATCCTAAAACGTGTGCCGTATAACGTATAACGTATAACCTATAACGTATAAGGTGTAACGTATAACGTATAACGTATAACGTACAACGTATAACGTAAAACGTATAACGTATAACGTATAACGTATAACGTATAACGTATACCGTATAACGTATAACGTATAACGTGTAACGTATAACGTATAACGTATAACGTATAACGTATAACGTATAACGTATAACGTATAACGTATAACGTATAACGTATAACGTATAAAATATAACGTATAACGTATAACGTATAACGTATAACGTATAACGTATAACGTATACCGTATAACGTAGAACGTATAACGTATAAATAATAACGTATAACGTATAACGTATAACGTATAACGTATAACGTATAACGTATAACGTATAACGTATAACGTATAACGTATAACGTATAACGTATAACGTATAACGTATAACGTATAACGCATATCATAGAACGTATACCGTATAACGTATAATGTATAACGTATAACGAATAATGTATAACGTATAACGTAAAACGTATAACGTATAACGTGTAACGTATAACGTATAACGTATAACGTTAAACGTATAACGTATAACGTGTAACGTATAACGTATAACGTATAACGTATAACGTATAATGTATAACGTATAACGAATGACGTATAACGTATAACGTATATTGTCTAACGTATAACGGACAACGTATAATGTATAACGTATAACGAATGACGTATAACGTATAACTTATATCGTATAACTTGTAACGTACAACGTACAACGTGTAACGTATAACGTATAGCGCATATCCTAGAACGTATACAGTATAACGTATAATGTATAACGAATAACGTATAACGTTTAACGTATAACGCATAATGTATAACGCATATCCTAAAACGTATGCAGTATAACGTATAACGTATAACTTATAACGTATAACGTAGAACGTATAACGTATAACGTGTAACGTATAACGTATAACGTATAACGTATAACGTATAACGTATAACGTATAACGTATAACGTATAACGTATAACGTATAACGTATAACGTATAACGTATAACGTATAACGTATAACGTATAACGTATAACGTATAACGTATAACGTATAACGTATAACGTATAACGTATAACGTATAACGTATAACGTATAACGTAGAACGCATAACGTAGAACGTATAACGTAGAACGCATAACGTAGAACGCATAACGTATAACGTATAACGTATAACGTATAACGTATAACGCATAACGTATAACGTATAACGTATAACGTACAACGTATAACGTAAAACGTATAACGTATAACGTATAACGTATAACGTATACCGTATAACGTATAACGTATAACGTGTAACGTATAACGTATAACGTATAACGTATAACGTATAACGTATAACGTATAACGTATAACGTATAACGTATAACGTATAACGTATAAAATATAACGTATAACGTATAACGTATAACGTATAACGTATAACGTATAACGTATAACGTATAACGTATAACGTATAACGTATAACGTATAACGTATAACGTATAACGTATAACGTATAACGCATAACGTATAACGAATAACGTATAACGCATAACGTATAACGTATAACGTATAACGTATAACGTATAACGTATAACGTATAACGTATAACGTATAACGTATAACGCATAACGTATAACGAATAACGTATAACGCATAACGTATAACGCATAACGTATAACGTATAACGTATAACGTATAACGTATAACGTATAACGTAGAACGCATAACGTATAACGCATAACGTATAACGTATAACGTATAACGTATAACGTATAACGTATAACGTATAACGTATAACGTATAACGTATAACGTATAACGTATAACGTATAACGTATAACGTATAACGTATAACGTATAACGTATAACGTATAACGTATAACGTATAACGTATAACGTATAACGTATAACGTATAACGTATAACGTATAACGTATAACGTATAACGTATAACGTATAACGTATAACGTAGAACGCATAACGTATAACGCATAACGTATAACGTATAACGTATAACGTATAACGTATAACGTATAACGTATAACGTATAACGTATAACGTATAACGTATAACGTATAACGTATAACGTATAACGTATAACGTATAACGTATAACGTATAACGTATAACGTATAACGTATAACGTATAACGTATAACGTATAACGTATAACGTATAACGTATAACGTATAACGTAGAACGTAGAACGCATAACGTATAACGTATAACGTATAACGTATAACGTATAACGTATAACGTATAATGTATAACGTATAACGAATGACGTATAACGTATAACGTATATTGTCTAACGTATAACGGACAACGTATAATGTATAACGTATAACGAATGACGTATAACGTATAACTTATATCGTATAACTTGTAACGTACAACGTACAACGTGTAACGTATAACGTATAGCGCATATCCTAGAACGTATACAGTATAACGTATAATGTATAACGAATAACGTATAACGTTTAACGTATAACGCATAATGTATAACGCATATCCTAAAACGTATGCCGTATAACGTATATCGTATAACTTATAACGTATATCGTAGAACGTATAACGTATAACGTATAACGTATAACGTATAACGTATAACGTATAGCGCATATCCTAGAACGTATACAGTATAACGTATAATGTATAACGAATAACGTATAACGTTTAACGTATAACGCATAATGTATAACGCATATCCTAAAACGTATGCCGTATAACGTATAACGTATAACTTATAACGTATATCGTAGAACGTATAACGTATAACGTATAACGTATAACGTATAACGTATAACGTATAACGTGTAACGTATAACGTATAACGTATAACGTATAACGTATAACGTATAACGTATAACGTATAACGTATAACGTATAACGTATAACGTATAACGTATAACGTATAACGTATAACGTATAACGTATAACGTATAACGTATAACGTATAACGTATAACGTATAACGTATAACGTATAACGTATAACGTATAACGTATAACGTATAACGTATAACGTATAACGTATAACGTATAACGTATAACGTATAACGTATAACGTATAACGTATAACGTATAACGTATAACGTATAACGTATAACGCATATCATAGAACGTATACCGTATAACGTATAATGTATAACGTATAACGAATAATGTATAACGTATAACGTAAAACGTATAACGTATAACGTGTAACGTATAACGTATAACGTATAACGTTAAACGTATAACGTATAACGTATAACGTATAACGTATAATGTATAACGTATAATGTATAACGTATAACGAATGACGTATAACGTATAACGTATATTGTCTAACGTATAACGGACAACGTATAATGTATAACGTATAACGAATGACGTATAACGTATAACTTATATCGTATAACTCGTAACGTACAACGTACAACGTGTAACGTATAACGTATAGCGCATATCCTAGAACGTATACAGTATAACGTATAATGTATAACGAATAACGAATAACGTTTAACGTATAACGCATAATGTATAACGCATATCCTAAAACGTATGCCGTATAACGTATAACGTATAACTTATAACGTATATCGTAGAACGTAGAACGTATAACGTATAACGTATAACGTATAACGTATAACGTGTAACGTATAACGTATAACGTATAACGTATAACGTATAACGTATAACGTATAACGTATAACGTATAACGTATAACGTATAACGCATATCATAGAACGCATACCGTATAACGTATAATGTATAACGTATAACGAATAATGTATAACGTATAACGTATAACGTATAACGTATAACGTATAACGTATAACGTATAACGTATAACGTATAACGTATAACGTATAACGTATAACGTATAACGCATATCATAGAACGTATACCGTATAACGTATAATGTATAACGTATAACGAATAATGTATAACGTATAACGTAAAACGTATAACGTATAACGTGTAACGTATAACGTATAACGTATAACGTTAAACGTATAACGTATAACGTATAACGTATAACGTATAACGTATAACGTATAATGTATAACGTATAACGAATGACGTATAACGTATAACGTATATTGTCTAACGTATAACGGACAACGTATAATGTATAACGTATAACGAATGACGTATAACGTATAACTTATATCGTATAACTCGTAACGTACAACGTACAACGTGTAACGTATAACGTATAGCGCATATCCTAGAACGTATACAGTATAACGTATAATGTATAACGAATAACGTATAACGTTTAACGTATAACGCATAATGTATAACGCATATCCTAAAACGTATGCCGTATAACGTATAACGTATAACTTATAACGTATATCGTAGAACGTAGAACGTATAACGTATAACGTATAACGTATAACGTATAACGTGTAACGTATAACGTATAACGTATAACGTATAACGTATAACGTATAACGTATAACGTATAACGTATAACGTATAACGTATAACGCATATCATAGAACGCATACCGTATAACGTATAATGTATAACGTATAACGAATAATGTATAACGTATAACGTAAAACGTATAACGTATAACGTGTAACGTATAACGTATAACGTATAACGTTAAACGTATAACGTATAACGTATAACGTATAACGTATAATGTATAACGTATAACGAATGACGTATAACGTATAACGTATATTGTCTATCGTATAACGGACAACGTATAATGTATAACGTATAACGAATGACGTATAACGTATAACTTATATCGTATAACGTGTAACGTACAACGTACAACGTGTAACGTATAACGTATAGCGCATATCCTAGAACGTATACAGTATAACGTATAATGTATAACGAATAACGTATAACGTATACCGTATAACGTAGAACGTATAACGTATAAATAATAACGTATAACGTATAACCTATAACGTATAACGTGTAACGTATAACGTATAACGTATAACGTACAACGTATAACGTAAAACGTATAACCTATAACGTATAACGTATAACGTATACCGTATAACGTAGAACGTATAACGTATAAATAATAACGTATAACGTATAACGTATAACGTATAACGTATAACGTATAACGTATAACGTATAACGTACTACCTTGATCAAAAAGTTTTAGGACTTTATTCATAAAATCAAAAATACAAATTTATTTGTCCAAATCGATATGGTCCCCTTCAAAGTAGTCCCCATTGACTGCAATGCACTTGCGCCAGCGCTTGATCCAATCCTCGAAACACCGCTGGTACTCAATTTTCGGTATGTCCATCAGAGCCGTCTTCGATTTTGTCATGACCTCCTCTCGGGTACTGTAACGCGTTCCGCGAAGCGGTTTTTTAATTCGGTTGAACAGAAAAAAGTCGCAGGGAGCCAGATCTGGTGAATTTGAAGGCTGCTGGATAGTGTTCGTGTTGTTTTTCGTCAAAAACTCGCGGATAAGGATCGCATTGTGCGCCGGTGCGTTATCGTGGTGCAAAATCCACGAGTTGTTTGCCCACAAATCTGGCCTTTTTTGACGAATTGCTTCGCGCAAACGTCTCAAAACGCCCAAATAATATTCTTTGTTGACTGTCTGTTTTTCTGGCAAGAATTCTTGATGCACAACACCATTGTAATCCATGAAAACCGTGAGCATCGCCTTCTTTCTTGACTGAAAACGACGTGGTTTTTCGACCGACTCACGACCACTTCTGAAGCGTTCGTGCCATCGAAAAACATTTGATCTCGAAAGAGTATCGTTGCCGAAACACTTCTCCAACATATCCAAGGTCTGCGGACCGTTAAATCCGTTTTTTACAAAAAATTTAATGCAAACTCGTTGATGCTCAAATGATGCCATTTTCAAAATCGAAGACACGAACAAAGGAGATGTGCTCAGTACAACGTAACTTTTACAAATATTAGGGGGACCGGAAAGTAATGTCGTTTCCTTACATTAAATTCAAACACATCAATTTTTAACGAGTTTTTATTTTTAATCAATGATATAATCACCCTCATTATCAACAACCTTTTGCCATCTAGTGTGCAAATTTTCAATGCCGGATCGATAAAAATCAATTGGTTTTTGAGCAAAATATACAGAGATGGCATTTTGAATATCATCCAAATTTGCAAATCTTTTGCCACTTACAAAGTGTTGAAGCGATCGGAATAAATGGAAATCCGATGGTGCAACATCGGGCGAGTATGGTGGGTGAGGCAGTACCTCCCACCCCAATTCATAAATTTTTGCCAAGGTTCGTCTTGCGCAGTGCTGTCTTGCATTATCGTGTTGCAGAATAACGCCTTTTCTGTTGACAATCGCTGGCCACTTTTCAATTAAAGATTTATTTACACGATCTAATTGTTCACAGTAAAGGTCTGCATTCACAGTCTGTCCAGGTTTCAGCACTTCAAAATGAACAACGCCGCGAATACTCCACCAAACACACAAAAGGGCCTTTTTGGGGTGTAAACCTGGCTTAGCAGTACTTTGTGGCGATTCATTTGGAGAGAGCCACTGCCTTTTGCGTTTTGGATAATCATAAAGAACCCACTTTTCATCTCCGGTGATCAAGCGATCAAAAAACGCTTCTGTATTGTGCCGTTGAAGCAATAAGTTGCATGTGGTGGATCGGTTAGCCTTGTTCTCTTCGGACAGATTATGCCGGACCCAAACACCTGCTCTGCTTACTTTCCCAATCTGCTGCAAATGTTCTTGGATGGTCGACCAAGGTTGGTTAAGACTGTTTGACAATTCCTCGATTGTCTGACACGGATTTGCTTCCACTTCCGCACTTAACACGTCATTGTCTAACGTTGTTGGTCTTCCTGATCGATACGAGTCGGAAAGATCAAAATTACCGGATTTGAACTTGGAAAACCACCTTTGGCATTTACGAACGTCTAATGCATTTGGATAAACATCGCAAATGTTTTTGGTAGCAACTGTTGCGTTACTACCCTTGCGAAACTCAAAAAGCATGCAATGCCGGATATGTACCTCTTCTGGTATTTGGCTGGCCATTTCACCCAAAATTGTAAAGAAAAATTTTAAATTTAATTATTTACAACTAAACAAGTCACTATAACCTCAGAATGTCTTTGCTACGACTTTAATGTACACAATGAGCTGACAAACGACAATCAAATAGTGACATGCGCAGAAACGACATTACTTTCCGGTCCACCTAATATCAAGCTATGATGCTGAAATTGGAAGGAAGTGTTAATGACAGATATGGTAACCTAACAAAAAAAAAAAGAAACAATCGGGTGATTGACAGCGACACACGGGGGACAGTCCTAGAACTTTTTGATCAAGGTAGTATAACGTATAACGTATAACGTATAACGTATAACGTATAACGTATAACGCATATCATAGAACGTATACCGTATAACGTATAATGTATAACGTATAACGAATAATGTATAACGTATAACGTAAAACGTATAACGTATAACGTGTAACGTATAACGTATAACGTATAACGTTAAACGTATAACGTATAACGTATAACGTATAACGTATAATGTATAACGTATAACGAATGACGTATAACGTATAACGTATAACGTATATTGTCTATCGTATAACGGACAACGTATAATGTATAACGTATAACGAATGACGTATAACGTATAACTTATATCGTATAACGTGTAACGTACAACGTACAACGTGTAACGTATAACGTATAGCGCATATCCTAGAACGTATACAGTATAACGTATAATGTATAACGAATAACGTATAACGTTTAACGTATAACGCATAATGTATAACGCATATCCTAAAACGTATGCCGTATAACGTATATCGTATAACTTATAACGTATATCGTAGAACGTATAACGTATAACGTATAACCTATAACGTATAACGTATAACGTGTAACGTATAACGTATAACGTATAACGTATAACGTATAACGTATAACGTATAACGTATAACGTATAACGTATAACGTATAACGCATATCATAGAACGCATACCGTATAACGTATAATGTATAACGTATAACGAATAATGTATAACGTATAACGTAAAACGTATAACGTATAACGTGTAACGTATAACGTATAACGTATAACGTTAAACGTATAACGTATAACGTATAACGTATAACGTATAACGTATAATGTATAACGTATAACGAATGACGTATAACGTATAACGTATATTGTCTATCGTATAACGGACAACGTATAATGTATAACGTATAACGAATGACGTATAACGTATAACTTATATCGTATAACGTGTAACGTACAACGTACAACGTGTAACGTATAACGTATAGCGCATATCCTAGAACGTATACAGTATAACGTATAATGTATAACGAATAACGTATAACGTTTAACGTATAACGCATAATGTATAACGCATATCCTAAAACGTATGCCGTATAACGTATAACGTATAACTTATAACGTATATCGTAGAACGTATAACGTATAACGTATAACGTATAACGTATAACGTATAACGTATAACGTGTAACGTATAACGTATAACGTATAACGTATAACGTATAACGTATAACGTATAACGTATAACGTATAACGTATAACGTATAACGTATAACGTATAACGTATAACGTATAACGTATAACGTATAACGTATAACGTATAACGTATAACGTATAACGTATAACGTATAACGTATAACGTATAACGTATAACCTATAACGTATAACGTATAACGTATAACGTATAACGTATAACGTATAACGCATAATGTGTAACGCATATCCTAAAACGTGTGCCGTATAACGTATAACGTATAACCTATAACGTATAAGGTGTAACGTATAACGTATAACGTATAACGTACAACGTATAACGTAAAACGTATAACGTATAACGTATAACGTACAACGTATACCGTATAACGTATAACGTATAACGTGTAACGTATAACGTATAACGTATAACGTATAACGTATAACGTATAACGTATAACGTATAACGTATAACGTATAACGTATAACGTATAACGTATAAAATATAACGTATAACGTATAACGTATAACGTATAACGTATAACGTATAACGTATACCGTATAACGTAGAACGTATAACGTATAAATAATAACGTATAACGTATAACGTATAACGTATAACGTATAACGTATAACGTATAACGTATAACGTATAACGTATAACGTATAACGTATAACGTATAACGTATAACGTATAACGTATAACGCATATCATAGAACGTATACCGTATAACGTATAATGTATAACGTATAACGAATAATGTATAACGTATAACGTAAAACGTATAACGTATAACGTGTAACGTATAACGTATAACGTATAACGTTAAGCGTATAACGTATAACGTATAACGTATAACGTATAACGTATAACGTATAATGTATAACGTATAACGAATGACGTATAACGTATAACGTATATTGTCTAACGTATAACGGACAACGTATAATGTATAACGTATAACGAATGACGTATAACGTATAACTTATATCGTATAACTTGTAACGTACAACGTACAACGTGTAACGTATAACGTATAGCGCATATCCTAGAACGTATACAGTATAACGTATAATGTATAACGAATAACGTATAACGTTTAACGTATAACGCATAATGTATAACGCATATCCTAAAACGTATGCCGTATAACGTATAACGTATAACTTATAACGTATATCGTAGAACGTATAACGTATAACGTATAACGTATAACGTATAACGTATAACGTGTAACGTATAACGTATAACGTATAACGTATAACGTATAACGTATAACGTATAACGTATAACGTATAACGTATAACGTATAACGCATATCATAGAACGCATACCGTATAACGTATAATGTATAACGTATAACGAATAATGTATAACGTATAACGTAAAACGTATAACGTATAACGTGTAACGTATAACGTATAACGTATAACGTTAAACGTATAACGTATAACGTATAACGTATAACGTATAATGTATAACGTATAACGAATGACGTATAACGTATAACGTATATTGTCTATCGTATAACGGACAACGTATAATGTATAACGTATAACGAATGACGTATAACGTATAACTTATATCGTATAACGTGTAACGTACAACGTACAACGTGTAACGTATAACGTATAGCGCATATCCTAGAACGTATACAGTATAACGTATAATGTATAACGAATAACGTATAACGTATACCGTATAACGTAGAACGTATAACGTATAAATAATAACGTATAACGTATAACCTATAACGTATAACGTGTAACGTGTAACGTATAACGTATAACGTATAAAATATAACGTATAACGTATAACGTATAACGTATAACGTATAACGTATAACGTATACCGTATAACGTAGAACGTATAACGTATAAATAATAACGTATAACGTATAACGTATAACGTATAACGTATAACGTATAACGTATAACGTATAACGTATAACGTGTAACGTATAACGTATAACGTATAACGTATAACGTATAACGTATAACGCATATCATAGAACGTATACCGTATAACGTATAATGTATAACGTATAACGAATAATGTATAACGTATAACGTAAAACGTATAACGTATAACGTGTAACGTATAACGTATAACGTATAACGTTAAAGGTATAACGTATAACGTATAACGTATAACGTATAACGTATAACGTATAATGTATAACGTATAACGAATGACGTATAACGTATAACGTATAACGTATAACGTATAACGTATAACGCATAATGTGTAACGCATATCCTAAAACGTATGCCGTATAACGTATAACGTATAACTTATAACGTATAACGTAGAACGTATATCGTATAACGTATAACGTATAACGTATAACGTATAACGTATAACGTGTAACGTATAACGTATAACGTATAACGTATAACGTATAACGTATAACGTATAACGTATAACGTATAACGTATAACGTATAACGTATAACGTATAACGTATAACGTATAACGTATAACGTATAACGTATAACGTATAACGTATAACGTATAACGTATAACGTATAACGTATAACGTATAACGTATAACGTATAACGTATAACGTATAACGTATAACGTATAACGTATAACGTATAACGTATAACGTATAACGTATAACGTATAACGTATAACGTATAACGTATAACGTATAACGTATAACGTATAACGTATAACGTATAACGTATAACGTATAACGTATAACGTATAACGTATAACGTATAACGTATAACGTATAACGTATAACGTATAACGTATAACGTATAACGTATAACGTATAACGTATAACGTATAACGTATAACGTATAACGTATAACCTATAACGTATAACGTATAACGTATAACGTATAACGTATAACGTATAACGCATAATGTGTAACGCATATCCTAAAACGTGTGCCGTATAACGTATAACGTATAACCTATAACGTATAAGGTGTAACGTATAACGTATAACGTATAACGTACAACGTATAACTTAAAACGTATAACGTATAACGTATAACGTACAACGTATACCGTATAACGTATAACGTATAACGTGTAACGTATAACGTATAACGTATAACGTATAACGTATAACGTATAACGTATAACGTATAACGTATAACGTATAACGTATAACGTATAACGTATAAAATATAACGTATAACGTATAACGTATAACGTATAACGTATAACGTATAACGTATACCGTATAACGTAGAACGTATAACGTATAAATAATAACGTATAACGTATAACGTATAACGTATAACGTATAACGTATAACGTATAACGTATAACGTATAACGTATAACGTATAACGTATAACGTATAACGTATAACGTATAACGTATAACGTATAACGTATAACGTATAACGTATAACGCATATCATAGAACGTATACCGTATAACGTATAATGTATAACGTATAACGAATAATGTATAACGTATAACGTAAAACGTATAACGTATAACGTGTAACGTATAACGTATAACGTATAACGTTAAACGTATAACGTATAACGTATAACGTATAACGTATAACGTATAACGTATAATGTATAACGTATAAGGAATGACGTATAACGTATAACGTATATTGTCTAACGTATAACGGACAACGTATAATGTATAACGTATAACGAATGACGTATAACGTATAACTTATATCGTATAACTTGTAACGTACAACGTACAACGTGTAACGTATAACGTATAGCGCATATCCTAGAACGTATACAGTATAACGTATAATGTATAACGAATAACGTATAACGTTTAACGTATAACGCATAATGTATAACGCATATCCTAAAACGTATGCCGTATAACGTATAACGTATAACTTATAACGTATATCGTAGAACGTATAACGTATAACGTATAACGTATAACGTATAACGTATAACGTGTAACGTATAACGTATAACGTATAACGTATAACGTATAACGTATAACGTATAACGTATAACGTATAACGTATAACGTATAACGCATATCATAGAACGCATACCGTATAACGTATAATGTATAACGTATAACGAATAATGTATAACGTATAACGTAAAACGTATAACGTATAACGTGTAACGTATAACGTATAACGTATAACGTTAAACGTATAACGTATAACGTATAACGTATAACGTATAATGTATAACGTATAACGAATGACGTATAACGTATAACGTATATTGTCTATCGTATAACGGACAACGTATAATGTATAACGTATAACGAATGACGTATAACGTATAACTTATATCGTATAACGTGTAACGTACAACGTACAACGTGTAACGTATAACGTATAGCGCATATCCTAGAACGTATACAGTATAACGTATAATGTATAACGAATAACGTATAACGTATACCGTATAACGTAGAACGTATAACGTATAAATAATAACGTATAACGTATAACCTATAACGTATAACGTGTAACGTATAACGTATAACGTATAACGTACAACGTATAACGTAAAACGTATAACCTATAACGTATAACGTATAACGTATACCGTATAACGTAGAACGTATAACGTATAAATAATAACGTATAACGTATAACGTATAACGTATAACGTATAACGTATAACGTATAACGTATAACGTATAACGTATAACGAATGACGTATAACGTATAACTTATATCGTATAACGTGTAACGTACAACGTACAACGTGTAACGTATAACGTATAGCGCATATCCTAGAACGTATACAGTATAACGTATAATGTATAACGAATAACGTATAACGTTTAACGTATAACGCATAATGTATAACGCATATCCTAAAACGTATGCCGTATAACGTATAACGTATAACTTATAACGTATATCGTAGAACGTATAACGTATAACGTATAACGTATAACGTATAACGTATAACGTATAACGTGTAACGTATAACGTATAACGTATAACGTATAACGTATAACGTATAACGTATAACGTATAACGTATAACGTATAACGTATAACGTATAACGTATTACGTATAACGTATAACGTATAACCTATAACGTATAACGTATAACGTATAACGTATAACGTATAACGTATAACGTATAACGTATAACGTATAACGTATAACGTATAACCTATAACGTATAACGTATAACGTATAACGTATAACGTATAACGTATAACGCATAATGTGTAACGCATATCCTAAAACGTGTGCCGTATAACGTATAACGTATAACCTATAACGTATAAGGTGTAACGTATAACGTATAACGTATAACGTACAACGTATAACGTAAAACGTATAACGTATAACGTATAACGTATAACGTATACCGTATAACGTAGAACGTATAACGTATAAATAATAACGTATAACGTATAACGTATAACGTATAACGTATAACGTATAACGTATAACGTATAACGTATAACGTATAACGTATAACGTATAACGTATAACGTATAACGTATAACGTATAACGTATAACGTATAACGTATAACGTATAACGTATAACGTATAACGTATAACGCATATCATAGAACGTATACCGTATAACGTATAATGTATAACGTATAACGAATAATGTATAACGTATAACGTAAAACGTATAACGTATAACGTGTAACGTATAACGTATAACGTATAACGTTAAACGTATATCGTATAACGTATAACGTATAACGTATAATGTATAACGTATAACGAATGACGTATAACGTATAACGTATATTGTCTAACGTATAACGGACAACGTATAATGTATAACGTATAACGAATGACGTATAACGGATAACTTATATCGTATAACTTGTAACGTACAACGTACAACGTGTAACGTATAACGTATAGCGCATATCCTAGAACGTATACAGTATAACGTATAATGTATAACGAATAACGTATAACGTTTAACGTATAACGCATAATGTATAACGCATATCCTAAAACGTATGCCGTATAACGTATAACGTATAACTTATAACGTATATCGTAGAACGTATAACGTAGAACGTATAACGTATAACGTATAACGTATAACGTGTAACGTATAACGTATAACGTGTAACGTATAACGTATAACGTATAACGTATAACGTATAACGTATAACGTATAACGTATAACGTATAACGTAGAACGTTGAACGTAGAACGTATAACGTATAACGTATAACGTATAACGTATGACGTATAACGTATAACGTATAACGTATAACGTATAACGTATAACGTAAAACGTATAACGTATAACGTTTAACGTATAACGTATAACGTATATCGTATATCGTGTAACGTATAACGTGTAACGTATAACGTATAACGTATAACGTATAACGTATAACGCATAACGTACAACGTATACCGTATAACGTATAACGTATAACGCATAACGTATATCATATAACGTATAACGTATAACGTATAACGTATAACGTATAATGTATAACGTATAAGGTATAACGTATAACGTATAACGTATAACGTATAACGTATAACGTATAACGTATAACGTATAACGTATAACGCATATCCTAGAACGTATACAGTATAACGTATAATGTATAACGTATAACGTATAACATATAACGTATAACGCATAATGTATAACGCATATCCTACAACGTATGCCGTATAACGTATAACGTATAACGTATAACGTATAACGTATAAAATATAACGTATAACGTATAACGTATAACGTATAACGTATAACGTATAACGTATACCGTATAACGTAGAACGTATAACGTATAAATAATAACGTATAACGTATAACGTATAACGTATAACGTATAACGTATAACGTATAACGTATAACGTATAACGTGTAACGTATAACGTATAACGTAGAACGTATAACGTATAACGTATAACGCATATCATAGAACGTATACCGTATAACGTATAATGTATAACGTATAACGAATAATGTATAACGTATAACGTAAAACGTATAACGTATAACGTGTAACGTATAACGTATAACGTATAACGTTAAAGGTATAACGTATAACGTATAACGTATAACGTATAACGTATAACGTATAATGTATAACGTATAACGAATGACGTATAACGTATAACGTATAACGTATAACGTATAACGTATAACGCATAATGTGTAACGCATATCCTAAAACGTATGCCGTATAACGTATAACGTATAACTTATAACGTATAACGTAGAACGTATATCGTATAACGTATAACGTATAACGTATAACGTATAACGTATAACGTGTAACGTATAACGTATAACGTATAACGTATAACGTATAACGTATAACGTATAACGTATAACGTATAACGTATAACGTATAACGTATAACGTATAACGTATAACGTATAACGTATAACGTATAACGTATAACGTATAACGTATAACGTATAACGTATAACGTATAACGTATAACGTATAACGTATAACGTATAACGTATAACGTATAACGTATAACGTATAACGTATAACGTATAACGTATAACGTATAACGTATAACGTATAACGTATAACGTATAACGTATAACGTATAACGTATAACGTATAACGTATAACGTATAACGTATAACGTATAACGTATAACGTATAACGTATAACGTATAACGTATAACGTATAACGTATAACGTATAACGTATAACGTATAACGTATAACGTATAACGTATAACGTATAACGTATAACGTATAACGTATAACCTATAACGTATAACGTATAACGTATAACGTATAACGTATAACGTATAACGCATAATGTGTAACGCATATCCTAAAACGTGTGCCGTATAACGTATAACGTATAACCTATAACGTATAAGGTGTAACGTATAACGTATAACGTATAACGTACAACGTATAACTTAAAACGTATAACGTATAACGTATAACGTACAACGTATACCGTATAACGTATAACGTATAACGTGTAACGTATAACGTATAACGTATAACGTATAACGTATAACGTATAACGTATAACGTATAACGTATAACGTATAACGTATAACGTATAACGTATAAAATATAACGTATAACGTATAACGTATAACGTATAACGTATAACGTATAACGTATACCGTATAACGTAGAACGTATAACGTATAAATAATAACGTATAACGTATAACGTATAACGTATAACGTATAACGTATAACGTATAACGTATAACGTATAACGTATAACGTATAACGTATAACGTATAACGTATAACGTATAACGTATAACGTATAACGTATAACGCATATCATAGAACGTATACCGTATAACGTATAATGTATAACGTATAACGAATAATGTATAACGTATAACGTAAAACGTATAACGTATAACGTGTAACGTATAACGTATAACGTATAACGTTAAACGTATAACGTATAACGTATAACGTATAACGTATAACGTATAACGTATAACGTATAATGTATAACGTATAACGAATGACGTATAACGTATAACGTATATTGTCTAACGTATAACGGACAACGTATAATGTATAACGTATAACGAATGACGTATAACGTATAACTTATATCGTATAACTTGTAACGTACAACGTACAACGTGTAACGTATAACGTATAGCGCATATCCTAGAACGTATACAGTATAACGTATAATGTATAACGAATAACGTATAACGTTTAACGTATAACGCATAATGTATAACGCATATCCTAAAACGTATGCCGTATAACGTATAACGTATAACTTATAACGTATATCGTAGAACGTATAACGTATAACGTATAACGTATAACGTATAACGTATAACGTGTAACGTATAACGTATAACGTATAACGTATAACGTATAACGTATAACGTATAACGTATAACGTATAACGTATAACGTATAACGCATATCATAGAACGCATACCGTATAACGTATAATGTATAACGTATAACGAATAATGTATAACGTATAACGTAAAACGTATAACGTATAACGTGTAACGTATAACGTATAACGTATAACGTTAAACGTATAACGTATAACGTATAACGTATAACGTATAATGTATAACGTATAACGAATGACGTATAACGTATAACGTATATTGTCTATCGTATAACGGACAACGTATAATGTATAACGTATAACGAATGACGTATAACGTATAACTTATATCGTATAACGTGTAACGTACAACGTACAACGTGTAACGTATAACGTATAGCGCATATCCTAGAACGTATACAGTATAACGTATAATGTATAACGAATAACGTATAACGTATACCGTATAACGTAGAACGTATAACGTATAAATAATAACGTATAACGTATAACCTATAACGTATAACGTGTAACGTATAACGTATAACGTATAACGTACAACGTATAACGTAAAACGTATAACCTATAACGTATAACGTATAACGTATACCGTATAACGTAGAACGTATAACGTATAAATAATAACGTATAACGTATAACGTATAACGTATAACGTATAACGTATAACGTATAACGTATAACGTATAACGTATAACGAATGACGTATAACGTATAACTTATATCGTATAACGTGTAACGTACAACGTACAACGTGTAACGTATAACGTATAGCGCATATCCTAGAACGTATACAGTATAACGTATAATGTATAACGAATAACGTATAACGTTTAACGTATAACGCATAATGTATAACGCATATCCTAAAACGTATGCCGTATAACGTATAACGTATAACTTATAACGTATATCGTAGAACGTATAACGTATAACGTATAACGTATAACGTATAACGTATAACGTGTAACGTATAACGTATAACGTATAACGTATAACGTATAACGTATAACGTATAACGTATAACGTATAACGTATAACGTATAACGTATAACGTATTACGTATAACGTATAACGTATAACGTATAACGTATAACGTATAACGTATAACGTATAACGTATAACGTATAACGTATAACGTATAACGTATAACGTATAACGTATAACCTATAACGTATAACGTATAACGTATAACGTATAACGTATAACGTATAACGCATAATGTGTAACGCATATCCTAAAACGTGTGCCGTATAACGTATAACGTATAACCTATAACGTATAAGGTGTAACGTATAACGTATAACGTATAACGTACAACGTATAACGTAAAACGTATAACGTATAACGTATAACGTATAACGTATACCGTATAACGTAGAACGTATAACGTATAAATAGTAACGTATAACGTATAACGTATAACGTATAACGTATAACGTATAACGTATAACGTATAACGTATAACGTATAACGTATAACGTATAACGTATAACGTATAACGTATAACGTATAACGTATAACGTATAACGCATATCATAGAACGTATACCGTATAACGTATAATGTATAACGTATAACGAATAATGTATAACGTATAACGTAAAACGTATAACGTATAACGTGTAACGTATAACGTATAACGTATAACGTTAAACGTATATCGTATAACGTATAACGTATAACGTATAATGTATAACGTATAACGAATGACGTATAACGTATAACGTATATTGTCTAACGTATAACGGACAACGTATAATGTATAACGTATAACGAATGACGTATAACGGATAACTTATATCGTATAACTTGTAACGTACAACGTACAACGTGTAACGTATAACGTATAGCGCATATCCTAGAACGTATACAGTATAACGTATAATGTATAACGAATAACGTATAACGTTTAACGTATAACGCATAATGTATAACGCATATCCTAAAACGTATGCCGTATAACGTATAACGTATAACTTATAACGTATATCGTAGAACGTATAACGTAGAACGTATAACGTATAACGTATAACGTATAACGTGTAACGTATAACGTATAACGTGTAACGTATAACGTATAACGTATAACGTATAACGTATAACGTATAACGTATAACGTATAACGTATAACGTATAACGTATAACGTATAACGTATGACGTATAACGTATAACGTATAACGTATAACGTATAACGTATAACGTATAACGTATAACGTATAACGTATAACGTATAACGTATAACGTATAACGTATAACGTATAACGTATAACGTATAACGTATAACGTATAACGTATAACGCATAATGTGTAACGCATATCCTAAAACGTGTGCCGTATAACGTATAACGTATAACCTATAACGTATAAGGTGTAACGTATTACGTATAACGTATAACGTACAACGTATAACGTAAAACGTATAACGTATAACGTATAACGTATAACGTATAACGTATACCGTATAACGTAGAACGTAGAACGTATAAATAATAACGTATAACGTATAACGTATAACGTATAACGTATAACGTATAACGTATAACGTATAACGTATAACGTATAACGTATAACGTATAACGTATAACGTATAACGTATAACGTATAACGTATAACGTATAACGTATAACGTATAACGTATAACGTATAACGTATAACGTATAACGTATAACGTATAACGTATAACGTATAACGTATAACGTATAACGTATAACGTATAACGTATAACGTATATCGTATAACGTATAACGTATAACGTATAACGTATAACGTATAACGTATAACGTATAACGTAGAACGTTGAACGTAGAACGTATAACGTATAACGTATAACGTATAACGTATGACGTATAACGTATAACGTATAACGTATAACGTATAACGTATAACGTAAAACGTATAACGTATAACGTTTAACGTATAACGTATAACGTATATCGTATATCGTGTAACGTATAACGTGTAACGTATAACGTATAACGTATAACGTATAACGTATAACGCATAACGTACAACGTATACCGTATAACGTATAACGTATAACGCATAACGTATATCATATAACGTATAACGTATAACGTATAACGTATAACGTATAATGTATAACGTATAAGGTATAACGTATAACGTATAACGTATAACGTATAACGTATAACGTATAACGTATAACGTATAACGTATAACGCATATCCTAGAACGTATACAGTATAACGTATAATGTATAACGAATAACGTATAACATATAACGTATAACGCATAATGTATAACGCATATCCTACAACGTATGCCGTATAACGTATAACGTATAACGTATAACGTATAACGTATAACGTATAACGTATAACGTATAACGTAGAACGTATAACGTATAACGTATAACGTATAACGTATAACGTATAACGTATGACGTATAACGTATAACGTATAACGTATAACGCATAACGTACAACGTATACCGTATAACGTATAACGTATAACGCATAACGTATATCATATAACGTATAACGTATATCGTAAAACGTATAACGTATAATGTATAACGTATAAGCTATAACGTATAACGTATAACGTATAACGTATAACGTATAACGTATAACGTATAACGCATATCCTAGAACGTATACAGTATAACGTATAACGTATAACGTATAACGTATAACGTATAACGTATAACGTATAACGTATAACGTATAACGTATAACGTATAACGTATAACGTATAACGTGTAACGTATAACGTATAACGTATAACGTATAACGCATATCCTAGAACGTATACAGTATAACGTATAACGTATAACGTATAACGTATAACGTATAACGTATAACGTATAACGTATAACGTATAACGTATAACGTATAACGTATAACGTATAACGTATAACGTATAACGTATAACGTATAACGTATAACGTATAACGTATAACGTATAACGTATAACTTATATCGTATAACGTATAACTGACAACGTATAATGTATAACGTCTAACGAATGACGTATAACGTATAACGTATAACGTATAACGTATAACGTATAACGTATAACGTATAACGTATAACGTATAACGTATAACGTATAACGTATAACGTATAACGTATAACGTATAACGTATAACGTATAACGTATAACGTATAACGTATAACGTATAACGTAAAACGTATAACGTATAACGCATAACGTACAATGTATAACGAATAACGTATAACGTATAACGTATAACGTATAACGTATAACGTATAACGTATAACGTATAACGTGTAACGTATAACGTATAACGTATAACGTATAACGTATAACGTATAACGTATAACGTATAACGTATAACGTATAACGTATAACGTATAACGTATAACGTATAACGTATAACGTATAACGTATAACGTATAACGTATAACGTATAACGTATAACGTATAACGTATAACGTATAACGTATAACGTATAACGTATAACGTATAACGTATAACGTATAACGTATTACGTATAACGTATAACGTATAACGTATAACGCATATCATAGAACGCATACCGTATAACGTATAATGTATAACGTATAACGAATAATGTATAACGTATAACGTAAAACGTATAACGTATAACGTGTAACGTATAACGTATAACGTATAACGTATAACGTATAACGTATAACGTATAACGTATAACGTATAACGTATAACGTATAACGTATAACGTATAACGTATAACGTATAACGTATAACGTATTACGTATAACGTATAACGTATAACGTATAACGTATAACGTATAACGCATATCATAGAACGCATACCGTATAACGTATAATGTATAACGTATAACGAATAATGTATAACGTATAACGTAAAACGTATAACGTATAACGTGTAACGTATAACGTATAACGTATAACGTTAAACGTATAACGTATAACGTATAACGTATAACGTATAATGTATAACGTATAACGAATGACGTATAACGTATAACGTATATTGTCTATCGTATAACGGACAACGTATAATGTATAACGTATAACGAATGACGTATAACGTATAACTTATATCGTATAACGTGTAACGTACAACGTACAACGTGTAACGTATAACGTATAGCGCATATCCTAGAACGTATACAGTATAACGTATAATGTATAACGAATAACGTATAACGTATACCGTATAACGTAGAACGTATAACGTATAAATAATAACGTATAACGTATAACCTATAACGTATAACGTGTAACGTATAACGTATAACGTATAACGTACAACGTATAACGTAAAACGTATAACCTATAACGTATAACGTATAACGTATACCGTATAACGTAGAACGTATAACGTATAAATAATAACGTATAACGTATAACGTATAACGTATAACGTATAACGTATAACGTATAACGTATAACGTATAACGTATAACGTATAACGAATGACGTATAACGTATAACTTATATCGTATAACGTGTAACGTACAACGTACAACGTGTAACGTATAACGTATAGCGCATATCCTAGAACGTATACAGTATAACGTATAATGTATAACGAATAACGTATAACGTTTAACGTATAACGCATAATGTATAACGCATATCCTAAAACGTATGCCGTATAACGTATAACGTATAACTTATAACGTATATCGTAGAACGTATAACGTATAACGTATAACGTATAACGTATAACGTATAACGTGTAACGTATAACGTATAACGTATAACGTATAACGTATAACGTATAACGTATAACGTATAACGTATAACGTATAACGTATAACGTATAACGTATTACGTATAACGTATAACGTATAACGTATAACGTATAACGTATAACGTATAACGTATAACGTATAACGTATAACGTATAACGTATAACGTATAACGTATAACGTATAACCTATAACGTATAACGTATAACGTATAACGTATAACGTATAACGTATAACGCATAATGTGTAACGCATATCCTAAAACGTGTGCCGTATAACGTATAACGTATAACCTATAACGTATAAGGTGTAACGTATAACGTATAACGTATAACGTACAACGTATAACGTAAAACGTATAACGTATAACGTATAACGTATAACGTATACCGTATAACGTAGAACGTATAACGTATAAATAATAACGTATAACGTATAACGTATAACGTATAACGTATAACGTATAACGTATAACGTATAACGTATAACGTATAACGTATAACGTATAACGTATAACGTATAACGTATAACGTATAACGTATAACGTATAACGCATATCATAGAACGTATACCGTATAACGTATAATGTATAACGTATAACGAATAATGTATAACGTATAACGTAAAACGTATAACGTATAACGTGTAACGTATAACGTATAACGTATAACGTTAAACGTATATCGTATAACGTATAACGTATAACGTATAATGTATAACGTATAACGAATGACGTATAACGTATAACGTATATTGTCTAACGTATAACGGACAACGTATAATGTATAACGTATAACGAATGACGTATAACGGATAACTTATATCGTATAACTTGTAACGTACAACGTACAACGTGTAACGTATAACGTATAGCGCATATCCTAGAACGTATACAGTATAACGTATAATGTATAACGAATAACGTATAACGTTTAACGTATAACGCATAATGTATAACGCATATCCTAAAACGTATGCCGTATAACGTATAACGTATAACTTATAACGTATATCGTAGAACGTATAACGTAGAACGTATAACGTATAACGTATAACGTATAACGTGTAACGTATAACGTATAACGTGTAACGTA
The DNA here is from genome assembly GCF_051014685.1 of Ptiloglossa arizonensis. Classification (NCBI taxonomy): domain Eukaryota; kingdom Metazoa; phylum Arthropoda; class Insecta; order Hymenoptera; family Colletidae; genus Ptiloglossa; species Ptiloglossa arizonensis. The sequence goes on from NC_135057.1 coordinate 461,547, forward strand.
TAACGTATAACGTATAACGTATAACGTATAACGTATAACGTATAACGTATAACGTATAACGTATAACGTATAACGTATAACGTATGACGTATAACGTATAACGTATAACGTATAACGTATAACGTATAACGTATAACGTATAACGTATAACGTATAACGTATAACGTATAACGTATAACGTATAACGTATAACGTATAACGTATAACGTATAACGTATAACGTATAACGCATAATGTGTAACGCATATCCTAAAACGTGTGCCGTATAACGTATAACGTATAACCTATAACGTATAAGGTGTAACGTATTACGTATAACGTATAACGTACAACGTATAACGTAAAACGTATAACGTATAACGTATAACGTATAACGTATAACGTATACCGTATAACGTAGAACGTAGAACGTATAAATAATAACGTATAACGTATAACGTATAACGTATAACGTATAACGTATAACGTATAACGTATAACGTATAACGTATAACGTATAACGTATAACGTATAACGTATAACGTATAACGTATAACGTATAACGCATATCATAGAACGTATACCGTATAACGTATAATGTATAACGTATAACGAATAATGTATAACGTATAACGTAAAACGTATAACGTATAACGTGTAACGTATAACGTATAACGTATAACGTTAAACGTATATCGTATAACGTATAACGTATAACGTATAATGTATAACGTATAACGAATGACGTATAACGTATAACGTATATTGTCTAACGTATAACGGACAACGTATAATGTATAACGTATAACGAATGACGTATAACGGATAACTTATATCGTATAACTTGTAACGTACAACGTACAACGTGTAACGTATAACGTATAGCGCATATCCTAGAACGTATACAGTATAACGTATAATGTATAACGAATAACGTATAACGTTTAACGTATAACGCATAATGTATAACGCATATCCTAAAACGTATGCCGTATAACGTATAACGTATAACTTATAACGTATATCGTAGAACGTATAACGTAGAACGTATAACGTATAACGTATAACGTATAACGTGTAACGTATAACGTATAACGTGTAACGTATAACGTATAACGTATAACGTATAACGTATAACGTATAACGTATAACGTATAACGTATAACGTATAACGTATAACGTATAACGTATGACGTATAACGTATAACGTATAACGTATAACGTATAACGTATAACGTATAACGTATAACGTATAACGTATAACGTATAACGTATAACGTATAACGTATAACGTATAACGTATAACGTATAACGTATAACGTATAACGTATAACGCATAATGTGTAACGCATATCCTAAAACGTGTGCCGTATAACGTATAACGTATAACCTATAACGTATAAGGTGTAACGTATTACGTATAACGTATAACGTACAACGTATAACGTAAAACGTATAACGTATAACGTATAACGTATAACGTATAACGTATACCGTATAACGTAGAACGTAGAACGTATAAATAATAACGTATAACGTATAACGTATAACGTATAACGTATAACGTATAACGTATAACGTATAACGTATAACGTATAACGTATAACGTATAACGTATAACGTATAACGTATAACGTATAACGTATAACGTATAACGTATAACGTATAACGTATAACGTATAACGTATAACGTATAACGTATAACGTATAACGTATAACGTATAACGTATAACGTATAACGTATAACGTATAACGTATAACGTATAACGTATAACGTATAACGTATAACGTATAACGTATAACGTATAACGTATAACGTATAACGTATAACGTATAACGTATAACGTATAACGTATAACGTATAACGTATAACGTATAACGTATAACGTATAACGTATAACGTATAACGTATAACGTATAACGTATAACGTAGAACGTATAACGTATAAATAATAACGTATAACGTATAACGTATAACGTGTAACGTATAACGTATAACGTATAACGTATAACGTATAACGTATAACGTATAACGTATAACGTATAACGTATAACGTATAACGTATAACGTATAACGTATAACGCATATCATAGAACGTATACCGTATAACGTATAATGTATAACGTATAACGAATAATGTATAACGTATAACGTAAAACGTATAACGTATAACGTGTAACGTATAACGTATAACGTATAACGTTAAACGTATATCGTATAACGTATAACGTATAACGTATAATGTATAACGTATAACGAATGACGTATAACGTATAACGTATATTGTCTAACGTATAACGGACAACGTATAATGTATAACGTATAACGAATGACGTATAACGGATAACTTACATCGTATAACTTGTAACGTACAACGTACAACGTGTAACGTATAACGTATAGCGCATATCCTAGAACGTATACAGTATAACGTATAATGTATAACGAATAACGTATAACGTTTAACGTATAACGCATAATGTATAACGCATATCCTAAAACGTATGCCGTATAACGTATAACGTATAACTTATAACGTATATCGTAGAACGTATAACGTAGAACGTATAACGTATAACGTATAACGTATAACGTGTAACGTATAACGTATAACGTGTAACGTATAACGTATAACGTATAACGTATAACGTATAACGTATAACGTATAACGTATAACGTATAACGTATAACGTATAACGTATAACGTATGACGTATAACGTATAACGTATAACGTATAACGTATAACGTATAACGTATAACGTATAACGTATAACGTATAACGTATAACGTATAACGTATAACGTATAACGTATAACGTATAACGTATAACGTATAACGTATAACGTATAACGCATAATGTGTAACGCATATCCTAAAACGTGTGCCGTATAACGTATAACGTATAACCTATAACGTATAAGGTGTAACGTATTACGTATAACGTATAACGTACAACGTATAACGTAAAACGTATAACGTATAACGTATAACGTATAACGTATAACGTATACCGTATAACGTAGAACGTAGAACGTATAAATAATAACGTATAACGTATAACGTATAACGTATAACGTATAACGTATAACGTATAACGTATAACGTATAACGTATAACGTATAACGTATAACGTATAACGTATAACGTATAACGTATAACGTATAACGTATAACGTATAACGTATAACGTATAACGTATAACGTATAACGTATAACGTATAACGTATAACGTATAACGTATAACGTATAACGTATAACGTATAACGTATAACGTATAACGTATAACGTAAAACGTATAACGTATAACGCATAACGTACAATGTATAACGAATAACGTATAACGTATAACGTATAACGTATAACGTATAACGTATAACGTATAACGTATAACGTGTAACGTATAACGTATAACGTATAACGTATAACGTATAACGTATAACGTATAACGTATAACGTATAACGTATAACGTATAACGTATAACGTATAACGTATAACGTATAACGTATAACGTATAACGTATAACGTATAACGTATAACGTATAACGTATAACGTATAACGTATAACGTATAACGTATAACGTATAACGTATAACGTATAACGTATAACGTATTACGTATAACGTATAACGTATAACGTATAACGCATATCATAGAACGCATACCGTATAACGTATAATGTATAACGTATAACGAATAATGTATAACGTATAACGTAAAACGTATAACGTATAACGTGTAACGTATAACGTATAACGTATAACGTATAACGTATAACGTATAACGTATAACGTATAACGTATAACGTATAACTTATAACGTATAACGTATAACGTATAACGTATAACGTATAACGTATAACGTATAACGTATAACGTATAACGTATAACGTATAACGTATAACGTATAACGTATAACGTATAACGTATATCGTATATCGTGTAACGTATAACGTGTAACGTATAACGTATAACGTATAACGTATAACGTATAACGAATAACGTACAACGTATACCGTATAACGTATAACGTATAACGCATAACGTATATTATATAACGTATAACGTATAACGTATAACGTATAACGTATAATGTATAACGTATAAGGTATAACGTATAACGTATAACGTATAACGTATAACGTATAACGTATAACGTATAACGTATAACGTATAACGTATAACGCATATCCTAGAACGTATACAGTATAACGTATAATGTATAACGAATAACGTATAACATATAACGTATAACGCATAATGTATAACGCATATCCTACAACGTATGCCGTATAACGTATAACGTATAACGTATAACGTATAACGTATAACGTATAACGTATAACGTATAACGTATAACGTATAACGTATAACGTATAACGTATAACGTATATCGTATAACGTATAACGTATAACGTATAACGTATAACGTATAACGTATAACGTATAACGTAGAACGTAGAACGTAGAACGTATAACGTATAACGTATAACGTATAACGTATGACGTATAACGTATAACGTATAACGTATAACGTATAACGTATAACGTAAAACGTATAACGTATAACGTTTAACGTATAACGTATAACGTATATCGTATATCGTGTAACGTATAACGTGTAACGTATAACGTATAACGTATAACGTATAACGTATAACGCATAACGTACAACGTATACCGTATAACGTATAACGTATAACGTATAACGCATAACGTACATTATATAACGTATAACGTATAACGTATAACGTATAACGTATAATGTATAACGTATAAGGTATAACGTATAACGTATAACGTATAACGTATAACGTATAACGTATAACGTATAACGTATAACGTATAACGCATATCCTAGAACGTATACAGTATAACGTATAATGTATAACGAATAACGTATAACATATAACGTATAACGCATAATGTATAACGCATATCCTACAACGTATGCCGTATAACGTATAACGTATAACGTATAATGTATAACGTATAAGCTATAACGTATAACGTATAACGTATAACGTATAACGTATAACGCATATCCTAGAACGTATACAGTATAACGTATAACGTATAACGTATAACGTATAACGTATAACGTATAACGTATAACGTATAACGTATAACGTATAACGTATAACGTATAACGTATAACGTATAACGTATAACGTATAACGTATAACGTATAACGTATAACGTATAACGTATAACGTATAACGTATAACGTATAACGTATAACGTATAACGTATAACGTATAACGTATAACGTATAACTTATATCGTATAACGTATAACTGACAACGTATAACGTATAACGTATAACGTATAACGTATAACGTATAACGTATAACGTATAACGTGTAACGTATAACGTGTAACGTATAACGTGTAACGTATAACGTGTAACGTATAACGTATAACGTATAACGTATAACGTATAACGTATAACGTATAACGTATAACGTATAACGTATAACGTATAACGTATAACGTATAACGTATAACGTATAACGTATAACGTATAACGTATAACGTATAACGTATAACGTATAACGTATAACGTATAACGTATAACGTATAACGTATAACGTATAACGTATAACGTATAACGTATAACGTATAACGTATAACGTATAACGTATAACGTATAACGTATAACGTATAACGTATAACGTATAACGTATAACGTATAACGTATAACGTATAACGTATAACGTATAACGTATAACGTATAACGTATAACGCATATCATAGAACGCATACCGTATAACGTATAATGCATAACGTATAACGAATAATGTATAACGTATAACGTAAAACGTATAACGTATAACGTGTAACGTATAACGTATAACGTATAACGTATAACGTATAACGTATAACGTATAACGTATAACGTATAACGTATAACGTATAACGTATAACGTATAACGTATAACGTATAACGTATAACGTATAACGTATAACGTATAACGTATAACGTATAACGTATAACGTATAACGTATAACGTATAACGTATAACGTATAACGTATAACGTATAACGTATAACGTATAACGTATAACGTATAACGTATAACGTATAACGTATAACGTATAACGTATAACGTATAACGTATAACGTATAACGTATAACATATATCGTATAACGTATAACGTATAACGTATAACGTATAACGTATAACGTATAACGTATAACGTAGAACGTAGAACGTAGAACGTATAACGTATAACGTATAACGTATAACGTATGACGTATAACGTATAACGTATAACGTATAACGTATAACGTATAACGTAAAACGTATAACGTATAACGTTTAACGTATAACGTATAACGTATATCGTATATCGTGTAACGTATAACGTGTAACGTATAACGTATAACCTCTAACGTATAACGTATAACGCATAACGTACAACGTATACCGTATAACGTATAACGTATAACGCATAACGTATATTATATAACGTATAACGTATAACGTATAACGTATAACGTATAATGTATAACGTATAAGGTATAGCGTATAACGTATAACGTATAACGTATAACGTATAACGTATAACGTATAACGTATAACGTATAACGCATATCCTAGAACGTATACAGTATAACGTATAATGTATAACGAATAACGTATAACATATAACGTATAACGCATAATGTATAACGCATATCCTACAACGTATGCCGTATAACGTATAACGTATAACGTATAACGTATAACGTATAACGTATAACGTATAACGTATAACGTATAACGTATAACGTATAACGTAGAACGTATAACGTATAACGTATAACGTATAACGTATAACGTATGACGTATAACGTATAACGTATAACGTATAACGCATAACGTACAACGTATACCGTATAACGTATAACGTATAACGCATAACGTATATCATATAACGTATAACGTATATCGTATAACGTATAACGTATAATGTATAACGTATAAGGTATAACGTATAACGTATAACGTATAACGTATAACGTATAACGTATAACGTATAACGTATAACGTATAACGTATAACGTATAACGTATAACGTAAAACGTATAACGTATAACGCATAACGTACAATGTATAACGAATAACGTATAACGTATAACGTATAACGTATAACGTATAACGTATAACGTATAACGTATAACGTGTAACGTATAACGTATAACGTATAACGTATAACGTATAACGTATAACGTATAACGTATAACGTATAACGTATAACGTATAACGTATAACGTATAACGTATAACGTATAACGTATAACGTATAACGTATAACGTATAACGTATAACGTATAACGTATAACGTATAACGTATAACGTATAACGTATAACGTATAACGTATAACGTATAACGTATAACGTATAACGTATAACGTATTACGTATAACGTATAACGTATAACGTATAACGCATATCATAGAACGCATACCGTATAACGTATAATGTATAACGTATAACGAATAATGTATAACGTATAACGTAAAACGTATAACGTATAACGTGTAACGTATAACGTATAACGTATAACGTATAACGTATAACGTATAACGTATAACGTATAACGTATAACGTATAACGTATAACGTATAACGTATAACGTATAACGTATAACGTATAACGTATAACGTATAACGTATAACGTATAACGTATAACGTATAACGTATAACGTATAACGTATAACGTATAACGTATAACGTATAACGTATAACGTATAACGTATAACGTATAACGTATAACGTATAACGTATAACGTATAACGTATAACGTATAACGTATAACGTATAACGTATAACGTATAACGTATAACGTATAACGTATAACGTATATCGTATAACGTATAACGTATAACGTATAACGTATAACGTATAACGTATAACGTATAACGTAGAACGTAGAACGTAGAACGTATAACGTATAACGTATAACGTATAACGTATGACGTATAACGTATAACGTATAACGTATAACGTATAACGTATAACGTAAAACGTATAACGTATAACGTTTAACGTATAACGTATAACGTATATCGTATATCGTGTAACGTATAACGTGTAACGTATAACGTATAACGTATAACGTATAACGTATAACGTATAACGAATAACGTACAACGTATACCGTATAACGTATAACGTATAACGCATAACGTATATTATATAACGTATAACGTATAACGTATAACGTATAACGTATAATGTATAACGTATAAGGTATAACGTATAACGTATAACGTATAACGTATAACGTATAACGTATAACGTATAACGTATAACGTATAACGTATAACGCATATCCTAGAACGTATACAGTATAACGTATAATGTATAACGAATAACGTATAACATATAACGTATAACGCATAATGTATAACGCATATCCTACAACGTATGCCGTATAACGTATAACGTATAACGTATAACGTATAACGTATAACGTATAACGTATAACGTATAACGTATAACGTATAACGTATAACGTATAACGTATATCGTATAACGTATAACGTATAACGTATAACGTATAACGTATAACGTATAACGTATAACGTAGAACGTAGAACGTAGAACGTATAACGTATAACGTATAACGTATAACGTATGACGTATAACGTATAACGTATAACGTATAACGTATAACGTATAACGTAAAACGTATAACGTATAACGTTTAACGTATAACGTATAACGTATATCGTATATCGTGTAACGTATAACGTGTAACGTATAACGTATAACGTATAACGTATAACGTATAACGCATAACGTACAACGTATACCGTATAACGTATAACGTATAACGTATAACGCATAACGTACATTATATAACGTATAACGTATAACGTATAACGTATAACGTATAATGTATAACGTATAAGGTATAACGTATAACGTATAACGTATAACGTATAACGTATAACGTATAACGTATAACGTATAACGTATAACGCATATCCTAGAACGTATACAGTATAACGTATAATGTATAACGAATAACGTATAACATATAACGTATAACGCATAATGTATAACGCATATCCTACAACGTATGCCGTATAACGTATAACGTATAACGTATAATGTATAACGTATAAGCTATAACGTATAACGTATAACGTATAACGTATAACGTATAACGCATATCCTAGAACGTATACAGTATAACGTATAACGTATAACGTATAACGTATAACGTATAACGTATAACGTATAACGTATAACGTATAACGTATAACGTATAACGTATAACGTATAACGTATAACGTATAACGTATAACGTATAACGTATAACGTATAACGTATAACGTATAACGTATAACTTTTATCGTATAACGTATAACTGACAACGTATAATGTATAACGTCTAACGAATGACGTATAACGTATAACGTATAACGTATAACGTATAACGTATAACGTATAACGTATAACGTATAACGTATAACGTATAACGTATAACGTATAACGTATAACGTATAACGTATAACGTATAACGTATAACGTATAACGTATAACGTAAAACGTATAACGTATAACGCATAACGTACAATGTATAACGAATAACGTATAACGTATAACGTATAACGTATAACGTATAACGTATAACGTATAACGTATAACGTATAACGTATAACGTGTAACGTATAACGTGTAACGTATAACGTGTAACGTATAACGTGTAACGTATAACGTGTAACGTATAACGTGTAACGTATAACGTATAACGTATAACGTATAACGTATAACGTATAACGTATAACGTATAACGTATAACGTATAACGTATAACGTATAACGTATAACGTATAACGTATAACGTATAACGTATAACGTATAACGTATAACGTATAACGTATAACGTATAACGTATAACGTATAACGTATAACGTATAACGTATAACGTATAACGTATAACGTATAACGTATAACGTATAACGTATAACGTATAACGTATAACGTATAACGTATAACGTATAACGTATAACGTATAACGTATAACGTATAACGTATAACGTATAACGCATATCATAGAACGCATACCGTATAACGTATAATGCATAACGTATAACGAATAATGTATAACGTATAACGTAAAACGTATAACGTATAACGTGTAACGTATAACGTATAACGTATAACGTATAACGTATAACGTATAACGTATAACGTATAACGTATAACGTATAACGTATAACGTATAACGTATAACGTATAACGTATAACGTATAACGTATAACGTATAACGTATAACGTATAACGTATAACGTATAACGTATAACGTATAACGTATAACGTATAACGTATAACGTATAACGTATAACGTATAACGTATAACGTATAACGTATAACGTATAACGTATAACGTATAACGTATAACGTATAACGTATAACGTATAACGTATAACGTATATCGTATAACGTATAACGTATAACGTATAACGTATAACGTATAACGTATAACGTATAACGTAGAACGTAGAACGTAGAACGTATAACGTATAACGTATAACGTATAACGTATGACGTATAACGTATAACGTATAACGTATAACGTATAACGTATAACGTAAAACGTATAACGTATAACGTTTAACGTATAACGTATAACGTATATCGTATATCGTGTAACGTATAACGTGTAACGTATAACGTATAACCTATAACGTATAACGTATAACGCATAACGTACAACGTATACCGTATAACGTATAACGTATAACGCATAACGTATATTATATAACGTATAACGTATAACGTATAACGTATAACGTATAATGTATAACGTATAAGGTATAGCGTATAACGTATAACGTATAACGTATAACGTATAACGTATAACGTATAACGTATAACGTATAACGCATATCCTAGAACGTATACAGTATAACGTATAATGTATAACGAATAACGTATAACATATAACGTATAACGCATAATGTATAACGCATATCCTACAACGTATGCCGTATAACGTATAACGTATAACGTATAACGTATAACGTATAACGTATAACGTATAACGTATAACGTATAACGTATAACGTAGAACGTATAACGTATAACGTATAACGTATAACGTATAACGTATGACGTATAACGTATAACGTATAACGTATAACGCATAACGTACAACGTATACCGTATAACGTATAACGTATAACGCATAACGTATATCATATAACGTATAACGTATATCGTATAACGTATAACGTATAATGTATAACGTATAAGGTATAACGTATAACGTATAACGTATAACGTATAACGTATAACGTATAACGTATAACGCATATCCTAGAACGTATACAGTATAACGTATAACGTATAACGTATAACGTATAACGTATAACGTATAACGTATAACGTATAACGTATAACGTATAACGTATAACGTATAACGTATAACGTATAACGTATAACGTGTAACGTATAACGTATAACGTATAACGTATAACGCATATCCTAGAACGTATACAGTATAACGTATAACGTATAACGTATAACGTATAACGTATAACGTATAACGTATAACGTATAACGTATAACGTATAACGTATAACGTATAACGTATAACGTATAACGTATAACGTATAACGTATAACGTATAACGTATAACGTATAACGTATAACTTATATCGTATAACGTATAACTGACAACGTATAATGTATAACGTCTAACGAATGACGTATAACGTATAACGTATAACGTATAACGTCTAACGAATGACGTATAACGTATAACGTATAACGTATAACGTATAACGTATAACGTATAACGTATAACGTATAACGTATAACGTATAACGTATAACGTATAACGTATAACGTATAACGTATAACGTATAACGTATAACGTATAACGTATAACGTATAACGTATAACGTATAACGTATAACGTATAACGTATAACGTATAACGTATAACGTATAACGTATAACGTATAACGTATAACGTATAACGTATAACGTATAACGTATAACGTATAACGTATAACGTATAACGTATAACGTATAACGTATAACGTATAACGTATAAGGTATAACGTATGCCGTATAACGTACAACGCATAACGTATAACGTATAACGTATAGCGTTTAACGTATAAGATATAACGTATAACGCATATCCTAGAACGTATACCGTATAACGTACAACGTATACCGTATAACGTGTAACGTATAACGTATAACGTATAACGTATAACGTATAACGTATAACGTATAACGTATAACGTATAACGTCTAACGTATAACGAATAACGTCTAACGTATAACGTATAACGTACAACGTATAACGTAGAACGTATAACGTATAACGTATAACGTATAACGTATAACGTATAACGTATAACGTATAACGTATAACGTATAACGTATAACGTATAACGTATAACGTATAACGTATAACGTATAACGTAGAACGTATAACGTATAACGTATAACGTATAACGTATGACGTATAACGTATAACGTATAACGTATAACGTATAACGTATAACGTGTAACGCATATCCTGGAACGTATACAGTATAACGTATAATGTATAACGTGTAACGTATAAAGTATAACGTAAAACGTATAACGTATAACGTATAGCGTTTAACGTATAATATATAACGTATAACGCATATCCTAGAACGTATACCGTATAACGTATACCGTATAACGTATAACGCATAACCTGGAACGTATACATTATAACGTATAACGTATAACGTTTAACGTATACCGTATAACGTACAACGTATAACGTATAAAATATAACGTTTAACTCATATCCTAGAACGTATACCGTATAATGTATAACGTATGCCGTATAACGTATAACGTGTAACGCATAACGTATAACGTATAACGTATAACGTATAACGTATAACGTATAACGTATAACGTATAACGTATAACGTCTAACGTATAACGTATAACGTACAACGTATAACGTAGAACGTATAACGTATAACGTATAACGTATAACGTATAACGTATTACGTATAACGTATAACGTATAACGTATAACGCATAATGTATAACGCATATCCTAAAACGTGTGCCGTATAACGTATAACGTATAACCTATAACGTATAACGTGTAACGTATAACGTATAACGTATAACGTATAACGTATAACGTATAACGTATAACGTATTACGTATAACGTATGACGTATAACGTATAACGTATAACGTATAACGCATAACGTACAACGTATACCGTATAACGTATAACGTATAACGCATAACGTATATCATATAACGTATAACGTATATCGTATAACGTATAACGTATAATGTATAACGTATAAGGTATAACGTATAACGTATAACGTATAACGTATAACGTATAACGTATAACGTATAACGCATATCCTAGAACGTATACAGTATAACGTATAACGTATAACGTATAACGTATAACGTATAACGTATAACGTATAACGTATAACGTATAACGTATAACGTATAACGTATAACGTATAACGTATAACGTATAACGTGTAACGTATAACGTATAACGTATAACGTATAACGCATATCCTAGAACGTATACAGTATAACGTATAACGTATAACGTATAACGTATAACGTATAACGTATAACGTATAACGTATAACGTATAACGTATAACGTATAACGTATAACGTATAACGTATAACGTATAACGTATAACGTATAACGTATAACGTATAACGTATAACGTATAACGTATAACGTATAACTTATATCGTATAACGTATAACTGACAACGTATAATGTATAACGTCTAACGAATGACGTATAACGTATAACGTATAACGTATAACGTATAACGTATAACGTATAACGTATAACGTATAACGTATAACGTATAACGTATAACGTATAACGTATAACGTATAACGTATAACGTATAACGTATAACGTATAACGTATAACGTATAACGTAGAACGTATAACGTATAACGTATAACGTATAACGTATGACGTATAACGTATAACGTATATCGTATAACGTATAACGTATAACGTGTAACGCATATCCTGGAACGTATACAGTATAACGTATAATGTATAACGTGTAACGTATAAAGTATAACGTAAAACGTATAACGTATAACGTATAGCGTTTAACGTATAATATATAACGTATAACGCATATCCTAGAACGTATACTGTATAACGTATACCGTATAACGTATAACGCATAACCTGGAACGTATACATTATAACGTATAACGTATAACGTTTAACGAATACCGTATAACGTACAACGTATAACGTATAAAATATAACGTTTAACTCATATCCTAGAACGTATACCGTATAATGTATAACGTATGCCGTATAACGTATAACGTGTAACGCATAACGTATAACGTATAACGTATAACGTATAACGTATAACGTATAACGTCTAACGTATAACGTATAACGTACAACGTGTAACGTAGAACGTATAACGTATAACGTATAACGTATAACGTATAACGTATTACGTATAACGTATAACGTATAACGTATAACGCATAATGTATAACGCATATCCTAAAACGTGTGCCGTATAACGTATAACGTATAACCTATAACGTATAACGTGTAACGTATAACGTATAACGTGTAACGTATAACGTATAACGTATAACGTATTACGTATAACGTATAACGTATAACGTATAACGTATAACGTATAACGTATAACGTATAACGTATAACGTATAACGTATAACGTATAACGTATAACGTATAACGTATAACGTATAACGTATAACGTAGAACGTATAACGTATAACGTATAACGTATAACGTAGAACGCATAACGTATAACGTATAACGTATAACGTATAACGTATAACGTGTAACGCATATCCTGGAACGTATACAGTATAACGTATAATGTATAACGTGTAACGTATAAAGTATAACGTAAAACGTATAACGTATAACGTATAGCGTTTAACGTATAATATATAACGTATAACGCATATCCTAGAACGTATACTGTATAACGTATACCGTATAACGTATAACGCATAACCTGGAACGTATACATTATAACGTATAACGTATAACGTTTAACGAATACCGTATAACGTACAACGTATAACGTATAAAATATAACGTTTAACTCATATCCTAGAACGTATACCGTATAATGTATAACGTATGCCGTATAACGTATAACGTGTAACGCATAACGTATAACGTATAACGTATAACGTATAACGTATAACGTATAACGTCTAACGTATAACGTATAACGTACAACGTGTAACGTAGAACGTATAACGTATAACGTATAACGTATAACGTATAACGTATTACGTATAACGTATAACGTATAACGTATAACGCATAATGTATAACGCATATCCTAAAACGTGTGCCGTATAACGTATAACGTATAACCTATAACGTATAACGTGTAACGTATAACGTATAACGTGTAACGTATAACGTATAACGTATAACGTATTACGTATAACGTATAACGTATAACGTATAACGTATAACGTATAACGTATAACGTATAACGTAGAACGTATAACGTATAACGTATAACGTATAACGTAGAACGTATAACGTATAACGTATAACGTATAACGTATAACGTATAACGTATAACGTATAACGTATAACGTATAACGTATAACGTATAACGTATAACGTATAACGTATAACGTATAACGTATAACGTATAACGTATAACGTATAACGTATAACGTATAACGTATAACGTATAACGTATAACGTATAACGTATAACGTATAACGTATAACGTATAACGTATAACGTAGAACGCATAACGTAGAACGCATAACGTATAACGTATAACGTATAACGTATAACGTATAACGCATAACGTATAACGTATAACGTATAACGTATAACGTATAACGTATAACGTATAACGTATAACGTATAACGTATAACGTATAACGTATAACGTATAACGTATAACGTATAACGTATAACGTATAACGTATAACGTATAACGTATAACGTATAACGTATAACGTATAACGTATAACGTATAACGTATAACGTATAACGTATAACGTATAACGTATAACGTATAACGTATAACGTATAACGTATAACGTATAACGTATAACGTATAACGTATAACGTATAACGTATAACGTATTACGCATAACGTATAACGAATAACGTATAACGCATAACGTATAACGTATAACGTATAACGTATAACGTATAACGTATAACGTATAACGTATAACGTAGAACGCATAACGTATAACGTATAACGTATAACGTATAACGTATAACGTATAACGTATAACGTATAACGTATAACGTATAACGTATAACGTATAACGTATAACGTATAACGTATAACGTATAACGTATAACGTATAACGTATAACGTATAACGTATAACGTATAACGTATAACGTATAACGTATAACGTATAACGTATAACGTATAACGTATAACGTATAACGTATAACATAGAACGCATAACGTATAACGTATAACGTAGAACGCATAACGTATAACGTATAACGTATAACGTATAACGTATAACGTATAACGTATAACGTATAACGTATAACGTATAACGTATAACGTATAACGTATAACGTATAACGTATAACGTATAACGTATAACGTATAACGTATAACGTATAACGTATAACGTATAACGTATAACGTATAACGTATAACGTATAACGTATAACGTATAACGTATAACGTAGAACGTAGAACGCATAACGTATAACGTATAACGTATAACGTATAACGTATAACGTATAATGTATAATGTATAACGTATAACGAATGACGTATAACGTATAACGTATATTGTCTAACGTATAACGGACAACGTATAATGTATAACGTATAACGAATGACGTATAACGTATAACTTATATCGTATAACTTGTAACGTACAACGTACAACGTGTAACGTATAACGTATAGCGCATATCCTAGAACGTATACAGTATAACGTATAATGTATAACGAATAACGTATAACGTTTAACGTATAACGCATAATGTATAACGCATATCCTAAAACGTATGCCGTATAACGTATATCGTATAACTTATAACGTATATCGTAGAACGTATAACGTATAACGTATAACGTATAACGTATAACGTATAACGTATAACGTATAGCGCATATCCTAGAACGTATACAGTATAACGTATAATGTATAACGAATAACGTATAACGTTTAACGTATAACGCATGATGTATAACGCATATCCTAAAACGTATGCCGTATAACGTATAACGTATAACTTATAACGTATATCGTAGAACGTATAACGTATAACGTATAACGTATAACGTATAACGTATAACGTGTAACGTATAACGTATAACGTATAACGTATAACGTATAACGTATAACGTATAACGTATAACGTATAACGTATAACGTATAACGTATAACGTATAACGTATAACGTATAACGTATAACGTATAACGTATAACGTATAACGTATAACGTATAACGTATAACGTATAACGTATAACGTATAACGTATAACGTATAACGTATAACGTATAACGTATAACGTATAACGTATAACGTATAACGTATAACGTATAACGTATAACGTGTAACGTATAACGTATAACGTATACCGTATAACGTATAACGTATAACGTGTAACGTATAACGTATAACGTATAACGTATAACGTATAACGTATAACGTATAACGTATAACGTATAACGTATAACGTATAACGTATAACGTATAACGTATAACGTATAACGTATAACGTATAACGTATAACGTATAACGTATAACGTATAACGTGTAACGTATAACGTATAACGTATAACGTATAACGCATATCCTAGAACGTATACAGTATAACGTATAACGTATAACGTATAACGTATAACGTATAACGTATAACGTATAACGTATAACGTATAACGTATAACGTATAACGTATAACGTATAACGTATAACGTATAACGTATAACGTATAACGTATAACGTATAACGTATAACGTATAACGTATAACGTATAACGTATAACGTATAACGTATAACGTATAACGTATAACGTATAACGTATAACGTATAACGTATAACGTATAACGTATAACGTATAACGTATAACGTATAACGTATAACGTATAACGTTTAACGTATAACGTATAACGTATATCGTATATCGTGTAACGTATAACGTGTAACGTATAACGTATAACGTATAACGTATAACGTATAACGCATAACGTACAACGTATACCGTATAACGTATAACGTATAACGCATAACGTATATCATATAACGTATAACGTATAACGTATAACGTATAACGTATAATGTATAACGTATAAGGTATAACGTATAACGTATAACGTATAACGTATAACGTATAACGTATAACGTATAACGTATAACGTATAACGTATAACGTATAACGCATATCCTAGAACGTATACAGTATAACGTATAATGTATAACGAATAACGTATAACATATAACGTATAACGCATAATGTATAACGCATATGCTACAACGTATGCCGTATAACGTATAACGTATAACGTATAACGTATAACGTATAACGTATAACGTATAACGTATAACGTATAACGTAGAACGTATAACGTATAACGTATAACGTATAACGTATAACGTATGACGTATAACGTATAACGTATAACGTATAACGCATAACGTACAACGTATACCGTATAACGTATAACGTATAACGCATAACGTATATCATATAACGTATAACGTATAACGTATAACGTATAACGTATAATGTATAACGTATAAGGTATAACGTATAACGTATAACGTATAACGTATAACGTATAACGTATAACGTATAACGCATATCCTAGAACGTATACAGTATAACGTATAACGTATAATGTATAACGTATAACGTATAACGTATAACGTATAACGTATAACGTATAACGTATAACGTATAACGTATAACGTATAACGTATAACGTGTAACGTATAACGTATAACGTATAACGTATAACGCATATCCTAGAACGTATACAGTATAACGTATAACGTATAACGTATAACGTATAACGTATAACGTATAACGTATAACGTATAACGTATAACGTATAACGTATAACGTATAACGTATAACGTATAACGTATAACGTATAACGTATAACGTATAACGTATAACGTATAACGTATAACGTATAACTTATATCGTATAACGTATAACGTATAACGTATAACGTATAACGTATAACGCATATCATAGAACGCATACCGTATAACGTATATCATAGAACGCATACCGTATAACGTATAATGTATAACGTATAACGAATAATGTATAACGTATAACGTAAAACGTATAACGTATAACGTGTAACGTATAACGTATAACGTATAACGTTAAACGTATAACGTATAACGTATAACGAATAACGTATAATGTATAACGTATAACGAATGACGTATAACGTATAACGTATATTGTCTATCGTATAACGGACAACGTATAATGTATAACGTATAACGAATGACGTATAACGTATAACGTATAACGTATAACGTATAACGCATAATGTGTAACGCATATCCTAAAACGTGTGCCGTATAACGTATAACGTATAACCTATAACGTATAAGGTGTAACGTATTACGTATAACGTATAACGTACAACGTATAACGTAAAACGTATAACGTATAACGTATAACGTATAACGTAGAACGTATAACGTATAAATAATAACGTATAACGTATAACGTATAACGTATAACGTATAACGTATAACGTATAACGTATAACGTATAACGTATAACGTATAACGTATAACGTATAACGCATATCCTAGAACGTATACAGTATAACGTATAATGTATAACGAATAACGTATAACATATAACGTATAACGCATAATGTATAACGCATATGCTACAACGTATGCCGTATAACGTATAACGTATAACGTATAACGTATAACGTATAACGTATAACGTATAACGTAGAACGTAGAACGTATAACGTATAACGTATAACGTATAACGTATAACGTATAACGTATGACGTATAACGTATAACGTATAACGTATAACGCATAACGTACAACGTATACCGTATAACGTATAACGTATAACGCATAACGTATATCATATAACGTATAACGTATAACGTATAACGTATAACGTATAATGTATAACGTATAAGGTATAACGTATAACGTATAACGTATAACGTATAACGTATAACGTATAACGTATAACGTATAACGTATAACGTATAACGCATATCCTAGAACGTATACAGTATAACGTATAACGTATAACGTATAACGTATAACGTATAACGTATAACGTATAACGTATAACGTATAACGTATAACGTATAACGTGTAACGTATAACGTATAACGTATAACGTATAACGCATATCCTAGAACGTATAACGTATAACGTATAACGTATAACGTATAACGTATAACGTATAACGTATAACGTATAACGTATAACGTATAACGTATAACGTATAACGTATAACTTATATCGTATAACGTATAACTGACAACGTATAATGTATAACGTCTAACGACTGACGTATAACGTATAACGTATAACGTATAACGTATAACGTATAACGTATAACGTATAACGTATAACGTATAACGTGTAACGTATAACGTATAACGTATAACGTATAACGTATAACGTATAACGTATAACGTATAACGTATAACGTATAACGTATAACGTATAACGTATAACGCATATCATAGAACGCATACCGTATAACGTATATCATAGAACGCATACCGTATAACGTATAATGTATAACGTATAACGAATAATGTATAACGTATAACGTAAAACGTATAACGTATAACGTGTAACGTATAACGTATAACGTATAACGTTAAACGTATAACGTATAACGTATAACGTATAACGTATAATGTATAACGTATAACGAATGACGTATAACGTATAACGTATATTGTCTATCGTATAACGGACAACGTATAATGTATAACGTATAACGAATGACGTATAACGTATAACGTATAACGTATAACGTATAACGCATAATGTGTAACGCATATCCTAAAACGTGTGCCGTATAACGTATAACGTATAACCTATAACGTATAAGGTGTAACGTATTACGTATAACGTATAACGTACAACGTATAACGTAAAACGTATAACGTATAACGTATAACGTATAACGTAGAACGTATAACGTATAAATAATAACGTATAACGTATAACGTATAACGTATAACGTATAACGTATAACGTATAACGTATAACGTATAACGTATAACGTATAACGTATAACGTATAACGTATAACGTATAACGTATAACGTATAACGTATAACGTATAACGTATAACGTATAACGTATAACGTATAACGTATAACGTATAACGTATAACGTATAACGTATAACGTATAACGTATAACGTATAACGTATAACGTATAACGTATAACGTATAACGTATAACGTATAACGTATAACGTATAACGTATAACGTATAACGTATAACGTATAACGTATAACGTATAACGTATAACGTATAACGTATAACGTATAACGTATAACGTATAACGTATAACGTATAACGTATAACGTATATCGTATAACGTATAACGTATAACGCATAACGTATAACGTATAACGTATAACGTATAACGTAGAACGTAGAACGTAGAACGTATAACGTATAACGTATAACGTATAACGTATGACGTATAACGTATAACGTATAACGTATAACGTATAACGTATAACGTAAAACGTATAACGTATAACGTTTAACGTATAACGTATAACGTATATCGTATATCGTGTAACGTATAACGTGTAACGTATAACGTATAACGTATAACGTATAACGTATAACGCATAACGTACAACGTATACCGTATAACGTATAACGTATAACGCATAACGTATATCATATAACGTATAACGTATAACGTATAACGTATAACGTATAATGTATAACGTATAAGGTATAACGTATAACGTATAACGTATAACGTATAACGTATAACGTATAACGTATAACGTATAACGTATAACGCATATCCTAGAACGTATACAGTATAACGTATAATGTATAACGAATAACGTATAACATATAACGTATAACGCATAATGTATAACGCATATCCTACAACGTATGCCGTATAACGTATAACGTATAACGTATAACGTATAACGTATAACGTATAACGTATAACGTATAACGTATAACGTAGAACGTATAACGTATAACGTATAACGTATAACGTATAACGTATAACGTATGACGTATAACGTATAACGTATAACGTATAACGCATAACGTACAACGTATACCGTATAACGTATAACGTATAACGCATAACGTATATCATATAACGTATAACGTATATCGTATAACGTATAACGTATAATGTATAACGTATAAGGTATAACGTATAACGTATAACGTATAACGTATAACGTATAACGTATAACGTATAACGCATATCCTAGAACGTATACAGTATAACGTATAACGTATAACGTATAACGTATAACGTATAACGTATAACGTATAACGTATAACGTATAACGTATAACGTATAACGTATAACGTATAACGTATAACGTATAACGTGTAACGTATAACGTATAACGTATAACGTATAACGCATATCCTAGAACGTATACAGTATAACGTATAACGTATAACGTATAACGTATAACGTATAACGTATAACGTATAACTTATATCTTATAACGTATAACTGACAACGTATAATGTATAACGTCTAACGAATGACGTATAACGTATAACGTATAACGTAGAACGTATAACGTATAACGTATAACGTATAACGTATAACGTATGACGTATAACGTATAACGTATAACGTATAACGCATAACGTACAACGTATACCGTATAACGTATAACGTATAACGCATAACGTATATCATATAACGTATAACGTATATCGTATAACGTATAACGTATAATGTATAACGTATAAGGTATAACGTATAACGTATAACGTATAACGTATAACGTATAACGTATAACGCATAACGTATATCATATAACGTATAACGTATAACGTATAACGTATAACGTATAATGTATAACGTATAAGGTATAACGTATAACGTATAACGTATAACGTATAACGTATAACGTATAACGTATAACGCATATCCTAGAACGTATACAGTATAACGTATAACGTATAACGTAGAACGTATAACGTATAACGTATAACGTATAACGTATAACGTATAACGTATAACGTATAACGTATAACGTATAACGTATAACGTATCACGTATAACGTATAACGTAAAACGTATAACGTATAACGCATAACGTACAATGTATAGCGAATAACGTATAACGTATAACGTATAACGTATAACGTATAACGTATAACGTATAACGTATAACGTATAACGTATAACGTATAACGTATAACGTATAACGTATAACGTATAACGTATAACGTATAACGTATAACGTATAACGTATAACGTATAACGTATAACGTATAACGTATAACGTATAACGTATAACGTATAACGTATAACGTATAACGTATAACGTATAACGTATAACGTATAACGTATAACGTATAACGTATAACGTATAACGTATAACGTATAACTTATAACGTATAACGTATAACGTATAACGTATAACGTACAACGTATACCGTATAACGTATAACGTATAACGCATAACGTTTATCATATAGCGTATAACGTATAACGTATAACGTATAACGTATAACGTATAATGTATAACGTATAAGGTATAACGTATAACGTATAACGTATAACGTATAACGTATAACGTATAACGCATATCCTAGAACGTATACAGTATAACGTATAATGTATAACGAATAACGTATAACATATAACGCATAACGCATAATGTATAACGCATATCCTACAATGTATGCCGTATAACGTATAACGTATAACGTATAACGTATAACGTATAAGGTATAACGTATGCCGTATAACGTACAACGCATAACGTATAACGTATAACGTATAGCGTTTAACGTATAAGATATAACGTATAACGCATATCCTAGAACGTATACCGTATAACGTACAACGTATACCGTATAACGTGTAACGTATAACGTATAACGTATAACGTATAACGTATAACGTATAACGTATAACGTATAACGTATAACGTATAACGTATAACGTATAACGTCTAACGTATAACGTCTAACGTCTAACGTATAACGTATAACGTACAACGTATAACGTAGAACGTATAACGTATAACGTATAACGTATAACGTATAACGTATAACGTATAACGTATAACGTATAACGTATAACGTATAACGTATAACGTATAACGCATAATGTATAACGCATATCCTAAAACGTGTGCCGTATAACGTATAACGTATAACGTATAACGTATAACGTGTTACGTATAACGTATAACGTATAACGTATAACGTATAACGTATAACGTATAACGTATAACGTATAACGTATAACGTATAACGTATAACGTATAACGTATAACGTATAACGTATAACGTATAACGTATAACGTATAACGTATAACGTATAACGTATAACGTATAACGTATAACGTATAACGTATAACGTATAACGTATAACGTATAACGTATAACGTATAACGTATAACGTATAACGTATAACGTATAACGTATAACGTATAACGTATAACGTATAACGTATAACGTATAACGTATAACGTATAACGTATAACGTATAACGTATAACGTATAACGTATAACGTATAACGTATAACGTATAACGTATAACGTATAACGTATAACGTATAACGTATAACGTATAACGTATAACGTATAACGTATAACGTATAACGTATAACGTATAACGTATAACGTATAACGTATAACGTATAACGTATAACGTATAACGTATAACGTATAACCTATAACGTATAACGTATAACGTATAACGTAGAACGTATAACGTATAACGTATAACGTATAACGTATAACGTATAACGTATAACCTATAACGTATAACGTATAACGTATAACGTGTAACCTATAACGTATAACGTATAACGTATAACGTATAACGTATAACGTATAACGCATAATGTGTAACGCATATCCTAAAACGTGTGCCGTATAACGTATAACGTATAACCTATAACGTATAAGGTGTAACGTATAACGTATAACGTATAACGTACAACGTATAACGTAAAACGTATAACGTATAACGTATAACGTATAACGTATACCGTATAACGTAGAACGTATAACGTATAAATAATAACGTATAACGTATAACGTATAACGTATAACGTATAACGTATAACGTATAACGTATAACGTATAACGTATAACGTATAACGTATAACGTATAACGTATAACGTATAACGTATAACGTATAACGCATATCATAGAACGTATACCGTATTACGTATAATGTATAACGTATAACGAATAATGTATAACGTATAACGTAAAGCGTATAACGTATAACGTGTAACGTATAACGTATAACGTATAACGTATAACGTATAACGTTAAACGTATATCGTATAACGTATAACGTATAACGTATAATGTATAACGTATAACGAATGACGTATAACGTATAACGTATATTGTCTAACGTATAACGGACAACGTATAATGTATAACGTATAACGAATGACGTATAACGTATAACTTATATCGTATAACTTGTAACGTACAACGTACAACGTGTAACGTATAACGTATAGCGCATATCCTAGAACGTATACAGTATAACGCATAATGTATAACGAATAACGTATAATGTTTAACGTATAACGCATAATGTATAACGCATATCCTAAAACGTTTGCCGTATAACGTATAACGTATAACTTATAACGTATATCGTAGAACGTATAACGTATAACGTATAACGTATAACGTATAACGTATAACGTATAACGTATAACGTGTAACGTATAACGTATAACGTATAACGTATAACGTATAACGTATAACGTATAACGTATAACGTATAACGTATAACGTATAACGTATAACGTATAACGTATAACGTATAACGTATGACGTATAACGTATAACGTATAACGTATAACGTATAACGTATAACGTATAACGTATAACGTATAACGTATAACGTATAACGTATAACGTGTAACGTATAACGTATAACGTATAACGTATAACGCATATCCTAGAACGTATACAGTATAACGTATAACGTATAACGTATAACGTATAACGTATAACGTATAACGTATAACGTATAACGTATAACGTATAACGTATAACGTATAACGTATAACGTATAACGTATAACGTATAACGTATAACGTATAACGTATAACGTATAACGTATAACGTAAAACGTATAACGTATAACGTATAAGGTATAACGTATGCCGTATAACGTACAACGCATAACGTATAACGTATAACGTATAGCGTTTAACGTATAAGATATAACGTATAACGCATATCCTAGAACGTATACCGTATAACGTACAACGTATACCGTATAACGTGTAACGTATAACGTATAACGCATAACGTATATCATATAACGTATAACGTATAACGTATAACGTATAACGTATAATGTATAACGTATAAGGTATAACGTATAACGTATAACGTATAACGTATAACGTATAACGTATAACGTATAACGCATATCCTAGAACGTATACAGTATAACGTATAACGTATAACGTTTAACGTATAACGTATAACGTATAACGTATAACGTATAACGTATAACGTATAACGTATAACGTATAACGTATAACGTATAACGTATAACGTATAACGTATAACGTAAAACGTATAACGTATAACGCATAACGTACAATGTATAACGAATAACGTATAACGTATAACGTATAACGTATAACGTATAACGTATAACGTATAACGTATAACGTATAACGTATAGCGTATAACGTATAACGTATAACGTATAACGTATAACGTATAACGTATAACGTATAACGTATAACGTATAATGTATAACGTATAAGGTATAACGTATAACGTATAACGTATAACGTATAACGTATAACGTATAACGCATATCCTAGAACGTATACAGTATAACGTATAATGTATAACGAATAACGTATAACATATAACGCATAACGCATAATGTATAACGCATATCCTACAATGTATGCCGTATAACGTATAACGTATAACGTATAATGTATAACGTATAAGGTATAACGTATAACGTATAACGTATAACGTATAACGTATAACGTATAACGTATAACGCATATCCTAGAACGTATACAGTATAACGTATAACGTATAACGTATAACGTATAACGTATAACGTATAACGTATAACGTATAACGTATAACGTATAACGTATAACGTATAACGTATAACGTATAACGTATAACGTATAACGTATAACGTATAACGTAAAACGTATAACGTATAACGTATAAGGTATAACGTATGCCGTATAACGTACAACGCATAACGTATAACGTATACCGTATAGCGTTTAACGTATAAGATATAACGTATAACGCATATCCTAGAACGTATACCGTATAACGTACAACGTATACCGTATAACGTGTAACGTATAACGTATAACGCATAACGTATATCATATAACGTATAACGTATAACGTATAACGTATAACGTATAACGTATAATGTATAACGTATAAGGTATAACGTATAACGTATAACGTATAACGTATAACGTATAACGTATAACGTATAACGCATATCCTAGAACGTATACAGTATAACGTATAACGTATAACGTATAACGTATAACGTATAACGTATAACGTATAACGTATAACGTATAACGTATAACGTATAACGTATAACGTATAACGTATAACGTATAACGTATAACGTATAACGTATAACGTATAACGTAAAACGTATAACGTATAACGCATAACGTACAATGTATAACGAATAACGTATAACGTATAACGTATAACGTATAACGTATAACGTATAACGTATAACGTATAACGTATAACGTATAACGTATAACGTATAACGTATAACGTATAACGTATAACGTTTAACGTATACCGTATAACGTATAACTGACAACGTATAATGTATAACGTCTAACGAATGACGTATAACGTATAACGTATAACGTAGAACGTATAACGTATAACGTATAACGTATAACGTATAACGTATGACGTATAACGTATAACGTATAACGTATAACGCATAACGTACAACGTATACCGTATAACGTATAACGTATAACGCATAACGTATATCATATAACGTATAACGTATATCGTATAACGTATAACGTATAATGTATAACGTATAAGGTATAACGTATAACGTATAACGTATAACGTATAACGTATAACGTATAACGCATAACGTATATCATATAACGTATAACGTATAACGTATAACGTATAACGTATAATGTATAACGTATAAGGTATAACGTATAACGTATAACGTATAACGTATAACGTATAACGTATAACGTATAACGCATATCCTAGAACGTATACAGTATAACGTATAACGTATAACGTATAACGTAGAACGTATAACGTATAACGTATAACGTATAACGTATAACGTATAACGTATAACGTATAACGTATAACGTATAACGTATAACGTATAACGTATAACGTATAACGTATAACGTAAAACGTATAACGTATAACGCATAACGTACAATGTATAGCGAATAACGTATAACGTATAACGTATAACGTATAACGTATAACGTATAACGTATAACGTATAACGTATAACGTATAACGTATAACGTATAACGTATAACGTATAACGTATAACGTATAACGTATAACGTATAACGTATAACGTATAACGTATAACGTATAACGTATAACGTATAACGTATAACGTATAACGTATAACGTATAACGTATAACGTATAACGTATAACGTATAACGTATAACGTATAACGTATAACGTATAACGTATAACGTATAACTTATAACGTATAACGTATAACGTATAACGTATAACGTACAACGTATACCGTATAACGTATAACGTATAACGCATAACGTTTATCATATAGCGTATAACGTATAACGTATAACGTATAACGTATAACGTATAATGTATAACGTATAAGGTATAACGTATAACGTATAACGTATAACGTATAACGTATAACGTATAACGCATATCCTAGAACGTATACAGTATAACGTATAATGTATAACGAATAACGTATAACATATAACGCATAACGCATAATGTATAACGCATATCCTACAATGTATGCCGTATAACGTATAACGTATAACGTATAACGTATAACGTATAAGGTATAACGTATGCCGTATAACGTACAACGCATAACGTATAACGTATAACGTATAGCGTTTAACGTATAAGATATAACGTATAACGCATATCCTAGAACGTATACCGTATAACGTACAACGTATACCGTATAACGTGTAACGTATAACGTATAACGTATAACGTATAACGTATAACGTATAACGTATAACGTATAACGTATAACGTATAACGTATAACGTATAACGTCTAACGTATAACGTCTAACGTCTAACGTATAACGTATAACGTACAACGTATAACGTAGAACGTATAACGTATAACGTATAACGTATAACGTATAACGTATAACGTATAACGTATAACGTATAACGTATAACGTATAACGTATAACGTATAACGTATAACGCATAATGTATAACGCATATCCTAAAACGTGTGCCGTATAACGTATAACGTATAACGTATAACGTATAACGTGTTACGTATAACGTATAACGTATAACGTATAACGTATAACGTATAACGTATAACGTATAACGTATAACGTATAACGTATAACGTATAACGTATAACGTATAACGTATAACGTATAACGTATAACGTATAACGTATAACGTATAACGTATAACGTATAACGTATAACGTATAACGTATAACGTATAACGTATAACGTATAACGTATAACGTATAACGTATAACGTATAACGTATAACGTATAACGTATAACGTATAACGTATAACGTATAACGTATAACGTATAACGTATAACGTATAACGTATAACGTATAACGTATAACGTATAACGTATAACGTATAACGTATAACGTATAACGTATAACGTATAACGTATAACGTATAACGTATAACGTATAACGTATAACGTATAACGTATAACGTATAACGTATAACGTATAACGTATAACGTATAACGTATAACGTATAACGTATAACGTATAACGTATAACGTATAACGTATAACGTATAACGTATAACCTATAACGTATAACGTATAACGTATAACGTAGAACGTATAACGTATAACGTATAACGTATAACGTATAACGTATAACGTATAACCTATAACGTATAACGTATAACGTATAACGTATAACGTATAACGTATAACGCATAATGTGTAACGCATATCCTAAAACGTGTGCCGTATAACGTATAACGTATAACCTATAACGTATAAGGTGTAACGTATAACGTATAACGTATAACGTACAACGTATAACGTAAAACGTATAACGTATAACGTATAACGTATAACGTATACCGTATAACGTAGAACGTATAACGTATAAATAATAACGTATAACGTATAACGTATAACGTATAACGTATAACGTATAACGTATAACGTATAACGTATAACGTATAACGTATAACGTATAACGTATAACGTATAACGTATAACGCATATCATAGAACGTATACCGTATTACGTATAATGTATAACGTATAACGAATAATGTATAACGTATAACGTAAAGCGTATAACGTATAACGTGTAACGTATAACGTATAATGTATAACGTATAACGAATGACGTATAACGTATAACGTATATTGTCTAACGTATAACGGACAACGTATAATGTATAACGTATAACGTAAAACGTATAACGTATAACGCATAACGTACAATGTATAACGAATAACGTATAACGTATAACGTATAACGTATAACGTATAACGTATAACGTATAACGTATAACGTATAACGTATAGCGTATAACGTATAACGTATAACGTATAACGTATAACGTATAACGTATAACGTATAACGTATAACGTATAATGTATAACGTATAAGGTATAACGTATAACGTATAACGTATAACGTATAGCGTATAACGTATAACGTATAACGTATAACGTATAACGTATAACGTATAACGTATAACGTATAACGTATAATGTATAACGTATAAGGTATAACGTATAACGTATAACGTATAACGTATAACGTATAACGTATAACGCATATCCTAGAACGTATACAGTATAACGTATAATGTATAACGAATAACGTATAACATATAACGCATAACGCATAATGTATAACGCATATCCTACAATGTATGCCGTATAACGTATAACGTATAACGTATAATGTATAACGTATAAGGTATAACGTATAACGTATAACGTATAACGTATAACGTATAACGTATAACGTATAACGCATATCCTAGAACGTATACAGTATAACGTATAACGTATAACGTATAACGTATAACGTATAACGTATAACGTATAACGTATAACGTATAACGTATAACGTATAACGTATAACGTATAACGTATAACGTATAACGTATAACGTATAACGTATAACGTAAAACGTATAACGTATAACGTATAAGGTATAACGTATGCCGTATAACGTACAACGCATAACGTATAACGTATACCGTATAGCGTTTAACGTATAAGATATAACGTATAACGCATATCCTAGAACGTATACCGTATAACGTACAACGTATACCGTATAACGTGTAACGTATAACGTATAACGCATAACGTATATCATATAACGTATAACGTATAACGTATAACGTATAACGTATAACGTATAATGTATAACGTATAAGGTATAACGTATAACGTATAACGTATAACGTATAACGTATAACGTATAACGTATAACGCATATCCTAGAACGTATACAGTATAACGTATAACGTATAACGTATAACGTATAACGTATAACGTATAACGTATAACGTATAACGTATAACGTATAACGTATAACGTATAACGTATAACGTATAACGTATAACGTATAACGTATAACGTATAACGTATAACGTAAAACGTATAACGTATAACGCATAACGTACAATGTATAACGAATAACGTATAACGTATAACGTATAACGTATAACGTATAACGTATAACGTATAACGTATAACGTATAACGTATAACGTATAACGTATAACGTATAACGTATAACGTATAACGTTTAACGTATACCGTATAACGTATAACTGACAACGTATAATGTATAACGTCTAACGAATGACGTATAACGTATAACGTATAACGTAGAACGTATAACGTATAACGTATAACGTATAACGTATAACGTATGACGTATAACGTATAACGTATAACGTATAACGCATAACGTACAACGTATACCGTATAACGTATAACGTATAACGCATAACGTATATCATATAACGTATAACGTATATCGTATAACGTATAACGTATAATGTATAACGTATAAGGTATAACGTATAACGTATAACGTATAACGTATAACGTATAACGTATAACGCATAACGTATATCATATAACGTATAACGTATAACGTATAACGTATAACGTATAATGTATAACGTATAAGGTATAACGTATAACGTATAACGTATAACGTATAACGTATAACGTATAACGTATAACGCATATCCTAGAACGTATACAGTATAACGTATAACGTATAACGTAGAACGTATAACGTATAACGTATAACGTATAACGTATAACGTATAACGTATAACGTATAACGTATAACGTATAACGTATAACGTATAACGTATAACGTATAACGTAAAACGTATAACGTATAACGCATAACGTACAATGTATAGCGAATAACGTATAACGTATAACGTATAACGTATAACGTATAACGTATAACGTATAACGTATAACGTATAACGTATAACGTATAACGTATAACGTATAACGTATAACGTATAACGTATAACGTATAACGTATAACGTATAACGTATAACGTATAACGTATAACGTATAACGTATAACGTATAACGTATAACGTATAACGTATAACGTATAACGTATAACGTATAACGTATAACGTATAACGTATAACGTATAACGTATAACGTATAACGTATAACGTATAACGTATAACGTATAACGTATAACTTATAACGTATAACGTATAACGTATAACGTATAACGTACAACGTATACCGTATAACGTATAACGTATAACGCATAACGTTTATCATATAGCGTATAACGTATAACGTATAACGTATAACGTATAACGTATAATGTATAACGTATAAGGTATAACGTATAACGTATAACGTATAACGTATAACGTATAACGTATAACGCATATCCTAGAACGTATACAGTATAACGTATAATGTATAACGAATAACGTATAACATATAACGCATAACGCATAATGTATAACGCATATCCTACAATGTATGCCGTATAACGTATAACGTATAACGTATAACATATAACGTATAAGGTATAACGTATGCCGTATAACGTACAACGCATAACGTATAACGTATAACGTATAGCGTTTAACGTATAAGATATAACGTATAACGCATATCCTAGAACGTATACCGTATAACGTACAACGTATACCGTATAACGTGTAACGTATAACGTATAACGTATAACGTATAACGTATAACGTATAACGTATAACGTATAACGTATAACGTATAACGTATAACGTATAACGTCTAACGTATAACGTCTAACGTCTAACGTATAACGTATAACGTACAACGTATAACGTAGAACGTATAACGTATAACGTATAACGTATAACGTATAACGTATAACGTATAACGTATAACGTATAACGTATAACGTATAACGTATAACGTATAACGCATAATGTATAACGCATATCCTAAAACGTGTGCCGTATAACGTATAACGTATAACGTATAACGTATAACGTGTTACGTATAACGTATAACGTATAACGTATAACGTATAACGTATAACGTATAACGTATAACGTATAACGTATAACGTATAACGTATAACGTATAACGTATAACGTATAACGTATAACGTATAACGTATAACGTATAACGTATAACGTATAACGTATAACGTATAACGTATAACGTATAACGTATAACGTATAACGTATAACGTATAACGTATAACGTATAACGTATAACGTATAACGTATAACGTATAACGTATAACGTATAACGTATAACGTATAACGTATAACGTATAACGTATAACGTATAACGTATAACGCATAATGTGTAACGCATATCCTAAAACGTGTGCCGTATAACGTATAACGTATAACCTATAACGTATAAGGTGTAACGTATAACGTATAACGTATAACGTACAACGTATAACGTAAAACGTATAACGTATAACGTATAACGTATAACGTATACCGTATAACGTAGAACGTATAACGTATAAATAATAACGTATAACGTATAACGTATAACGTATAACGTATAACGTATAACGTATAACGTATAACGTATAACGTATAACGTATAACGTATAACGTATAACGTATAACGTATAACGCATATCATAGAACGTATACCGTATTACGTATAATGTATAACGTATAACGAATAATGTATAACGTATAACGTAAAGCGTATAACGTATAACGTGTAACGTATAACGTATAACGTATAACGTATAACGTTAAACGTATATCGTATAACGTATAACGTATAACGTATAATGTATAACGTATAACGAATGACGTATAACGTATAACGTATATTGTCTAACGTATAACGGACAACGTATAATGTATAACGTATAACGAATGACGTATAACGTATAACTTATATCGTATAACTTGTAACGTA
Source organism: Ptiloglossa arizonensis (assembly GCF_051014685.1). NCBI lineage: Eukaryota > Metazoa > Arthropoda > Insecta > Hymenoptera > Colletidae > Ptiloglossa > Ptiloglossa arizonensis. The sequence continues at coordinate 496,435 of NC_135057.1, forward strand.
CAACGTACAACGTGTAACGTATAACGTATAGCGCATATCCTAGAACGTATACAGTATAACGCATAATGTATAACGAATAACGTATAATGTTTAACGTATAACGCATAATGTATAACGCATATCCTAAAACGTTTGCCGTATAACGTATAACGTATAACTTATAACGTATATCGTAGAACGTATAACGTATAACGTATAACGTATAACGTATAACGTATAACGTATAACGTGTAACGTATAACGTATAACGTATAACGTATAACGTATAACGTATAACGTATAACGTATAACGTATAACGTATAACGTATAACGTATAACGTATAACGTATAACGTATAACGTATGACGTATAACGTATAACGTATAACGTATAACGTATAACGTATAACGTATAACGTATAACGTATAACGTATAACGTATAACGTATAACGTGTAACGTATAACGTATAACGTATAACGTATAACGCATATCCTAGAACGTATACAGTATAACGTATAACGTATAACGTATAACGTATAACGTATAACGTATAACGTATAACGTATAACGTATAACGTATAACGTATAACGTATAACGTATAACGTATAACGTATAACGTATAACGTATAACGTATAACGTATAACGTATAACGTATAACGTATAACGTAAAACGTATAACGTATAACGTATAAGGTATAACGTATGCCGTATAACGTACAACGCATAACGTATAACGTATAACGTATAGCGTTTAACGTATAAGATATAACGTATAACGCATATCCTAGAACGTATACCGTATAACGTACAACGTATACCGTATAACGTGTAACGTATAACGTATAACGCATAACGTATATCATATAACGTATAACGTATAACGTATAACGTATAACGTATAATGTATAACGTATAAGGTATAACGTATAACGTATAACGTATAACGTATAACGTATAACGTATAACGTATAACGTATAACGTATAACGTATAACGTATAACGTATAACGTATAACGTATAACGTATAACGTATAACGTATAACGTATAACGTATAACGTATAACGTATAACGTATAACGTATAACGTATAACGTATAACGTATAACGTATAACGTATAACGTATAACGTATAACGTATAACGTATAACGTATAACGTATAACGTATAACGTATAACGTATAACGTATAACGTATAACGTATAACGTATAACGTATAACGTATAACGTATAACGTATAACGTATAACGTATAACGTATAACGTATAACGTATAACGTATAACGTATAACGTATAACGTATAACCTATAACGTATAACGTATAACGTATAACGTAGAACGTATAACGTATAACGTATAACGTATAACGTATAACGTATAACGTATAACCTATCACGTATAACGTATAACGTATAACGTGTAACCTATAACGTATAACGTATAACGTATAACGTATAACGTATAACGTATAACGCATAATGTGTAACGCATATCCTAAAACGTGTGCCGTATAACGTATAACGTATAACCTATAACGTATAAGGTGTAACGTATAACGTATAACGTATAACGTACAACGTATAACGTAAAACGTATAACGTATAACGTATAACGTATAACGTATACCGTATAACGTAGAACGTATAACGTATAAATAATAACGTATAACGTATAACGTATAACGTATAACGTATAACGTATAACGTATAACGTATAACGTATAACGTATAACGTATAACGTATAACGTATAACGTATAACGTATACCGTATAACGTAGAACGTATAACGTATAAATAATAACGTATAACGTATAACGTATAACGTATAACGTATAACGTATAACGTATAACGTATAACGTATAACGTATAACGTATAACGTATAACGTATAACGTATAACGTATAACGTATAACGCATATCATAGAACGTATACCGTATTACGTATAATGTATAACGTATAACGAATAATGTATAACGTATAACGTAAAGCGTATAACGTATAACGTGTAACGTATAACGTATAATGTATAACGTATAACGAATGACGTATAACGTATAACGTATATTGTCTAACGTATAACGGACAACGTATAATGTATAACGTATAACGTAAAACGTATAACGTATAACGCATAACGTACAATGTATAACGAATAACGTATAACGTATAACGTATAACGTATAACGTATAACGTATAACGTATAACGTATAACGTATAACGTATAGCGTATAACGTATAACGTATAACGTATAACGTATAACGTATAACGTATAACGTATAACGTATAACGTATAATGTATAACGTATAAGGTATAACGTATAACGTATAACGTATAACGTATAGCGTATAACGTATAACGTATAACGTATAACGTATAACGTATAACGTATAACGTATAACGTATAACGTATAATGTATAACGTATAAGGTATAACGTATAACGTATAACGTATAACGTATAACGTATAACGTATAACGCATATCCTAGAACGTATACAGTATAACGTATAATGTATAACGAATAACGTATAACATATAACGCATAACGCATAATGTATAACGCATATCCTACAATGTATGCCGTATAACGTATAACGTATAACGTATAATGTATAACGTATAAGGTATAACGTATAACGTATAACGTATAACGTATAACGTATAACGTATAACGTATAACGCATATCCTAGAACGTATACAGTATAACGTATAACGTATAACGTATAACGTATAACGTATAACGTATAACGTATAACGTATAACGTATAACGTATAACGTATAACGTATAACGTATAACGTATAACGTATAACGTATAACGTATAACGTAAAACGTATAACGTATAACGTATAAGGTATAACGTATGCCGTATAACGTACAACGCATAACGTATAACGTATACCGTATAGCGTTTAACGTATAAGATATAACGTATAACGCATATCCTAGAACGTATACCGTATAACGTACAACGTATACCGTATAACGTGTAACGTATAACGTATAACGCATAACGTATATCATATAACGTATAACGTATAACGTATAACGTATAACGTATAACGTATAATGTATAACGTATAAGGTATAACGTATAACGTATAACGTATAACGTATAACGTATAACGTATAACGTATAACGCATATCCTAGAACGTATACAGTATAACGTATAACGTATAACGTATAACGTATAACGTATAACGTATAACGTATAACGTATAACGTATAACGTATAACGTATAACGTATAACGTATAACGTATAACGTATAACGTATAACGTATAACGTATAACGTATAACGTAAAACGTATAACGTATAACGCATAACGTACAATGTATAACGAATAACGTATAACGTATAACGTATAACGTATAACGTATAACGTATAACGTATAACGTATAACGTATAACGTATAACGTATAACGTATAACGTATAACGTATAACGTATAACGTTTAACGTATACCGTATAACGTATAACTGACAACGTATAATGTATAACGTCTAACGAATGACGTATAACGTATAACGTATAACGTAGAACGTATAACGTATAACGTATAACGTATAACGTATAACGTATGACGTATAACGTATAACGTATAACGTATAACGCATAACGTACAACGTATAACGTATAACGTATAACGTATAACGTATAACGTATAACGTATAACGCATATCATAGAACGTATACCGTATTACGTATAATGTATAACGTATAACGAATAATGTATAACGTATAACGTAAAGCGTATAACGTATAACGTGTAACGTATAACGTATAACGTATAACGTATAACGTTAAACGTATATCGTATAACGTATAACGTATAACGTATAATGTATAACGTATAACGAATGACGTATAACGTATAACGTATATTGTCTAACGTATAACGGACAACGTATAATGTATAACGTATAACGAATGACGTATAACGTATAACTTATATCGTATAACTTGTAACGTACAACGTACAACGTGTAACGTATAACGTATAGCGCATATCCTAGAACGTATACAGTATAACGCATAATGTATAACGAATAACGTATAATGTTTAACGTATAACGCATAATGTATAACGCATATCCTAAAACGTTTGCCGTATAACGTATAACGTATAACTTATAACGTATATCGTAGAACGTATAACGTATAACGTATAACGTATAACGTATAACGTATAACGTATAACGTGTAACGTATAACGTATAACGTATAACGTATAACGTATAACGTATAACGTATAACGTATAACGTATAACGTATAACGTATAACGTATAACGTATAACGTATAACGTATAACGTATGACGTATAACGTATAACGTATAACGTATAACGTATAACGTATAACGTATAACGTATAACGTATAACGTATAACGTATAACGTATAACGTGTAACGTATAACGTATAACGTATAACGTATAACGCATATCCTAGAACGTATACAGTATAACGTATAACGTATAACGTATAACGTATAACGTATAACGTATAACGTATAACGTATAACGTATAACGTATAACGTATAACGTATAACGTATAACGTATAACGTATAACGTATAACGTATAACGTATAACGTATAACGTATAACGTATAACGTATAACGTATAACGTAAAACGTATAACGTATAACGTATAAGGTATAACGTATGCCGTATAACGTACAACGCATAACGTATAACGTATAACGTATAGCGTTTAACGTATAAGATATAACGTATAACGCATATCCTAGAACGTATACCGTATAACGTACAACGTATACCGTATAACGTGTAACGTATAACGTATAACGCATAACGTATATCATATAACGTATAACGTATAACGTATAACGTATAACGTATAATGTATAACGTATAAGGTATAACGTATAACGTATAACGTATAACGTATAACGTATAACGTATAACGTATAACGCATATCCTAGAACGTATACAGTATAACGTATAACGTATAACGTTTAACGTATAACGTATAACGTATAACGTATAACGTATAACGTATAACGTATAACGTATAACGTATAACGTATAACGTATAACGTAAAACGTATAACGTATAACGCATAACGTACAATGTATAACGAATAACGTATAACGTATAACGTATAACGTATAACGTATAACGTATAACGTATAACGTATAACGTATAACGTATAGCGTATAACGTATAACGTATAACGTATAACGTATAACGTATAACGTATAACGTATAACGTATAACGTATAACGTATAACGTATAACGTATAACGTATAACGTATAACGTATAACGTATAACGTATAACGTATAACGTATAACGTATAACGTATAACGTATAACGTATAACGTATAACGTATAACGTAAAACGTATAACGTATAACGCATAACGTACAATGTATAACGAATAACGTATAACGTATAACGTATAACGTATAACGTATAACGTATAACGTATAACGTATAACGTATAACGTATAACGTATAACGTATAACGTATAACGTATAACGTATAACGTATAACGTATAACGTATAACGTATAACGTTTAACGTATACCGTATAACGTATAACGTATAACGTATAACGTATAACGTATAACGTATAACGTATAACGTATAACGTATAACGTATAACGTATAACTTATAACGTATAACGTATAACGTATAACGTATAACGTACAACGTATAACGTATAACGTATAACGTATAACGCATAACGTTTATCATATAACGTATAACGTATAACGTATAACGTATAACGTATAACGTATAATGTATAACGTATAAGGTATAACGTATAACGTATAACGTATAACGTATAACGTATAACGTATAACGCATATCCTAGAACGTATACAGTGTAACGTATAATGTATAACGAATAACGTATAACATATAACGCATAACGCATAATGTATAACGCATATCCTACAATGTATGCCGTATAACGTATAACGTATAACGTATAACGTATAACGTATAAGGTATAACGTATGCCGTATAACGTACAACGCATAACGTATAACGTATAACGTATAGCGTTTAACGTATAAGATATAACGTATAACGCATATCCTAGAACGTATACCGTATAACGTACAACGTATACCGTATAACGTGTAACGTATAACGTATAACGTATAACGTATAACGTATAACGTATAACGTATAACGTATAACGTATAACGTATAACGTATAACGTATAACGTCTAACGTATAACGTCTAACGTCTAACGTATAACGTATAACGTACAACGTATAACGTAGAACGTATAACGTATAACGTATAACGTATAACGTATAACGTATAACGTATAACGTATAACGTATAACGTATAACGTATAACGTATAACGTATAACGCATAATGTATAACGCATAACCTAAACGTGTGCCGTATAACGTATAACGTATAACCTATAACGTATAACGTATAACGTGTTACGTATAACGTATAACGTATAACGTATAACGTATAACGTATAACGTATAACGTATAACGTATAACGTATAACGTATAACTTATAACGTATAACGTATAACGTATAACGTATAACGTATAACGTATAACGTATAACGTATAACGTATAACGTATAACGTATAACGTATAACGTATAACGTATAACGTATAACGTATAACGTATAACGTATAACGTATAACGTATAACGTATAACGTATAACGTATAACGTATAACGTATAACGTATAACGTATAACGTATAACGTATAACGTATAACGTATAACGTATAACGTATAACGTATAACGTATAACGTATAACGTATAACGTATAACGTATAACGTATAACGTATAACGTATAACGTATAACGTATAACGTATAACGTATAACGTATAACGTATAACGTATAACGTATAACGTATAACGTATAACGTATAACGTATAACGTATAACGTATAACGTATAACGTATAACGTATAACGTATAACGTATAACGTATAACGTATAACGTATAACGTATAAGGTATAACGTATAACGTATAACGTATAACGTATAACGTATAACGTATAACGTATAACGTATAACGTATAACGTATAACGTATAACGTACAACGTATAACGTATAACGTACAACGTATAACGTACAACGTATAACGTATAACGTATAACGTATAACGTATAACGTATAACCTATAACGTATAACGTATAACGTATAACGTAGAACGTATAACGTATAACGTATAACGTATAACGTATAACGTATAACGTATAACGTATAACGTATAACGTATAACGTATAACGTATAACGTATAACGTATAACGTATAACGTATAACGTATAACGTATAACGTATAACGTATAACGTATAACGTATAACGTATAACGTATAACGTATAACGTATAACGTATAACGTATAACGTATAACGTATAACGTATAACGTATAACGTATAACGTATAACGTATAACGTATAACGTATAACGTATAACGTATAACGTATAACGTATAACGTATAACGTATAACGTATAACGTATAACGTAAAACGTATAACGTATAACGTATAAGGTATAACGTATGCCGTATAACGTACAACGCATAACGTATAACGTATAACGTATAGCGTTTAACGTATAAGATATAACGTATAACGCATATCCTAGAACGTATACCGTATAACGTACAACGTATACCGTATAACGTGTAACGTATAACGTATAACGCATAACGTATATCATATAACGTATAACGTATAACGTATAACGTATAACGTATAATGTATAACGTATAAGGTATAACGTATAACGTATAACGTATAACGTATAACGTATAACGTATAACGTATAACGTATAACGTATAACGTATAACGTATAACGTATAACGTATAACGTATAACGTATAACGTATAACGTATAACGTATAACGTATAACGTATAACGTATAACGTATAACGTATAACGTATAACGTATAACGTATAACGTATAACGTAAAACGTATAACGTATAACGCATAACGTACAACGCATAACGTACAATGTATAACGAATAACGTATAACGTATAACGTATAACGTATAACGTATAACGTATAACGTATAACGTATAACGTATAACGTATAACGTATAACGTATAACGTATAACGTATAACGTATAACGTATAACGTATAACGTATAACGTATAACGTATAACGTATAACGTATAACGTATAACGTATAACGTATAACGTATAACGTATAACGTATAACGTATAACGTATAACGTATAACGTATAACGTATAACGTATAACGTATAACGTATAACGTATAACGTATAACTTATAACGCATAACGTATAACGTATAACGTATAACGTACAACGTATACCGTATAACGTATAACGTATAACGCATAACGTTTATCATATAACGTATAACGTATAACGTATAACGTATAACGTATAACGTATAATGTATAACGTATAAGGTATAACGTATAACGTATAACGTATAACGTATAACGTATAACGTATAACGCATATCCTAGAACGTATACAGTATAACGTATAATGTATAACGAATAACGTATAACATATAACGCATAACGCATATTGTATAACGCATATCCTACAATGTATGCCGTATAACGTATAACGTATAACGTATAACGCATAACGTACAATGTATAACGAATAACGTATAACGTATAACGTATAACGTATAACGTATAACGTATAACGTATAACGTATAACGTATAACGTATAACGTATAACGTATAACGTATAACGTATAACGTACAACGCATAACGTATAACGTATAACGTATAGCGTTTAACGTATAAGATATAACGTATAACGCATATCCTAGAACGTATACCGTATAACGTACAACGTATACCGTATAAGGTATAACGTATGCCGTATAACGTACAACGCATAACGTATAACGTATAACGTATAGCGTTTAACGTATAAGATATAACGTATAACGCATATCCTAGAACGTATACCGTATAACGTACAACGTATACCGTATAACGTGTAACGTATAACGTATAACGTATAACGTATAACGTATAACGTATAACGTATAACGTATAACGTATAACGTATAACGTATAACGTATAACGTAAAACGTATAACGTATAACGCATAACGTACAATGTATAACGAATAACGTATAACGTATAACGTATAACGTATAACGTATAACGTATAACGTATAACGTATAACGTATAACGTATAACGTATAACGTATAACGTATAACGTATAACGTATAACGTATAACGTATAACGTTTAACGTATACCGTATAACGTATAACGTATAACGTATAACGTATAACGTATAACGTATAACGTATAACGTATAACGTATAACGTATAACTTATAACGTATAACGTATAACGTATAACGTATAACGTACAACGTATAACGTATAACGTATAACGTATAACGCATAACGTTTATCATATAACGTATAACGTATAACGTATAACGTATAACGTATAACGTATAATGTATAACGTATAAGGTATAACGTATAACGTATAACGTATAACGTATAACGTATAACGTATAACGCATATCCTAGAACGTATACAGTATAACGTATAATGTATAACGAATAACGTATAACATATAACGCATAACGCATAATGTATAACGCATATCCTACAATGTATGCCGTATAACGTATAACGTATAACGTATAACGTATAACGTATAAGGTATAACGTATGCCGTATAACGTACAACGCATAACGTATAACGTATAACGTATAACGTATAACGTATAACGTATAAGGTATAACGTATGCCGTATAACGTACAACGCATAACGTATAACGTATAACGTATAGCGTTTAACGTATAAGATATAACGTATAACGCATATCCTAGAACGTATACCGTATAACGTACAACGTATACCGTATAACGTGTAACGTATAACGTATAACGTATAACGTATAACGTATAACGTATAACGTATAACGTATAACGTATAACGTATAACGTATAACGTATAACGTATAACGTCTAACGTATAACGTCTAACGTCTAACGTATAACGTATAACGTACAACGTATAACGTAGAACGTATAACGTATAACGTATAACGTATAACGTATAACGTATAACGTATAACGTATAACGTATAACGTATAACGTATAACGTATAACGTATAACGTATAACGCATAATGTATAACGCATAACCTAAACGTGTGCCGTATAACGTATAACGTATAACCTATAACGTATAACGTATAACGTGTTACGTATAACGTATAACGTATAACGTATAACGTATAACGTATAACGTATAACGTATAACGTATAACGTATAACGTATAACGTATAACGTATAACGTATAACGTATAACGTATAACGTATAACGTATAACGTATAACGTATAACGTATAACGTATAACGTATAACGTATAACGTATAACGTATAACGTATAACGTATAACGTATAACGTATAACGTATAACGTATAACGTATAACGTATAACGTATAACGTATAACGTATAACGTATAACGTATAACGTATAACGTATAACGTATAACGTATAACGTATAACGTATAACGTATAACGTATAACGTATAACGTATAACGTATAACGTATAACGTATAACGTATAACGTATAACGTATAACGTATAACGTATAACGTATAACGTATAACGTATAACCTATAACGTATAACGTATAACGTATAACGTATAACGTATAACGTATAACGTATAACGTATAACGTATAACGTATAACGTATAACGTATAACGTATAACGTATAACGTATAACGTATAACGTATAACGTATAACGTATAACGTATAACGTATAACGTATAACGTATAACGTATAACGTATAACGTATAACGTATAACGTATAACGTATAACGTATAACGTATAACGTATAACGTATAACGTATAACGTATAACGTATAACGTATAACGTATAACGTATAACGTATAACGTATAACGTATAACGTATAACGTATAACGTATAACGTATAACGTATAACGTATAACGTATAACGTATAACGTATAACGTATAACGTATAACGTATAACGTATAACGTATAACGTATAACGTATAACGTATAACGTATAACGTATAACGTATAACGTATAACGTATAACGTATAACGTATAACGTATAACGTATAACGTATAACGTATAACGTATAACGTATAACGTATAACGTATAACGTATAACGTATAACGTACAACGCATAACGTATAACGTATAACGTATAGCGTTTAACGTATAAGATATAACGTATAACGCATATCCTAGAACGTATACCGTATAACGTACAACGTATACCGTATAACGTGTAACGTATAACGTATAACGCATAACGTATATCATATAACGTATAACGTATAACGTATAACGTATAACGTATAATGTATAACGTATAAGGTATAACGTATAACGTATAACGTATAACGTATAACGTATAACGTATAACGTATAACGTATAACGTATAACGCATATCCTAGAACGTATACAGTATAACGTATAACGTATAACGTATAACGTATAACGTATAACGTATAACGTATAACGTATAACGTATAACGTATAACGTATAACGTATAACGTATAACGTATAACGTATAACGTAAAACGTATAACGTATAACGCATAACGTACAATGTTTAACGAATAACGTATAACGTATAACGTATAACGTATAACGTATAACGTATAACGTATAACGTAGAACGTATAACGTATAACGTATAACGTATAACGTATAACGTATAACGTATAACGTATAACGTATAACGTATAACGTATAACGTATAACGTATAACGTATAACGTATAACGTATAACGTATAACGTATAACGTATAACGTATAACGTATAACGTATAACGTATAACGTATAACGTATAACGTATAACGTATAACGTATAACGTATAACGTAAAACGTATAACGTATAACGTATAAGGTATAACGTATGCCGTATAACGTACAACGCATAACGTATAACGTATAACGTATAGCGTTTAACGTATAAGATATAACGTATAACGCATATCCTAGAACGTATACCGTATAACGTACAACGTATACCGTATAACGTGTAACGTATAACGTATAACGCATAACGTATATCATATAACGTATAACGTATAACGTATGACGTATAACGTATAATGTATAACGTATAAGGTATAACGTATAACGTATAACGTATAACGTATAACGTATAACGTATAACGTATAACGTATAACGTATAACGTATAACGCATATCCTAGAACGTATACAGTATAACGTATAACGTATAACGTATAACGTATAACGTATAACGTATAACGTATAACGTATAACGTATAACGTATAACGTATAACGTATAACGTATAACGTATAACGTATAACGTATAACGTAAAACGTATAACGTATAACGCATAACGTACAATGTATAACGAATAACGTATAACGTATAACGTATAACGTATAACGTATAACGTATAACGTATAACGTATAACGTATAACGTATAACGTATAACGTATAACGTATAACGTATAACGTATAACGTATAACGTATAACGTATAACGTATAACGTATAACGTATAACGTATAACGTATAACGTATAACGTATAACGTATAACGTATAACGTATAACGTATAACGTATAACGTATAACGTATAACGTATAACGTATAACTTATAACGCATAACGTATAACGTATAACGTATAACGTACAACGTATACCGTATAACGTATAACGTATAACGCATAACGTTTATCATATAACGTATAACGTATAACGTATAACGTATAACGTATAACGTATAACGTATAACGTATAACGTATAACGTATAATGTATAACGTATAAGGTATAACGTATAACGTATAACGTATAACGTATAACGTATAACGTATAACGCATATCCTAGAACGTATACAGTATAACGTATAATGTATAACGAATAACGTATAACATATAACGCATAACGCATATTGTATGCCGTATAACGTATAACGTATAACGTATAACGCATAACGTACAATGTATAACGAATAACGTATAACGTATAACGTATAACGTATAACGTATAACGTATAACGTATAACGTATAACGTATAACGTATAACGTATAACGTATAACGTATAACGTATAACGTATAACGTACAACGCATAACGTATAACGTATAACGTATAGCGTTTAACGTATAAGGTATAACGTATAACGCATATCCTAGAACGTATACCGCATAACGTACAACGTATACCGTATAAGGTATAACGTATGCCGTATAACGTACAACGCATAACGTATAACGTATAACGTATAGCGTTTAACGTATAAGATATAACGTATAACGCATATCCTAGAACGTATACCGTATAACGTACAACGTATACCGTATAACGTGTAACGTATAACGTATAACGTATAACGTATAACGTATAACGTATAACGTATAACGTATAACGTATAACGTATAACGTATAACGTATAACGTCTAACGTATAACGTCTAACGTCTAACTTATAACGTATAACGTACAACGTATAACGTAGAACGTATAACGTATAACGTATAACGTATAACGTATAACGTATAACGTATAACGTATAACGTATAACGTATAACGTATAACGTATAACGTATAACGTATAACGTATAACGTATAACGTATAACGCATAATGTATAACGCATATCCTAAACGTGTGCCGTATAACGTATAACGTATAACCTATAACGTATAACGTGTTACGTATAACGTATAACGTATAACGTATTACGTATAACGTATAACGTATAACGTATAACGTATAACGTATAACGTATAACGTATAACGTATAACGTATAACGTATAACGTATAACTTATAACGTATAACGTATAACGTATAACGTATAACGTATAACGTATAACGTATAACGTATAACGTATAACGTATAACGTATAACGTATAACGTATAACGTATAACGTATAACGTATAACGTATAACGTATAACGTATAACGTATAACGTATAACGTATAACGTATAACGTATAACCTATAACGTATAACGTATAACGTATAACGTATAACCTATAACGTATAACGTATAACGTATAACGTATAACGTATAACGTATAACGTATAACGTATAACGTATAACGTATAACGTATAACGTATAACGTATAACGTATAACGTATAACGTATAACGTATAACGTATAACGTATAACGTATAACGTATAACGTATAACGTATAACGTATAACGTATAACGTATAACGTATAACGTATAACGTATAACGTATAACGTATAACGTATAACGTATAACGTATAACGTATAACGTATAACGTATAACGTATAACGTATAACGTATAACGTATAACGTATAACGTATAACGTATAACGTATAACGTATAACGTATAACGTATAACGTATAACGTATAACGTATAACGTATAACGTATAACGTATAACGTATAACGTATAACGTATAACGTATAACGTATAACGTATAACGTATAACGTATAACGTATAACGTATAACGTATAACGTATAACGTATAACGTATAACGTATAACGTATAACGTATAACGTATAACGTATAACGTATAACGTATAACGTATAACGTATAACGTATAACGTATAACGTATAACGTATAACGTATAACGTATAACGTATAACGTATAACGTATAACGTATAACGTATAACGTATAACGTATAACGTATAACGTATAACGTATAACGTATAACGTATAACGTATAACGTATAACGTATAACGTATAACGTATAACGTATAACGTATAACGTATAACGTATAACGTATAACGTATAACGTATAACGTATAACGTATAACGTATAACGTATAACGTATAACGTATAACGTATAACGTATAACGTATAACGTATAACGTATAACGTATAACGTATAACGTATAACGTATAACGTATAACGTATAACGTATAACGTATAACGTATAACGTATAACGTATAACGTATAACGTATAACGTATAACGTATAACGTATAACGTATAACGTATAACGTATAACGTATAACGTATAACGTATAACGTATAACGTATAACGTATAACGTATAACGTATAACGTATAACGTATAACGTATAACGTATAACGTATAACGTATAACGTATAACGTATAACGTATAACGTATAACGTATAACGTATAACGTATAACGTATAACGTATAACGTATAACGTATAACGTATAACGTATAACGTATAACGTATAACGTATAACGTATAACGTATAACGTATAACGTATAACGTATAACGTATAACGTATAACGTATAACGTATAACGTATAACGTATAACGTATAACGTATAACGTATAACGTATAACGTATAACGTATAACGTATAACCTATAACGTATAACGTATAACGTATAACGTATAACGTATAACGTATAACGTATAACGTATAACGTATAACCTATAACGTATAACGTATAACGTATAACGTATAACGTATAACGTATAACGTATAACGCATAATGTGTAACGCATATCCTAAAACGTGTGCCGTATAACGTATAACGTATAACCTATAACGTATAAGGTGTAACGTATAACGTATAACGTATAACGTACAACGTATAACGTAAAACGTATAACGTATAACGTATAACGTATAACGTATACCGTATAACGTAGAACGTATAACGTATAAATAATACCGTATAACGTATAACGTATAACGTATAACGTATAACGTATAACGTATAACGTATAACGTATAACGTATAACGTATAACGTATAACGTATAACGTATAACGTATAACGTATAACGTATAACGTATAACGTAAAACGTATAACGTATAACGTATAAGGTATAACGTATGCCGTATAACGTACAACGCATAACGTATAACGTATAACGTATAGCGTTTAACGTATAAGATATAACGTATAACGCATATCCTAGAACGTATACCGTATAACGTACAACGTATACCGTATAACGTGTAACGTATAACGTATAACGCATAACGTATATCATATAACGTATAACGTATAACGTATAACGTATAACGTATAATGTATAACGTATAAGGTATAACGTATAACGTATAACGTATAACGTATAACGTATAACGTATAACGTATAACGTATAACGTATAACGTATAACGCATATCCTAGAACGTATACAGTATAACGTATAACGTATAACGTATAACGTACAACGTATAACGTATAACGTATAACGTATAACGTATAACGTATAACGTATAACGTATAACGTATAACGTATAACGTATAACGTATAACGTATAACGTATAACGTAAAACGTATAACGTATAACGCATAACGTACAATGTATAACGAATAACGTATAACGTATAACGTATAACGTATAACGTATAACGTATAACGTATAACGTATAACGTATAACGTATAACGTATAACGTATAACGTATAACGTATAACGTATAACGTATAACGTATAACGTATAACGTATAACGTATAACGTATAACGTATAACGTATAACGTATAACGTACAACGTATACCGTATAACGTATAACGTATAACGCATAACGTTTATCATATAACGTATAACGTATAACGTATAACGTATAACGTATAATGTATAACGTATAAGGTATAACGTATAACGTATAACGTATAACGTATAACGTATAACGTATAACGCATATCCTAGAACGTATACAGTATAACGTATAATGTATAACGAATAACGTATAACATATATCGCATAACGCATAATGTATAACGCATATCCTACAATGTATGCCGTATAACGTATAACGTATAACGTATAACGTATAACGTATAAGGTATAACGTATGCCGTATAACGTACAACGCATAACGTATAACGTATAACGTATAGCGTTTAACGTATAAGATATAACGTATAACGCATATCCTAGAACGTATACCGTATAACGTACAACGTATACCGTATAACGTGTAACGTATAACGTATAACGTATAACGTATAACGTATAACGTATAACGTATAACGTATAACGTATAACGTATAACGTATAACGTATAACGTCTAACGTATAACGTCTAACGTCTAACGTATAACGTATAACGTACAACGTATAACGTAGAACGTATAACGTATAACGTATAACGTATAACGTATAACGTATAACGTATAACGTATAACGTATAACGTATAACGTATAACGTATAACGTATAACGTATAACGTATAACGCATAATGTATAACGCATATCCTAAAACGTATGCCGTATAACGTATAACGCATAACCTATAACGTATAACGTGTTACGTATAACGTATAACGTATAACGTATAACGTATAACGTATAACGTATAACGTATAACGTATAACGTATAACGTATAACGTATAACGTATAACGTATAACGTATAACGTATAACGTATAACGTATAACGTATAACGTATAACGTATAACGTATAACGTATAACGTATAACGTATAACGTATAACGTATAACGTATAACGTATAACGTATAACGTATAACGTATAACGTATAACGTATAACGTATAACGTATAACGTATAACGTATAACGTATAACGTATAACGTATAACGTATAACGTATAACGTATAACGTATAACGTATAACGTATAACGTATAACGTATAACGTATAACGTATAACGTATAACGTATAACGTATAACGTATAACGTATAACGTATAACGTATAACGTATTAGGTATAACGTATAACGTATAACGTATAACGTATAACGTATTAGGTATAACGTATAACGTATAACGTATAACGTATAACGTATAACGTATAACGTATAACGTATAACGTATAACGTATAACGTATAACGTATAACGTATAACGTATAAGGTATAACGTATAACGTATAACGTATAACGTATAACGTATAACGTATAACGTATAACGTATAACGTATAACGTATAACGTATAACGTATAACGTATAACGTATAACGTATAACGTATAACGTATAACGTATAACGTATAACGTATAACGTATAACGTATAACGTATAACGTATAACGTATAACGTATAACGTATAACGTATAACGTATAACGTATAACGTATAACGTATAACGTATAACGTATAACGTATAACGTATAACGTATAACGTATAACGTATAACGTATAACGTATAACGTATAACGTATAACGTATAACGTATAACGTATAACGTATAACGTATAACGTATAACGTATAACGTATAACGTATAACGTATAACGTATAACGTATAACGTATAACGTATAACGTATAACGTATAACTTATAACGTATAACGTATAACGTATAACGTATAACGTATAACGTATAACGTATAACGTATAACGTATAACGTATAACGTATAACGTATAACGTATAACGTATAACGTATAACGTATAACGTATAACGTATAACGTATAACGTATAACGTATAACGTATAACGCATAATGTATAACGCATATCCTACAACGTATGCCGTATAACGTATAACGTATAACGTATAACGTATAACGTATAACGTATAACGTATAACGTATAACGTATAACGTATAACGTATAACGTATAACGTATAACGTATAACGTATAACGTATAACGTATAACGTATAACGTAGAACGTATAACGTATAACGTATAACGTATAACGTATAACGTATAACGTATAACGTATAACGTATAACGTATAACCTATAACGTATAACGTATAACGTATAACGTATAACGTATAACGTATAACGCATAATGTGTAACGCATATCCTAAAACGTGTGCCGTATAACGTATAACGTATAACCTATAACGTATAAGGTGTAACGTATAACGTATAACGTATAACGTACAACGTATAACGTAAAACGTATAACGTATAACGTATAACGTATAACGTATAACGTATACCGTATAACGTAGAACGTATAACGTATAAATAATAACGTATAACGTATAACGTATAACGTATAACGTATAACGTATAACGTATAACGTATAACGTATAACGTATAACGTATAACGTATAACGTATAACGTATAACGTATAACGTATAACGTATAACGTATAACGTATAACGTATAACGTATAACGTATAACGTATAACGCATATCATAGAACGTATACCATATAACGTATAATGTATAACGTATAACGAATAATGTATAACGTATAACGTAAAACGTATAACGTATAACGTGTAACGTATAACGTATAACGTATAACGTTAAACGTATATCGTATAACGTATAACGTATAACGTATAATGTATAACGTATAACGAATGACGTATAACGTATAACGTATATTGTCTAACGTATAACGGACAACGTATAATGTATAACGTATAACGAATGACGTATAACGTATAACTTATATCGTATAACTTGTAACGTACAACGTACAACGTGTAACGTATAACGTATAGCGCATATCCTAGAACGTATACAGTATAACGTATAATGTATAACGAATAACGTATAACGTTTAACGTATAACGCATAATGTATAACGCATATCCTAAAACGTTTGCCGTATAACGTATAACGTATAACGTATAACGTATAACGTATAACGTATAACGTATAACGTATAACGTATAACGTATAACGTATAACGTATAACGTATAACGTATAACGTATAACGTATAACGTATAACGTATAACGTATAACGTATAACGTATAAGGTATAACGTATAACGTATAACGTATAACGTATAACGTATAACGTATAACGTATAACGTATAACGTATAACGTATAACGTATAACGTATAACGCATAATGTATAACGCAAATCCTACAACGTATGCCGTATAACGTATAACATATAACGTATAACGTATAACGTATAACGTATAACGTATAACGTATAACGTATAACGTATAACGTATAACGTATAACGTATAACGTATAACGTATAACGTATAACGTATAACGTATAACGTATAACGTATAACGTATAACGTATAACGTATAACGTATAACGTATAACGTATAACGTATAACGTATAACGTATAACGTATAACGTATAACGTATAACGTATAACGTATAACGTATAACGTATAACGTATAACGTATAACTTATATCGTATAACGTATAACGGACAACGTATAATGTATAACGTCTAACGAATGACGTATAACGTATAACGTATAACGTATAACGTATAACGTATAACGTATAACGTATAACGTATAACGTATAACGTATAACGCATATCCTAGAACGTATACAGTATAACGTATAACGTATAACGTATAACGTATAACGTATAATGTATAACGTATAACGTATAACGTATAACGTATAACGTATAACGTATAACGTATAACGTATAACGTATAACGTATAATGTATAACGTATAAGGTATAACGTATAACGTATAACGTATAACGCATATCCTAGAACGTATACAGTATAACGTATAACGTATAACGTATAACGTATAACGTATAACGTATAACGTATAACGTATAACGTATAACGTATAACGTATAACGTATAACGTATAACGTATAACGTATAACGTATAACGTATAACGTATAACGTATAACGTATAACGTATAACGTATAACGTATAACGTATAACGTATAACGTATAACGTATAACGTATAACGTATAACGTATAACGTATAACGTATAACGTATAACGTATAACGTATAACGTATAACGTATAACGTATAACGTATAACGTATACCGTATAACGTATAGCGTATAACGTATAACGTATAACGTATAACGTATAGCGTATAACGTATAACGTATAACGTATAACGTATAACGTATAACGTATAACGTATAACGTATAACTTATAACGTATAACGTATAACGTATAACGTATAACGTATAACGTATAACGTATAACGTATAACGTATAACGTATAACGTATAACGTATAACGTATAACGTATAACGTATAACGTATAACGTATAACGTATAACGTATAACGTATAACGTATAACGTATAACGTATAACGTATAACGTATAACGTATAACGTATAACGTATAACGTATAACGAATAACGTATAACGTATAACGTATAACGTATAACGTATAACGTATAACGTATAACGTATAACGTATAACGTATAACGTATAACGTATAACGTATAACGTATAACGTATAACGTATAACGTATAACGTATAACGTATAACGTATGACGTATAACGTATAACGTATAACGTATAACGTATAACGTATAACGTATAACGTATGACGTATAACGTATAACGTATAACGTATAACGTATAACGTATAACGTATAACGTATAACGTATAACGTATAACGTATAACGTATAACGTATAACGTATAACGTATAACGTATAACGTATAACGTATAACGTATAACGTATAACGTATAACGTATAACGTATAACGTATAACGTATAACGTATAACGTATAACGTATAACGTATAACGTATAACGTATAACGTATAACGTATAACGTATAACGTATAACGTATAACGTATAACGTATAACGTATAACGTATAACGTATAACGTATAACGTATAACGTATAACGTATAACGTATAACGTATAACGTATAACGTATAACGTATAACGTATAACGTATAACGTATAACGTATAACGTATAACGTATAACGTATAACGTATAACGTATAACGTATAACGTATAACGTATAACGTATAACGTATAACGTATAACGTATAACGTATAACGTATAACGTATAACGTATAACGTATAACGTATAACGTATAACGTATAACGTATAACGTATAACGTATAACGTATAACGTATAACGTATAACGTATAACGTATAACGTATAACGTATAACGTATAACGTATAACGTATAACGTATAACGTATAACGTATAACGTATAACGTATAACGTATAACGTATAACGTATAACGTATAACGTATAACGTATAACGTATAACGTATAACGTATAACGTATAACGTATAACGTATAACGTATAACGTATAACGTATAACGTATAACGTATAACGTATAACGCATAATGTATAACGCATATCCTACAACGTATGCCGTATAACGTATAACGTATAACGCATATCCTACAACGTATAACGTATAACGTATAACGTATAACGTATAACGCATAACGTACAACGTATAACGTATAACGCATAACGCATAAGGTATAACGTATAACGTATAACGAATAACGTATAAGGTATAACGTATAACGTATAACGTATAACGTATAACGTATAACGTATAACGTATAACGTATAACGTATAACGTATAACGTATAACGTATAACGTATAACGTATAACGTATAACGTATAACGTATAACGTATAACGTATAACGTATAACGTATAACGTATAACGTATAACGTATAACGTATAACGTATAACGTATAACGTATAACGTATAACGTATAACGTATAACGTATAACGTATAACGTATAACGTATAACGTATAACGTATAACGTATAACGTATAACGTATAACGTATAACGTATAACGTATAACGTATAACGTATAACGTATAACGTATAACGTATAACGTATAACGTATAACGTATAACGTATAACGTATAACGTATAACGTATAACGTATAACGTATAACGTATAACGTATAACGTATAACGTATAACGTATAACGTATAACGTATAACGTATAACGTATAACGTATAACGTATAACGTATAACGTATAACGTATAACGTATAACGTATAACGTAAAACGTATAACGTATAACGCATAACGTACAATGTATAACGTATAACGTATAACGTATAACGCATAATGTATAACGCATATCCTACAACGTATGCCGTATACCGTATAACGTATAACGTATAACGCATAACGTATATCATATAACGTATAACGTATAACGTATAACGTATAACGTAAAACGTATAACGTATAACGCATAACGTACAATGTATAACGAATAACGTATAACGTATAACGTATAACGTATAACGTATAACGTATAACGTATAACGTATAACGTATAACGTATAACGTATAACGTATAACGTATAACGTATAACGTATAACGTATAACGTATAACGTATAACGTATAACGTATAACGTATAACGTATAACGTATAACGTATAACGTATAACGTATAACGTATAACGTATAACGTATAACGTATAACGTATAACGTATAACGTATAACGTATAACGTATAACGTATAACGTATAACGCATAATGTATAACGCATATCCTACAACGTATGCCGTATAACGTATAACGTATAACGCATATCCTACAACGTATAACGTATAACGTATAACGTATAACGTATAACGCATAACGTACAACGTATAACGTATAACGCATAACGCATAAGGTATAACGTATAACGTATAACGAATAACGTATAAGGTATAACGTATAACGTATAACGTATAACGTATAACGTATAACGCATAACGTACAACGTATAACGTATAACGCATAACGCATAAGGTATAACGTATAACGTATAACGAATAACGTATAAGGTATAACGTATAACGTATAACGTATAACGTATAACGTATAACGTATAACGTATAACGTATAACGTATAACGTATAACGTATAACGTATAACGTATAACGTATAACGTATAACGTATAACGTATAACGTATAACGTATAACGTATAACGTATAACGTATAACGTATAACGTATAACGTATAACGTATAACGTATAACGTATAACGTATAACGTATAACGTATAACGTATAACGTATAACGTATAACGTATAACGTATAACGTATAACGTATAACGTATAACGTATAACGTATAACGTATAACGTATAACGTATAACGTATAACGTATAACGTATAACGTATAACGTATAACGTATAACGTATAACGTATAACGTATAACGTATAACGTATAACGTATAACGTATAACGTATAACGTATAACGTATAACGTAAAACGTATAACGTATAACGCATAACGTACAATGTATAACGTATAACGTATAACGTATAACGCATAATGTATAACGCATATCCTACAACGTATGCCGTATACCGTATAACGTATAACGTATAACGCATAACGTATATCATATAACGTATAACGTATAACGTATAACGTATAACGTAAAACGTATAACGTATAACGCATAACGTACAATGTATAACGAATAACGTATAACGTATAACGTATAACGTATAACGTATAACGTATAACGTATAACGTATAACGTATAACGTATAACGTATAACGTATAACGTATAACGTATAACGTATAACGTATAACGTATAACGTATAACGTATAACGTATAACGTATAACGTATAACGTATAACGTATAACGTATAACGTATAACGTATAACGTATAACGTATAACGTATAACGTATAACGTATAACGTATAACGTATAACGTATAACGTATAACGTATAACGTATAACGTATAACGTATAACGTATAACGTATAACGTATAACGTATAACGTATAAGGTATAACGTATAACGTATAACGTATAACGTATAACGTATAACGTATAACGTATAACGTATAACGTATAACGTATAACGTATAACGTATAACGTATAACGTATAACGTATAACGTATAACGTATAACTTATATCGTATAACGTATAACGGACAACGTATAATGTATAACGTCTAACGAATGACGTATAACGTATAACGTATAACGTATAACGTATAACGTATAACGTATAACGTATAACGTATAACGTATAACGTATAACGTATAACGTATAACGTATAACGTATAACGTATAACGTATAACGTATAACGTATAACGTATAACGTATAACGTATAACGTATAACGTATAACGTATAACGTATAACGTATAACGTATAACGTATAACGTATAACGTATAAGGTATAACGTATAACGTATAACGTATAACGTATAACGTATAACGTATAACGTATAACGTATAACGTATAACGTATAACGTATAACGTATAACGTATAACGTATAACGTATAACGTATAAGGTATAACGTATAACGTATAACGTATAACGTATAACGTATAACGTATAACGTATAACGTATAACGTATAACGTATAACGTATAACGTATAACGTATAACGTATAACGTATAACGTATAACGTATAACTTATATCGTATAACGTATAACGGACAACGTATAATGTATAACGTCTAACGAATGACGTATAACGTATAACGTATAACGTATAACGTATAACGTATAACGTATAACGTATAACGTATAACGTATAACGCATATCCTAGAACGTATACAGTATAACGTATAACGTATAACGTATAACGTATAACGTATAATGTATAACGTATAACGTATAACGTATAACGTATAACGTATAACGTATAACGTATAACGTATAACGTATAACGTATAACGTATAATGTATAACGTATAAGGTATAACGTATAACGTATAACGTATAACGCATATCCTAGAACGTATACAGTATAACGTATAACGTATAACGTATAACGTATAACGTATAACGTATAACGTATAACGTATAACGTATAACGTATAACGTATAACGTATAACGTATAACGTATAACGTATAACGTATAACGTATAACGTATAACGTATAACGTATAACGAATAACGTATAACGTATAACGTATAACGTATAACGTATAACGTATAACGTATAACGTATAACGTATAACGTATAACGTATAACGTATAACGTATAACGTATGACGTATAACGTATAACGTATAACGTATAACGTATAACGTATAACGTATAACGTATGACGTATAACGTATAACGTATAACGTATAACGTATAACGTATAACGTATAACGTATAACGTATAACGTATAACGTATAACGTATAACGTATAACGTATAACGTATAACGTATAACGTATAACGTATAACGTATAACGTATAACGTATAACGTATAACGTATAACGTATAACGTATAACGTATAACGTATAACGTATAACGTATAACGTATAACGTATAACGTATAACGTATAACGTATAACGTATAACGTATAACGTATAACGTATAACGTATAACGTATAACGTATAACGTATAACGTATAACGTATAACGTATAACGTATAACGTATAACGTATAACGTATAACGTATAACGTATAACGTATAACGTATAACGTATAACGCATAATGTATAACGCATATCCTACAACGTATGCCGTATAACGTATAACGTATAACGCATATCCTACAACGTATAACGTATAACGTATAACGTATAACGTATAACGCATAACGTACAACGTATAACGTATAACGCATAACGCATAAGGTATAACGTATAACGTATAACGAATAACGTATAAGGTATAACGTATAACGTATAACGTATAACGTATAACGTATAACGTATAACGTATAACGTATAACGTATAACGTATAACGTATAACGTATAACGTATAACGTATAACGTATAACGTATAACGTATAACGTATAACGTATAACGTATAACGTATAACGTATAACGTATAACGTATAACGTATAACGTATAACGTATAACGTATAACGTATAACGTATAACGTATAACGTATAACGTATAACGTATAACGTATAACGTATAACGTATAACGTATAACGTATAACGTATAACGTATAACGTATAACGTATAACGTATAACGTATAACGTATAACGTATAACGTATAACGTATAACGTATAACGTATAACGTATAACGTATAACGTATAACGTATAACGTATAACGTATAACGTATAACGTATAACGTAAAACGTATAACGTATAACGCATAACGTACAATGTATAACGTATAACGTATAACGTATAACGCATAATGTATAACGCATATCCTACAACGTATGCCGTATACCGTATAACGTATAACGTATAACGCATAACGTATATCATATAACGTATAACGTATAACGTATAACGTATAACGTAAAACGTATAACGTATAACGCATAACGTACAATGTATAACGAATAACGTATAACGTATAACGTATAACGTATAACGTATAACGTATAACGTATAACGTATAACGTATAACGTATAACGTATAACGTATAACGTATAACGTATAACGTATAACGTATAACGTATAACGTATAACGTATAACGTATAACGTATAACGTATAACGTATAACGTATAACGTATAACGTATAACGTATAACGTATAACGTATAACGTATAACGTATAACGTATAACGTATAACGTATAACGTATAACGTATAACGTATAACGTATAACGTATAACGTATAACGTATAACGTATAACGTATAACGTATAACGTATAACGTATAACGTATAACGTATAAGGTATAACGTATAACGTATAACGTATAACGTATAACGTATAACGTATAACGTATAACGTATAACGTATAACGTATAACGTATAACGTATAACGTATAACGTATAACGTATAACGTATAACTTATATCGTATAACGTATAACGGACAACGTATAATGTATAACGTCTAACGAATGACGTATAACGTATAACGTATAACGTATAACGTATAACGTATAACGTATAACGTATAACGTATAACGTATAACGCATATCCTAGAACGTATACAGTATAACGTATAACGTATAACGTATAACGTATAACGTATAATGTATAACGTATAACGTATAACGTATAACGTATAACGTATAACGTATAACGTATAACGTATAACGTATAACGTATAACGTATAATGTATAACGTATAAGGTATAACGTATAACGTATAACGTATAACGCATATCCTAGAACGTATACAGTATAACGTATAACGTATAACGTATAACGTATAACGTATAACGTATAACGTATAACGTATAACGTATAACGTATAACGTATAACGTATAACGTATAACGTATAACGTATAACGTATAACGTATAACGTATAACGTATAACGTATAACGTATAGCGTATAACGTATAACGTATAACGTATAACGTATAGCGTATAACGTATAACGTATAACGTATAACGTATAACGTATAACGTATAACGTATAACGTATAACGTATAACTTATAACGTATAACGTATAACGTATAACGTATAACGTATAACGTATAACGTATAACGTATAACGTATAACGTATAACGTATAACGTATAACGTATAACGTATAACGTATAACGTATAACGCATAACGTATATCATATAACGTATAACGTATAACGTATAACGTATAACGTAAAACGTATAACGTATAACGCATAACGTACAATGTATAACGAATAACGTATAACGTATAACGTATAACGTATAACGTATAACGTATAACGTATAACGTATAACGTATAACGTATAACGTATAACGTATAACGTATAACGTATAACGTATAACGTATAACGTATAACGTATAACGTATAACGTATAACGTATAACGTATAACGTATAACGTATAACGTATAACGTATAACGTATAACGTATAACGTATAACGTATAACGTATAACGTATAACGTATAACGTATAACGTATAACGTATAACGCATAATGTATAACGCATATCCTACAACGTATGCCGTATAACGTATAACGTATAACGCATATCCTACAACGTATAACGTATAACGTATAACGTATAACGTATAACGCATAACGTACAACGTATAACGTATAACGCATAACGCATAAGGTATAACGTATAACGTATAACGAATAACGTATAAGGTATAACGTATAACGTATAACGTATAACGTATAACGTATAACGTATAACGTATAACGTATAACGTATAACGTATAACGTATAACGTATAACGTATAACGTATAACGTATAACGTATAACGTATAACGTATAACGTATAACGTATAACGTATAACGTATAACGTATAACGTATAACGTATAACGTATAACGTATAACGTATAACGTATAACGTATAACGTATAACGTATAACGTATAACGTATAACGTATAACGTATAACGTATAACGTATAACGTATAACGTATAACGTATAACGTATAACGTATAACGTATAACGTATAACGTATAACGTATAACGTATAACGTATAACGTATAACGTATAACGTATAACGTATAACGTATAACGTATAACGTATAACGTATAACGTATAACGTATAACGTATAACGTATAACGTATAACGTAAAACGTATAACGTATAACGCATAACGTACAATGTATAACGTATAACGTATAACGTATAACGCATAATGTATAACGCATATCCTACAACGTATGCCGTATACCGTATAACGTATAACGTATAACGCATAACGTATATCATATAACGTATAACGTATAACGTATAACGTATAACGTAAAACGTATAACGTATAACGCATAACGTACAATGTATAACGAATAACGTATAACGTATAACGTATAACGTATAACGTATAACGTATAACGTATAACGTATAACGTATAACGTATAACGTATAACGTATAACGTATAACGTATAACGTATAACGTATAACGTATAACGTATAACGTATAACGTATAACGTATAACGTATAACGTATAACGTATAACGTATAACGTATAACGTATAACGTATAACGTATAACGTATAACGTATAACGTATAACGTATAACGTATAACGTATAACGTATAACGTATAACGTATAACGTATAACGTATAACGTATAAGGTATAACGTATAACGTATAACGTATAACGTATAACGTATAACGTATAACGTATAACGTATAACGTATAACGTATAACGTATAACGTATAACGTATAACGTATAACGTATAACGTATAACGTATAACTTATATCGTATAACGTATAACGGACAACGTATAATGTATAACGTCTAACGAATGACGTATAACGTATAACGTATAACGTATAACGTATAACGTATAACGTATAACGTATAACGTATAACGTATAACGTATAACGTATAACGTATAACGTATAACGTATAACGTATAACGTATAACGTATAACGTATAACGTATAACGTATAACGTATAACGTATAACGTATAACGTATAACGTATAACGTATAACGTATAACGTATAACGTATAACGTATAACGTATAACGTATAACGTATAACGTATAAGGTATAACGTATAACGTATAACGTATAACGTATAACGTATAACGTATAACGTATAACGTATAACGTATAACGTATAACGTATAACGTATAACGTATAACGTATAACGTATAACGTATAACTTATATCGTATAACGTATAACGGACAACGTATAATGTATAACGTCTAACGAATGACGTATAACGTATAACGTATAACGTATAACGTATAACGTATAACGTATAACGTATAACGTATAACGTATAACGCATATCCTAGAACGTATACAGTATAACGTATAACGTATAACGTATAACGTATAACGTATAATGTATAACGTATAACGTATAACGTATAACGTATAACGTATAACGTATAACGTATAACGTATAACGTATAACGTATAATGTATAACGTATAAGGTATAACGTATAACGTATAACGTATAACGCATATCCTAGAACGTATACAGTATAACGTATAACGTATAACGTATAACGTATAACGTATAACGTATAACGTATAACGTATAACGTATAACGTATAACGTATAACGTATAACGTATAACGTATAACGTATAACGTATAACGTATAACGTATAACGTATAACGAATAACGTATAACGTATAACGTATAACGTATAACGTATAACGTATAACGTATAACGTATAACGTATAACGTATAACGTATAACGTATAACGTATAACGTATAACGTATAACGTATGACGTATAACGTATAACGTATAACGTATAACGTATAACGTATAACGTATAACGTATGACGTATAACGTATAACGTATAACGTATAACGTATAACGTATAACGTATAACGTATAACGTATAACGTATAACGTATAACGTATAACGTATAACGTATAACGTATAACGTATAACGTATAACGTATAACGTATAACGTATAACGTATAACGTATAACGTATAACGTATAACGTATAACGTATAACGTATAACGTATAACGTATAACGTATAACGTATAACGTATAACGTATAACGTATAACGTATAACGTATAACGTATAACGTATAACGTATAACGTATAACGTATAACGTATAACGTATAACGTATAACGTATAACGTATAACGTATAACGTATAACGTATAACGTATAACGCATAATGTATAACGCATATCCTACAACGTATGCCGTATAACGTATAACGTATAACGCATATCCTACAACGTATAACGTATAACGTATAACGTATAACGTATAACGCATAACGTACAACGTATAACGTATAACGCATAACGCATAAGGTATAACGTATAACGTATAACGAATAACGTATAAGGTATAACGTATAACGTATAACGTATAACGTATAACGTATAACGTATAACGTATAACGTATAACGTATAACGTATAACGTATAACGTATAACGTATAACGTATAACGTATAACGTATAACGTATAACGTATAACGTATAACGTATAACGTATAACGTATAACGTATAACGTATAACGTATAACGTATAACGTATAACGTATAACGTATAACGTATAACGTATAACGTATAACGTATAACGTATAACGTATAACGTATAACGTATAACGTATAACGTATAACGTATAACGTATAACGTATAACGTATAACGTATAACGTATAACGTATAACGTATAACGTATAACGTATAACGTATAACGTATAACGTATAACGTATAACGTATAACGTATAACGTATAACGTATAACGTATAACGTATAACGTATAACGTATAACGTATAACGTATAACGTATAACGTATAACGTATAACGTATAACGTATAACGTATAACGTATAACGTATAACGTAAAACGTATAACGTATAACGCATAACGTACAATGTATAACGTATAACGTATAACGTATAACGCATAATGTATAACGCATATCCTACAACGTATGCCGTATACCGTATAACGTATAACGTATAACGCATAACGTATATCATATAACGTATAACGTATAACGTATAACGTATAACGTAAAACGTATAACGTATAACGCATAACGTACAATGTATAACGAATAACGTATAACGTATAACGTATAACGTATAACGTATAACGTATAACGTATAACGTATAACGTATAACGTATAACGTATAACGTATAACGTATAACGTATAACGTATAACGTATAACGTATAACGTATAACGTATAACGTATAACGTATAACGTATAACGTATAACGTATAACGTATAACGTATAACGTATAACGTATAACGTATAACGTATAACGTATAACGTATAACGTATAACGTATAACGTATAACGTATAACGTATAACGTATAACGTATAACGTATAACGTATAACGTATAACGTATAACGTATAACGTATAACGTATAACGTATAACGTATAACTTATATCGTATAACGTATAACGGACAACGTATAATGTATAACGTCTAACGAATGACGTATAACGTATAACGTATAACGTATAACGTATAACGTATAACGTATAACGTATAACGTATAGCGTATAACGCATATCCTAGAACGTATACAGTATAACGTATAACGTATAACGTATAACGTATAACGTATAATGTATAACGTATAACGTATAACGTATAACGTATAACGTATAACGTATAACGTATAACGTATAACGTATAACGTATAATGTATAACGTATAAGGTATAACGTATAACGTATAACGTATAACGCATATCCTAGAACGTATACAGTATAACGTATAACGTATAACGTATAACGTATAACGTATAACGTATAACGTATAACGTATAACGTATAACGTATAACGTATAACGTATAACGTATAACGTATAACGTATAACGTATAACGTATAACGTATAACGTATAACGTATAACGAATAACGTATAACGTATAACGTATAACGTATAACGTATAACGTATAACGTATAACGTATAACGTATAACGTATAACGTATAACGTATAACGTATAACGTATAACGTATAACGTATGACGTATAACGTATAACGTATAACGTATAACGTATAACGTATAACGTATAACGTATGACGTATAACGTATAACGTATAACGTATAACGTATAACGTATAACGTATAACGTATAACGTATAACGTATAACGTATAACGTATAACGTATAACGTATAACGTATAACGTATAACGTATAACGTATAACGTATAACGTATAACGTATAACGTATAACGTATAACGTGTAACGTATAACGTATAACGTATAACGTATAACGTATAACGTATAACGTATAACGTATAACGTATAACGTATAACGTATAACGTATAACGTATAACGTATAACGTATAACGTATAACGTATAACGTACAACGTATACCGTATAACGTATAACGTATAACGCATAACGTATATCATATAACGTATAACGTATAACGTATAACGTATAACGTATAATGTATAACGTATAAGGTATAACGTATAACGTATAACGTATAACGTATAACATATAACGCATATCCTAGAACGTATACAGTATGACGTATAATGTATAACGAATAACGAATAACATATAACGCATAACGCATAATGTATAACGCATATCCTACAACGTATGCCGTATAACGTATAACGTATAACGTATAACGTATAACGTATAAGGTATAACGTATGCCGTATAACGTACAACGCATAACGTATAACGTATAACGTATAGCGTTTAACGTATAAGATATAACGTATAACGCATATCCTAGAACGTATACCGTATAACGTACAACGTATACCGTATAACGTGTAACGTATAAGGTATAACGTATAACGTATAACGTATAACGTATAACGTATAACGTATAACGTATAACGTCTAACGTATAACGTATAACGTCTAACGTATAACGTATAACGTACAACGTATAACGTAGAACGTATAACGTATAACGTATAACGTATAACGTATAACGTATAACGTATAACGTATAACGTATAACGTATAACGTATAACGTATAACGTATAACGTATAACGTATAACGCATAATGTATAACGCATATCCTAAAACGTGTGCCGTATAACGTATAACGTATAACCTATAACGTATAACGTGTAACGTATAACGTATAACGTATAACGTATAACGTATAACGTATAACGTATAACGTATAACGTATAACGTATAACGTATAACGTATAACGTATAACGTATGACGTATAACGTATGACGTATAACGTATGACGTATAACGTATGACGTATAACGTATGACGTATAACGTATGACGTATAACGTATGACGTATAACGTATGACGTATAACGTATGACGTATAACGTATGACGTATAACGTATGACGTATAACGTATGACGTATAACGTATGACGTATAACGTATGACGTATAACGTATGACGTATAACGTATGACGTATAACGTATGACGTATAACGTATGACGTATAACGTATGACGTATAACGTATGACGTATAACGTATGACGTATAACGTATGACGTATAACGTATGACGTATAACGTATGACGTATAACGTATGACGTATAACGTATGACGTATAACGTATGACGTATAACGTATGACGTATAACGTATGACGTATAACGTATGACGTATAACGTATGACGTATAACGTATGACGTATAACGTATGACGTATAACGTATGACGTATAACGTATGACGTATAACGTATGACGTATAACGTATGACGTATAACGTATGACGTATAACGTATGACGTATAACGTATGACGTATAACGTATGACGTATAACGTATGACGTATAACGTATGACGTATAACGTATGACGTATAACGTATGACGTATAACGTATGACGTATAACGTATGACGTATAACGTATGACGTATAACGTATGACGTATAACGTATGACGTATAACGTATGACGTATAACGTATGACGTATAACGTATGACGTATAACGTATGACGTATAACGTATGACGTATAACGTATGACGTATAACGTATGACGTATAACGTATGACGTATAACGTATGACGTATAACGTATGACGTATAACGTATGACGTATAACGTATGACGTATAACGTATGACGTATAACGTATGACGTATAACGTATGACGTATAACGTATGACGTATAACGTATGACGTATAACGTATGACGTATAACGTATGACGTATAACGTATGACGTATAACGTATGACGTATAACGTATGACGTATAACGTATGACGTATAACGTATGACGTATAACGTATGACGTATAACGTATGACGTATAACGTATGACGTATAACGTATGACGTATAACGTATGACGTATAACGTATGACGTATAACGTATGACGTATAACGTATGACGTATAACGTATGACGTATAACGTATAAAGTATAACGTATAACGTATAACGTATAACGTATAACGTATAACGTATAACGTATAACGTATAACGTATAACGTATAACGTATAACGTATAACGTATAACGTATAACGTATAACGTATAACGTATAACGCATAATGTATAACGCATATCCTAAAACGTGTGCCGTATAACGTATAACGTATAACCTATAACGTATAACGTGTAACGTATAACGTATAACGTATAACGTATAACGTATAACGTATGACGTATAACGTATGACGTATAACGTATGACGTATAACGTATGACGTATAACGTATGACGTATAACGTATGACGTATAACGTATGACGTATAACGTATGACGTATAACGTATGACGTATAACGTATGACGTATAACGTATGACGTATAACGTATGACGTATAACGTATGACGTATAACGTATGACGTATAACGTATGACGTATAACGTATGACGTATAACGTATGACGTATAACGTATGACGTATAACGTATGACGTATAACGTATGACGTATAACGTATGACGTATAACGTATGACGTATAACGTATGACGTATAACGTATGACGTATAACGTATGACGTATAACGTATGACGTATAACGTATGACGTATAACGTATGACGTATAACGTATGACGTATAACGTATGACGTATAACGTATGACGTATAACGTATGACGTATAACGTATGACGTATAACGTATGACGTATAACGTATGACGTATAACGTATGACGTATAACGTATGACGTATAACGTATGACGTATAACGTATGACGTATAACGTATAACGTATAACGTATAACGTATAACGTATAACGTATAACGTATGACGTATAACGTATAACGTATAACGTATAACGTATAACGTATAACGTATAACGTATAACGTATAACGTATAACGTATAACGTATAACGTATAACGTATAACGTATAACGTATAACGTATAACGTATAACGTATAACGTATAACGTATAACGTATAACGTATAACGTATAACGTATAACGTATAACGTATAACGTATAACGTATAACGTATAACGTATAACGTATAACGTATAACGTATAACGTATAACGTATAACGTATAACGTATAACCTATAACGTATAACGTATAACGTATAACGTATAACGTATAACGTATAACGTATAACGTATAACGTATAACGTATAACGTATAACGTATAACGTATAACGTATAACGTATAACGTATAACGTATAACGTATAACGTATAACGTATAACGTATAACGTATAACGTATAACGTATAACGTATAACGTATAACGTATAACGGACAACGTATAACGTATAACGTCTAACGAATGACGGACAACGTATAACGTATAACGTCTAACGAATGACGTATAACGTATAACGTATAACGTATAACGTATAACGTATAACGTATAACGTATAACGTATAACGTATAACGTATAACGCATAACGTACAATGTATAACGAATAACGTATAACGTATAACGTATAACGTATAACGTATAACGAATAACGTATAACGTATAACGTATAACGTATAACGTATAACGTATAACGTATAACGTATAACGTATAACGTATAACGTATAACGTATAACGTATAACGTATAACGTATAACGTATAACGTATAACGTATAACGTATAACGTATAACGTATAACGTATAACGTATAACGTATAACGTATAACGTATAACGTATAACGTATAACGTATAACGTATAACGTATAACGTATAACGTATAACGTATAACGTATAACGTATAACGTATAACGTATAACGTATAACGTATAACGTATAACGTATAACGTATAACGTATAACGTATAACGTATAACGTATAACGTATAACGTATAACGTATAACGTATAACGTATAACGTATAACGTATAACGCATAATGTATAACGCAAATCCTACAACGTATGCCGTATAACGTATAACGTATAACGTATAACGTATAACGTATAACGTATAACGTATAACGTATAACGTATAACGTATAACGTATAACGTATAACGTATAACGTATAACGTATAACGTATAACGTATAACGTATAACGTATAACGTATAACGTATAACGTATAACGTATAACGTATAACGTATAACGTATAACGTATAACGTATAACGTATAACGTATAACGTATAACGTATAACGTATAACGTATAACGTATAACGTATAACGTATAACGTATAACGTATAACGTATAACGTATAACGTATAACGTATAACGTATAACGTATAACGTATAACGTATAACGTATAACGTATAACGTATAACGTATAACGTATAACGTATAACTAATAACGTATAACGTATAACGTATAACGTATAACGTATAACGTATAACTAATAACGTATAACGTATAACGTATAACGTATAACGTATAACGTATAACGTATAACGTATAACGTATAACGTATAACGTATAACGTATAACGTATAACGTATAACGTATAACGTATAACGTATAACGTATAACGTATAACGTATAACGTATAACGTATAACGTATAACGTATAACGTATAACGCATAATGTATAACGCATATCCTACAACGTATGCCGTATAACGTATAACGTATAACGTATAACGTATAACGTATAACGTATAACGTATAACGTATAACGTAGAACGTATAACGTATAACGTATAACGTATGACGTATAACGTATAACGTGTAACGTATAACGTATAACGTATAACGTATAACGTATAACGTATAACTTATATCGTATAACGTATAACGGACAACGTATAATGTATAACGTCTAACGAATGACGTATAACGTATAACGTATAACGTATAACGTATAACGTATAACGTATAACGTATAACGTATAACGTATGACGTATAACGTATGACGTATAACGTATGACGTATAACGTATGACGTATAACGTATGACGTATAACGTATGACGTATAACGTATGACGTATAACGTATGACGTATAACGTATGACGTATAACGTATGACGTATAACGTATGACGTATAACGTATGACGTATAACGTATGACGTATAACGTATGACGTATAACGTATGACGTATAACGTATGACGTATAACGTATGACGTATAACGTATGACGTATAACGTATGACGTATAACGTATGACGTATAACGTATGACGTATAACGTATGACGTATAACGTATGACGTATAACGTATGACGTATAACGTATGACGTATAACGTATGACGTATAACGTATGACGTATAACGTATGACGTATAACGTATGACGTATAACGTATGACGTATAACGTATGACGTATAACGTATGACGTATAACGTATGACGTATAACGTATGACGTATAACGTATGACGTATAACGTATGACGTATAACGTATGACGTATAACGTATAACGTATAACGTATAACGTATAACGTATAACGTATAACGTATAACGTATAACGTATAACGTATAACGTATAACGTATAACGTATAACGTATAACGTATAACGTATAACGTATAACGTATAACGCATAATGTATAACGCATATCCTAAAACGTGTGCCGTATAACGTATAACGTATAACCTATAACGTATAACGTGTAACGTATAACGTATAACGTATAACGTATAACGTATAACGTATGACGTATAACGTATGACGTATAACGTATGACGTATAACGTATGACGTATAACGTATGACGTATAACGTATGACGTATAACGTATGACGTATAACGTATGACGTATAACGTATGACGTATAACGTATGACGCATAACGTATGACGTATAACGTATGACGCATAACGTATGACGTATAACGTATGACGTATAACGTATGACGTATAACGTATGACGTATAACGTATGACGTATAACGTATGACGTATAACGTATGACGTATAACGTATGACGTATAACGTATGACGTATAACGTATGACGTATAACGTATGACGTATAACGTATGACGTATAACGTATGACGTATAACGTATGACGTATAACGTATGACGTATAACGTATGACGTATAACGTATGACGTATAACGTATGACGTATAACGTATGACGTATAACGTATGACGTATAACGTATGACGTATAACGTATGACGTATAACGTATGACGTATAACGTATGACGTATAACGTATGACGTATAACGTATGACGTATAACGTATGACGTATAACGTATGACGTATAACGTATGACGTATAACGTATGACGTATAACGTATGACGTATAACGTATGACGTATAACGTATGACGTATAACGTATGACGTATAACGTATGACGTATAACGTATGACGTATAACGTATGACGTATAACGTATGACGTATAACGTATGACGTATAACGTATGACGTATAACGTATGACGTATAACGTATGACGTATAACGTATGACGTATAACGTATGACGTATAACGTATGACGTATAACGTATGACGTATAACGTATGACGTATAACGTATGACGTATAACGTATGACGTATAACGTATGACGTATAACGTATGACGTATAACGTATGACGTATAACGTATGACGTATAACGTATGACGTATAACGTATGACGTATAACGTATGACGTATAACGTATGACGTATAACGTATGACGTATAACGTATGACGTATAACGTATAAAGTATAACGTATGACGTATAACGTATGACGTATAACGTATAAAGTATAACGTATAACGTATAACGTATAACGTATAACGTATAACGTATAACGTATAACGTATAACGTATAACGTATAACGTATAACGTATAACGTATAACGTATAACGTATAACGTATAACGTATAACGTATAACGTATAACGTATAACGCATAAGGTATAACGCATATCCTAAAACGTGTGCCGTATAACGTATAACGTATAACCTATAACGTATAACGTGTAACGTATAACGTATAACGTATAACGTATAACGTATAACGTATAACGTATAACGTATGACGTATAACGTATGACGTATAACGTATGACGTATAACGTATGACGTATAACGTATGACGTATAACGTATGACGTATAACGTATAACGTATAACGTATAACGTATGACGTATAACGTATGACGTATAACGTATGACGTATAACGTATGACGTATAACGTATGACGTATAAC
The DNA here is from genome assembly GCF_051014685.1 of Ptiloglossa arizonensis. Lineage (NCBI taxonomy): Eukaryota > Metazoa > Arthropoda > Insecta > Hymenoptera > Colletidae > Ptiloglossa > Ptiloglossa arizonensis. The sequence goes on from NC_135057.1 coordinate 536,784, forward strand.
GTATAACGTATAACGTATAACGTATAACGTATAACGTATAACGTATAACGTATAACGTATAACGTATAACGTATAACGTATAACGTATAACGTATAACGTATAACGTATAACGTATAACGTATAACGTATAACGTATAACGTATAACGTATAACGTATAACGTATAACGTATAACGTATAACGTATAACGTATAACGTATAACGTATAACGTATAACGTATAACGTATAACGTATAACGTATAACGTATAACGTATAACGTATAACGTATAACGTATAACGTATAACGTATAACGTATAACGTATAACGCATAATGTATAACGCAAATCCTACAACGTATGCCGTATAACGTATAACGTATAACGTATAACGTATAACGTATAACGTATAACGTATAACGTATAACGTATAACGTATAACGTATAACGTATAACGTATAACGTATAACGTATAACGTATAACGTATAACGTATAACGTATAACGTATAACGCATATCCTAAAACGTGTGCCGTATAACGTATAACGTATAACCTATAACGTATAACGTGTAACGTATAACGTATAACGTATAACGTATAACGTATAACGTATAACGTATAACGTATGACGTATAACGTATGACGTATAACGTATGACGTATAACGTATGACGTATAACGTATGACGTATAACGTATGACGTATAACGTATAACGTATAACGTATAACGTATGACGTATAACGTATGACGTATAACGTATGACGTATAACGTATGACGTATAACGTATGACGTATAACGTATAACGTATAACGTATAACGTATAACGTATAACGTATAACGTATAACGTATAACGTATAACGTATAACGTATAACGTATAACGTATAACGTATAACGTATAACGTATAACGTATAACGTATAACGTATAACGTATAACGTATAACGTATAACGTATAACGTATAACGTATAACGTATAACGTATAACGTATAACGTATAACGTATAACGTATAACGTATAACGTATAACGTATAACGTATAACGTATAACGTATAACGTATAACGTATAACGTATAACGTATAACGTATAACGTATAACGTATAACGCATAATGTATAACGCAAATCCTACAACGTATGCCGTATAACGTATAACGTATAACGTATAACGTATAACGTATAACGTATAACGTATAACGTATAACGTATAACGTATAACGTATAACGTATAACGTATAACGTATAACGTATAACGTATAACGTATAACGTATAACGTATAACGTATAACGTATAACGTATAACGTATAACGTATAACGTATAACGTATAACGTATAACGTATAACGTATAACGTATAACGTATAACGTATAACGTATAACGTATAACGTATAACGTATAACGTATAACGTATAACGTATAACGTATAACGTATAACGTATAACGTATAACGTATAACGTATAACGTATAACGTATAACGTATAACGTATAACGTATAACGCATAATGTATAACGCATATCCTACAACGTATGCCGTATAACGTATAACGTATAACGTATAACGTATAACGTATAACGTATAACGTATAACGTATAACGTAGAACGTATAACGTATAACGTATAACGTATGACGTATAACGTATAACGTGTAACGTATAACGTATAACGTATAACGTATAACGTATAACGTATAACTTATATCGTATAACGTATAACGGACAACGTATAATGTATAACGTCTAACGAATGACGTATAACGTATAACGTATAACGTATAACGTATAACGTATAACGTATAACGTATAACGTATAACGTATGACGTATAACGTATGACGTATAACGTATGACGTATAACGTATGACGTATAACGTATGACGTATAACGTATGACGTATAACGTATGACGTATAACGTATGACGTATAACGTATGACGTATAACGTATGACGTATAACGTATGACGTATAACGTATGACGTATAACGTATGACGTATAACGTATGACGTATAACGTATGACGTATAACGTATGACGTATAACGTATGACGTATAACGTATGACGTATAACGTATGACGTATAACGTATGACGTATAACGTATGACGTATAACGTATGACGTATAACGTATGACGTATAACGTATGACGTATAACGTATGACGTATAACGTATGACGTATAACGTATGACGTATAACGTATGACGTATAACGTATGACGTATAACGTATGACGCATAACGTATGACGCATAACGTATGACGCATAACGTATGACGCATAACGTATGACGCATAACGTATGACGTATAACGTATGACGTATAACGTATGACGTATAACGTATGACGTATAACGTATGACGTATAACGTATGACGTATAACGTATGACGTATAACGTATGACGTATAACGTATGACGTATAACGTATGACGTATAACGTATGACGTATAACGTATGACGTATAACGTATGACGTATAACGTATGACGTATAACGTATGACGTATAACGTATGACGTATAACGTATGACGTATAACGTATGACGTATAACGTATGACGTATAACGTATGACGTATAACGTATGACGTATAACGTATGACGTATAACGTATGACGTATAACGTATGACGTATAACGTATGACGTATAACGTATGACGTATAACGTATGACGTATAACGTATGACGTATAACGTATGACGTATAACGTATGACGTATAACGTATGACGTATAACGTATGACGTATAACGTATGACGTATAACGTATGACGTATAACGTATGACGTATAACGTATGACGTATAACGTATGACGTATAACGTATGACGTATAACGTATGACGTATAACGTATGACGTATAACGTATGACGTATAACGTATGACGTATAACGTATGACGTATAACGTATGACGTATAACGTATGACGTATAACGTATGACGTATAACGTATGACGTATAACGTATGACGTATAACGTATGACGTATAACGTATGACGTATAACGTATGACGTATAACGTATGACGTATAACGTATGACGTATAACGTATGACGTATAACGTATGACGTATAACGTATGACGTATAACGTATGACGTATAACGTATGACGTATAACGTATGACGTATAACGTATGACGTATAACGTATGACGTATAACGTATGACGTATAACGTATGACGTATAACGTATGACGTATAACGTATGACGTATAACGTATGACGTATAACGTATGACGTATAACGTATGACGTATAACGTATGACGTATAACGTATGACGTATAACGTATGACGTATAACGTATGACGTATAACGTATGACGTATAACGTATGACGTATAACGTATGACGTATAACGTATGACGTATAACGTATGACGTATAACGTATGACGTATAACGTATGACGTATAACGTATGACGTATAACGTATGACGTATAACGTATGACGTATAACGTATGACGTATAACGTATGACGTATAACGTATGACGTATAACGTATGACGTATAACGTATGACGTATAACGTATGACGTATAACGTATGACGTATAACGTATGACGTATAACGTATGACGTATAACGTATGACGTATAACGTATGACGTATAACGTATGACGTATAACGTATGACGTATAACGTATGACGTATAACGTATGACGTATAACGTATGACGTATAACGTATGACGTATAACGTATGACGTATAACGTATGACGTATAACGTATGACGTATAACGTATGACGTATAACGTATGACGTATAACGTATGACGTATAACGTATGACGTATAACGTATGACGTATAACGTATGACGTATAACGTATGACGTATAACGTATGACGTATAACGTATGACGTATAACGTATGACGTATAACGTATGACGTATAACGTATGACGTATAACGTATGACGTATAACGTATGACGTATAACGTATGACGTATAACGTATGACGTATAACGTATGACGTATAACGTATGACGTATAACGTATGACGTATAACGTATGACGTATAACGTATGACGTATAACGTATGACGTATAACGTATGACGTATAACGTATGACGTATAACGTATGACGTATAACGTATGACGTATAACGTATGACGTATAACGTATGACGTATAACGTATGACGTATAACGTATGACGTATAACGTATGACGTATAACGTATGACGTATAACGTATGACGTATAACGTATGACGTATAACGTATGACGTATAACGTATGACGTATAACGTATGACGTATAACGTATGACGTATAACGTATGACGTATAACGTATGACGTATAACGTATAACGTATAACGTATAACGTATAACGTATAACGTATAACGTATAACGTATAACGTATAACGTATAACGTATAACGTATAACGTATAACGTATAACGTATAACGTATAACGCATAATGTATAACGCATATACTAAAACGTGTGCCGTATAACGTATAACGTATAACCTATAACGTATAACGTGTAACGTATAACGTATAACGTATAACGTATAACGTATAACGTATAACGTATAACGTATGACGTATAACGTATGACGTATAACGTATGACGTATAACGTATGACGTATAACGTATGACGTATAACGTATGACGTATAACGTATGACGTATGACGTATAACGTATGACGTATAACGTATGACGTATAACGTATGACGTATAACGTATAACGTATAACGTATAACGTATAACGTATAACGTATAACGTATAACGTATAACGTATAACGTATAACGTATAACGTATAACGTATAACGTATAACGTATAACGTATAACGTATAACGTATAACGTATAACGTATAACGTATAACGTATAACGTATAACGTATAACGTATAACGTATAACGTATAACGTATAACGTATAACGTATAACGTATAACGTATAACGTATAACGTATAACGTATAACGTATAACGTATAACGTATAACGTATAACGTATAACGTATAACGTATAACGTATAACGTATAACGTATAACGTATAACGTATAACGTATAACGTATAACGTATAACGTATAACGTATAACGTATAACGTATAACGTATAACGTATAACGTATAACGTATAACGTATAACGTATAACGTATAACGTATAACGTATAACGTATAACGTATAACGTATAACGTATAACGTATAACGTATAACGTATAACGTATAACGTATAACGTATAACGTATAACGGACAACGTATAACGTATAACGTCTAACGAATGACGGACAACGTATAACGTTAAACGTCTAACGAATGACGTATAACGTATAACGTATAACGTATAACGTATAACGTATAACGTATAACGTATAACGTGTAACGTATAACGTATAACGTATAACGCATAACGTACAATGTATAACGAATAACGTATAACGTATAACGTATAACGTATAACGTATAACGAATAACGTATAACGTATAACGTATAACGTATAACGTATAACGTATAACGTATAACGTATAACGTATAACGTATAACGTATAACGTATAACGTATAACGTATAACGTATAACGTATAACGTATAACGTATAACGTATAACGTATAACGTATAACGTATAACGTATAACGCATATCCTAGAACGTATACAGTATAACGTATAATGTATAACGAATAACGTATAACATATAACGTATAACGCATAATGTATAACGCATATCTTACAACGTATGACGTATAACGTATAACGTATAACGTATAACGTATAACGTATAACGTATAACGTATAACGTATAACGTATAACGCATAATGTATAACGCATATCCTAAAACGTGTGCCGTATTACGTATAACGCATAACCTATAACGTATAACGTGTAACGTATAACGTATAACGTATAACGTATAACGTATAACGTATAACGTATAACGTATAACGTATAACGTATAACGTATAACGTATAACGTATAACGTATAACGTATAACGTATAAAGTATAACGTATAACGTATAACGTATAACGTATAACGTATAACGTATAACGTATAACGTATAACGTATAACGTATAACGTATAACGTATAACGTATAACGTATAACGTATAACGTATAACGTATGACGTATAACGTATAACGTATAACGTATAACGTATAACGTATAACGTATAACGTATAACGTATAACGTTTAACGTATAACGTATAACGTATATCGTATATCGTGTAACGTATAACGTGTAACGTATAACGTATAACGTATAACGTATAACGTATAACGCATAACGTACAACGTATACCGTATAACGTATAACGTATAACGCATAACGTATATCATATAACGTATAACGTATAACGTATAACGTATAACGTATAATGTATAACGTATAAGGTATAACGTATAACGTATAACGTATAACGTATAACGTATAACGTATAACGCATATCCTAGAATGTATACAGTATAAAGTATAATGTATAACGAATAACGTATAACATATAACGTATAACGCATAATGTATAACGCATATCCTACAACGTATGCCGTATAACGTATAACGTATAACGTCTAACGTATAACGTATAACGTACAACGTATAGCGTAGAACGTATAACGTATAACGTATAACGTATAACGTATAACGTATAACGTATTACGTATAACGTATAACGTATAACGTATAACGCATAATGTATAACGCATATCCTAAACCGTGTGCCGTATAACGTATAACGTATAACGTATAACGTACAACGTATAACGTAAAACGTATAACGTATAACGTATACCGTATAACGTAGAACGTATAACGTATAAATAATAACGTATAACGTATAACGTATAACGTATAACGTATAACGTATAACGTATAACGTATAACGTATAACGTATAACGTATAACGTATAACGTATAACGTATAACGTATAACGTATAACGTATAACGTATAACGTATAACGTATAACGTATAGCGTATAACGTAGAACGTATAACGTATAACGTATAACGTATAAGGTATAACGTATAACGTATAACGTATAACGTATAACGAATAACGTGTAACGCATATCCTGGAACGTATACAGTGTAACGTATAATGTATAACGTGTAACGTATAAAATATAACGTAAAACGTATAACGTATAACGTATAGCGTTTAACGTATAATATATAACGTATAACGCATATCGTAGAACGTATACCGTATAACGTATAACGTATAACGTATAACGTATAACGCATAACCTGGAACGTATACAGTATAACGTATAACGTATAACGTTTAACGTAAACCGTATAACGTACAACGAATAACGTATAAGATATAACGTATAACTCATATCCTAGAACGTATACCGTATAATGTATAACGTATGCCGTATTACGTATAACATGTAACGCATTACGTATAACGTATAACGTATAACGTATAACCTATTACGTATAACGTATAACGTCTAACGTATAACGTATAACGTACAACGTATAACGTAGAACGTATAACGTATAACGTATAACGTATAACGTATAACGTATTACGTATAACGTATAACGTATTACGTATAACGTATAACGCATAATGTATAACGCATATCCTAAAACGTGTGCCGTATAACGTATAACGTATAACGTATAACGTATAACGTACAACGTATAACGTAAAACGTATAACGTATAACGTATACCGTATAACGTAGAACGTATAACGTGTAAATAATAACGTATAACGTATAACGTATAACGTATAACGTATAACGTATAACGTATAACGTATAACGTATAACGTATAACGTATAACGTATAACGTATAACGTATAACGTATAACGTATAACGTATAACGTATAACGTATAACGCATAACGTATAACGCATAACGTATAACGTATAACGTATAACGTATAACGTACAACGTATAACGTATAACGTATAGCGTATAACGTATAACGTATAACGTATAACGTATAACGTATAACGTATAACGTATAACGTATAACGTATAACGTATAACGTATAACGTATAACGTATAACGTATAACGTATAACGTATAACGTATAACGTATAACGTATAACGTATAACGTATAACGTATAACGTATAACGTATAACGTATAACGTATAACGTATAACGTATAACGTATAACGTATAACGTATAACGTATAACGTATAACGTATAACGTATAACGTATAACGTATAACGTATAACGTATAACGTATAACGTATAACGTATAACGTATAACGTATAACGTATAACGTATAACGTATAATGTATAACGTATAACGTATAACGTATAACGTATAACGTATAACGTATAACGTATAACGTATAACGTATAACGTATAACGTATAACGTATAACGTATAACGTATAACGTATAACGTATGACGTATAACGTGTAACGTATAACGTATAACGTATAAGGTATAACGTATAACGTATAACGTATAACGTATAACGTTTAACGTATAACGTATAACGTATATCGTATATCGTGTAACGTATAACGTGTAACGTATAACGTATAACGTATAACGTATAACGTATAACGTATAACGCATAACGTACAACGTATACCGTATAACGTATAACGTATAACGCATAACGTATATCATATAACGTATAACGTATAACGTATAACGTATAACGTATAATGTATAACGTATAAGGTATAACGTATAACGTATAACGTATAACGTATAACGTATAACGTATAACGTATAACGTATAACGCATATCCTAGAACGTATACAGTATAACGTATAATGTATAACGAATAACGTATAACATATAACGTATAACGCATAATGTATAACGCATATCCTACAACGTATGACGTATAACGTATAACGTATAACGTATAACGTATAACGTATAACGTATAACGTATAACGTATAACGTATAACGTATAACGCATAATGTATAACGCATATCCTAAAACGTGTGCCGTATTACGTATAACGCATAACCTATAACGTATAACGTGTAACGTATAACGTATAACGTATAACGTATAACGTATAACGTATAACGTATAACGTATAACGTATAACGTATAACGTATAACGTATAACGTATAACGTATAACGTATAACGTATAACGTATAACGTATAACATATAACGTATAACGTATAACGTATAAAGTATAACGTATAACGTATAACGTATAACGTATAACGTATAACGTATAACGTATAACGTATAACGTATAACGTATAACGTATAACGTATAACGTATAACGTATAACGTATAACGTATAACGTATGACGTATAACGTATAACGTATAACGTATAACGTATAACGTATAACGTATAACGTATAACGTATAACGTTTAACGTATAACGTATAACGTATATCGTATATCGTGTAACGTATAACGTGTAACGTATAACGTATAACGTATAACGTATAACGTATAACGCATAACGTACAACGTATACCGTATAACGTATAACGTATAACGCATAACGTATATCATATAACGTATAACGTATAACGTATAACGTATAACGTATAATGTATAACGTATAAGGTATAACGTATAACGTATAACGTATAACGTATAACGTATAACGTATAACGCATATCCTAGAACGTATACAGTATAAAGTATAATGTATAACGAATAACGTATAACATATAACGTATAACGCATAATGTATAACGCATATCCTACAACGTATGCCGTATAACGTATAACGTATAACGTCTAACGTATAACGTATAACGTACAACGTATAGCGTAGAACGTATAACGTATAACGTATAACGTATAACGTATAACGTATTACGTATAACGTATAACGTATAACGTATAACGCATAATGTATAACGCATATCCTAAACCGTGTGCCGTATAACGTATAACGTATAACGTATAACGTACAACGTATAACGTAAAACGTATAACGTATAACGTATACCGTATAACGTAGAACGTATAACGTATAAATAATAACGTATAACGTATAACGTATAACGTATAACGTATAACGTATAACGTATAACGTATAACGTATAACGTATAACGTATAACGTATAACGTATAACGTATAACGTATAACGTATAACGTATAACGTATAACGTATAACGTATAGCGTATAACGTATAACGTATAACGTATAACGTATAACGTATGACGTATAACGTATGACGTATAACGTATGACGTATAACGTATGACGTATAACGTATGACGTATAACGTATGACGTATAACGTATGACGTATAACGTATGACGTATAACGTATGACGTATAACGTATGACGTATAACGTATAAAGTATAACGTATGACGTATAACGTATGACGTATAACGTATAAAGTATAACGTATAACGTATAACGTATAACGTATAACGTATAACGTATAACGTATAACGTATAACGTATAACGTATAACGTATAACGTATAACGTATAACGTATAACGTATAACGTATAACGTATAACGTATAACGTATAACGTATAACGCATAATGTATAACGCATATCCTAAAACGTGTGCCGTATAACGTATAACGTATAACCTATAACGTATAACGTGTAACGTATAACGTATAACGTATAACGTATAACGTATAACGTATAACGTATAACGTATGACGTATAACGTATGACGTATAACGTATGACGTATAACGTATGACGTATAACGTATGACGTATAACGTATGACGTATAACGTATAACGTATAACGTATAACGTATGACGTATAACGTATGACGTATAACGTATGACGTATAACGTATGACGTATAACGTATGACGTATAACGTATAACGTATAACGTATAACGTATAACGTATAACGTATAACGTATAACGTATAACGTATAACGTATAACGTATAACGTATAACGTATAACGTATAACGTATAACGTATAACGTATAACGTATAACGTATAACGTATAACGTATAACGTATAACGTATAACGTATAACGTATAACGTATAACGTATAACGTATAACGTATAACGTATAACGTATAACGTATAACGTATAACGTATAACGTATAACGTATAACGTATAACGTATAACGTATAACGTATAACGTATAACGTATAACGTATAACGTATAACGCATAATGTATAACGCAAATCCTACAACGTATGCCGTATAACGTATAACGTATAACGTATAACGTATAACGTATAACGTATAACGTATAACGTATAACGTATAACGTATAACGTATAACGTATAACGTATAACGTATAACGTATAACGTATAACGTATAACGTATAACGTATAACGTATAACGTATAACGTATAACGTATAACGTATAACGTATAACGTATAACGTATAACGTATAACGTATAACGTATAACGTATAACGTATAACGTATAACGTATAACGTATAACGTATAACGTATAACGTATAACGTATAACGTATAACGTATAACGTATAACGTATAACGTATAACGTATAACGTATAACGTATAACGTATAACGTATAACGTATAACGTATAACGTATAACGCATAATGTATAACGCATATCCTACAACGTATGCCGTATAACGTATAACGTATAACGTATAACGTATAACGTATAACGTATAACGTATAACGTATAACGTAGAACGTATAACGTATAACGTATAACGTATGACGTATAACGTATAACGTGTAACGTATAACGTATAACGTATAACGTATAACGTATAACGTATAACTTATATCGTATAACGTATAACGGACAACGTATAATGTATAACGTCTAACGAATGACGTATAACGTATAACGTATAACGTATAACGTATAACGTATAACGTATAACGTATAACGTATAACGTATGACGTATAACGTATGACGTATAACGTATGACGTATAACGTATGACGTATAACGTATGACGTATAACGTATGACGTATAACGTATGACGTATAACGTATGACGTATAACGTATGACGTATAACGTATGACGTATAACGTATGACGTATAACGTATGACGTATAACGTATGACGTATAACGTATGACGTATAACGTATGACGTATAACGTATGACGTATAACGTATGACGTATAACGTATGACGTATAACGTATGACGTATAACGTATGACGTATAACGTATGACGTATAACGTATGACGTATAACGTATGACGTATAACGTATGACGTATAACGTATGACGTATAACGTATGACGTATAACGTATGACGTATAACGTATGACGTATAACGTATGACGTATAACGTATGACGTATAACGTATGACGTATAACGTATGACGTATAACGTATGACGTATAACGTATGACGTATAACGTATAACGTATAACGTATAACGTATAACGTATAACGTATAACGTATAACGTATAACGTATAACGTATAACGTATAACGTATAACGTATAACGTATAACGTATAACGTATAACGTATAACGTATAACGCATAATGTATAACGCATATCCTAAAACGTGTGCCGTATAACGTATAACGTATAACCTATAACGTATAACGTGTAACGTATAACGTATAACGTATAACGTATAACGTATAACGTATGACGTATAACGTATGACGTATAACGTATGACGTATAACGTATGACGTATAACGTATGACGTATAACGTATGACGTATAACGTATGACGTATAACGTATGACGTATAACGTATGACGTATAACGTATGACGTATAACGTATGACGTATAACGTATGACGTATAACGTATGACGTATAACGTATGACGTATAACGTATGACGTATAACGTATGACGTATAACGTATGACGTATAACGTATGACGTATAACGTATGACGTATAACGTATGACGTATAACGTATGACGTATAACGTATGACGTATAACGTATGACGTATAACGTATGACGTATAACGTATGACGTATAACGTATGACGTATAACGTATGACGTATAACGTATGACGTATAACGTATGACGTATAACGTATGACGTATAACGTATGACGTATAACGTATGACGTATAACGTATGACGTATAACGTATGACGTATAACGTATGACGTATAACGTATGACGTATAACGTATGACGTATAACGTATGACGTATAACGTATGACGTATAACGTATGACGTATAACGTATGACGTATAACGTATGACGTATAACGTATGACGTATAACGTATGACGTATAACGTATGACGTATAACGTATGACGTATAACGTATGACGTATAACGTATGACGTATAACGTATGACGTATAACGTATGACGTATAACGTATGACGTATAACGTATGACGTATAACGTATGACGTATAACGTATGACGTATAACGTATGACGTATAACGTATGACGTATAACGTATGACGTATAACGTATGACGTATAACGTATGACGTATAACGTATGACGTATAACGTATGACGTATAACGTATGACGTATAACGTATGACGTATAACGTATGACGTATAACGTATGACGTATAACGTATGACGTATAACGTATGACGTATAACGTATGACGTATAACGTATGACGTATAACGTATGACGTATAACGTATGACGTATAACGTATGACGTATAACGTATGACGTATAACGTATGACGTATAACGTATGACGTATAACGTATGACGTATAACGTATGACGTATAACGTATGACGTATAACGTATGACGTATAACGTATGACGTATAACGTATGACGTATAACGTATGACGTATAACGTATGACGTATAACGTATGACGTATAACGTATGACGTATAACGTATGACGTATAACGTATGACGTATAACGTATGACGTATAACGTATGACGTATAACGTATGACGTATAACGTATGACGTATAACGTATGACGTATAACGTATGACGTATAACGTATGACGTATAACGTATGACGTATAACGTATGACGTATAACGTATGACGTATAACGTATGACGTATAACGTATGACGTATAACGTATGACGTATAACGTATGACGTATAACGTATGACGTATAACGTATGACGTATAACGTATGACGTATAACGTATGACGTATAACGTATGACGTATAACGTATGACGTATAACGTATGACGTATAACGTATGACGTATAACGTATGACGTATAACGTATGACGTATAACGTATGACGTATAACGTATGACGTATAACGTATGACGTATAACGTATGACGTATAACGTATGACGTATAACGTATGACGTATAACGTATGACGTATAACGTATGACGTATAACGTATGACGTATAACGTATGACGTATAACGTATGACGTATAACGTATGACGTATAACGTATGACGTATAACGTATGACGTATAACGTATGACGTATAACGTATGACGTATAACGTATGACGTATAACGTATAAAGTATAACGTATAACGTATAACGTATAACGTATAACGTATAACGTATAACGTATAACGTATAACGTATAACGTATAACGTATAACGTATAACGTATAACGTATAACGTATAACGTATAACGTATAACGTATAACGTATAACGTATAACGTATAACGTATAACGTATAACGTATAACGTATAACGTATAACGTATAACGTATAACGTATAACGTATAACGTATAACGTATAACGTATAACGTATAACGTATAACGTATAACGTATAACGTATAACGTATAACGTATAACGTATAACGTATAACGTATAACGTATAACGTATAACGTATAACGTATAACGTATAACGTATAACGCATAATGTATAACGCATATACTAAAACGTGTGCCGTATAACGTATAACGTATAACCTATAACGTATAACGTGTAACGTATAACGTATAACGTATAACGTATAACGTATAACGTATAACGTATAACGTATGACGTATAACGTATGACGTATAACGTATGACGTATAACGTATGACGTATAACGTATGACGTATAACGTATGACGTATAACGTATGACGTATGACGTATAACGTATGACGTATAACGTATGACGTATAACGTATGACGTATAACGTATAACGTATAACGTATAACGTATAACGTATAACGTATAACGTATAACGTATAACGTATAACGTATAACGTATAACGTATAACGTATAACGTATAACGTATAACGTATAACGTATAACGTATAACGTATAACGTATAACGTATAACGTATAACGTATAACGTATAACGTATAACGTATAACGTATAACGTATAACGTATAACGTATAACGTATAACGTATAACGTATAACGTATAACGTATAACGTATAACGTATAACGTATAACGTATAACGTATAACGTATAACGTATAACGTATAACGTATAACGTATAACGTATAACGTATAACGTATAACGTATAACGTATAACGTATAACGTATAACGTATAACGTATAACGTATAACGTATAACGTATAACGTATAACGTATAACGTATAACGTATAACGTATAACGTATAACGTATAACGTATAACGTATAACGTATAACGTATAACGTATAACGTATAACGTATAACGTATAACGTATAACGTATAACGTATAACGGACAACGTATAACGTATAACGTCTAACGAATGACGGACAACGTATAACGTTAAACGTCTAACGAATGACGTATAACGTATAACGTATAACGTATAACGTATAACGTATAACGTATAACGTATAACGTGTAACGTATAACGTATAACGTATAACGCATAACGTACAATGTATAACGAATAACGTATAACGTATAACGTATAACGTATAACGTATAACGAATAACGTATAACGTATAACGTATAACGTATAACGTATAACGTATAACGTATAACGTATAACGTATAACGTATAACGTATAACGTATAACGTATAACGTATAACGTATAACGTATAACGTATAACGTATAACGTATAACGTATAACGTATAACGTATAACGTATAACGCATATCCTAGAACGTATACAGTATAACGTATAATGTATAACGAACAACGTATAACATATAACGTATAACGCATAATGTATAACGCATATCTTACAACGTATGACGTATAACGTATAACGTATAACGTATAACGTATAACGTATAACGTATAACGTATAACGTATAACGTATAACGCATAATGTATAACGCATATCCTAAAACGTGTGCCGTATTACGTATAACGCATAACCTATAACGTATAACGTGTAACGTATAACGTATAACGTATAACGTATAACGTATAACGTATAACGTATAACGTATAACGTATAACGTATAACGTATAACGTATAACGTATAACGTATAACGTATAACGTATAAAGTATAACGTATAACGTATAACGTATAACGTATAACGTATAACGTATAACGTATAACGTATAACGTATAACGTATAACGTATAACGTATAACGTATAACGTATAACGTATAACGTATAACGTATGACGTATAACGTATAACGTATAACGTATAACGTATAACGTATAACGTATAACGTATAACGTATAACGTTTAACGTATAACGTATAACGTATATCGTATATCGTGTAACGTATAACGTGTAACGTATAACGTATAACGTATAACGTATAACGTATAACGCATAACGTACAACGTATACCGTATAACGTATAACGTATAACGCATAACGTATATCATATAACGTATAACGTATAACGTATAACGTATAACGTATAATGTATAACGTATAAGGTATAACGTATAACGTATAACGTATAACGTATAACGTATAACGTATAACGCATATCCTAGAATGTATACAGTATAAAGTATAATGTATAACGAATAACGTATAACATATAACGTATAACGCATAATGTATAACGCATATCCTACAACGTATGCCGTATAACGTATAACGTATAACGTCTAACGTATAACGTATAACGTACAACGTATAGCGTAGAACGTATAACGTATAACGTATAACGTATAACGTATAACGTATAACGTATTACGTATAACGTATAACGTATAACGTATAACGCATAATGTATAACGCATATCCTAAACCGTGTGCCGTATAACGTATAACGTATAACGTATAACGTACAACGTATAACGTAAAACGTATAACGTATAACGTATACCGTATAACGTAGAACGTATAACGTATAAATAATAACGTATAACGTATAACGTATAACGTATAACGTATAACGTATAACGTATAACGTATAACGTATAACGTATAACGTATAACGTATAACGTATAACGTATAACGTATAACGTATAACGTATAACGTATAACGTATAACGTATAGCGTATAACGTAGAACGTATAACGTATAACGTATAACGTATAAGGAATAACGTATAACGTATAACGTATAACGTATAACGAATAACGTGTAACGCATATCCTGGAACGTATACAGTGTAACGTATAATGTATAACGTGTAACGTATAAAATATAACGTAAAACGTATAACGTATAACGTATAGCGTTTAACGTATAATATATAACGTATAACGCATATCGTAGAACGTATACCGTATAACGTATAACGTATAACGTATAACGTATAACGCATAACCTGGAACGTATACAGTATAACGTATAACGTATAACGTTTAACGTAAACCGTATAACGTACAACGAATAACGTATAAGATATAACGTATAACTCATATCCTAGAACGTATACCGTATAATGTATAACGTATGCCGTATTACGTATAACATGTAACGCATTACGTATAACGTATAACGTATAACGTATAACCTATTACGTATAACGTATAACGTCTAACGTATAACGTATAACGTACAACGTATAACGTAGAACGTATAACGTATAACGTATAACGTATAACGTATAACGTATTACGTATAACGTATAACGTATTACGTATAACGTATAACGCATAATGTATAACGCATATCCTAAAACGTGTGCCGTATAACGTATAACGTATAACGTATAACGTATAACGTACAACGTATAACGTAAAACGTATAACGTATAACGTATACCGTATAACGTAGAACGTATAACGTGTAAATAATAACGTATAACGTATAACGTATAACGTATAACGTATAACGTATAACGTATAACGTATAACGTATAACGTATAACGTATAACGTATAACGTATAACGTATAACGTATAACGTATAACGTATAACGTATAACGTATAACGCATAACGTATAACGCATAACGTATAACGTATAACGTATAACGTATAACGTACAACGTATAACGTATAACGTATAGCGTATAACGTATAACGTATAACGTATAACGTATAACGTATAACGTATAACGTATAACGTATAACGTATAACGTATAACGTATAACGTATAACGTATAACGTATAACGTATAACGTATAACGTATAACGTATAACGTATAACGTATAACGTATAACGTATAACGTATAACGTATAACGTATAACGTATAACGTATAACGTATAACGTATAACGTATAACGTATAACGTATAACGTATAACGTATAACGTATAACGTATAACGTATAACGTATAACGTATAACGTATAACGTATAACGTATAACGTATAACGTATAACGTATAACGTATAACGTATAACGTATAATGTATAACGTATAACGTATAACGTATAACGTATAACGTATAACGTATAACGTATAACGTATAACGTATAACGTATAACGTATAACGTATAACGTATAACGTATAACGTATAACGTATGACGTATAACGTGTAACGTATAACGTATAACGTATAAGGTATAACGTATAACGTATAACGTATAACGTATAACGTTTAACGTATAACGTATAACGTATATCGTATATCGTGTAACGTATAACGTGTAACGTATAACGTATAACGTATAACGTATAACGTATAACGTATAACGCATAACGTACAACGTATACCGTATAACGTATAACGTATAACGCATAACGTATATCATATAACGTATAACGTATAACGTATAACGTATAACGTATAATGTATAACGTATAAGGTATAACGTATAACGTATAACGTATAACGTATAACGTATAACGTATAACGTATAACGTATAACGCATATCCTAGAACGTATACAGTATAACGTATAATGTATAACGAATAACGTATAACATATAACGTATAACGCATAATGTATAACGCATATCCTACAACGTATGACGTATAACGTATAACGTATAACGTATAACGTATAACGTATAACGTATAACGTATAACGTATAACGTATAACGTATAACGCATAATGTATAACGCATATCCTAAAACGTGTGCCGTATTACGTATAACGCATAACCTATAACGTATAACGTGTAACGTATAACGTATAACGTATAACGTATAACGTATAACGTATAACGTATAACGTATAACGTATAACGTATAACGTATAACGTATAACGTATAACGTATAACGTATAACGTATAACGTATAACGTATAACGTATAACGTATAACGTATAACGTATAAAGTATAACGTATAACGTATAACGTATAACGTATAACGTATAACGTATAACGTATAACGTATAACGTATAACGTATAACGTATAACGTATAACGTATAACGTATAACGTATAACGTATAACGTATGACGTATAACGTATAACGTATAACGTATAACGTATAACGTATAACGTATAACGTATAACGTATAACGTTTAACGTATAACGTATAACGTATATCGTATATCGTGTAACGTATAACGTGTAACGTATAACGTATAACGTATAACGTATAACGTATAACGCATAACGTACAACGTATACCGTATAACGTATAACGTATAACGCATAACGTATATCATATAACGTATAACGTATAACGTATAACGTATAACGTATAATGTATAACGTATAAGGTATAACGTATAACGTATAACGTATAACGTATAACGTATAACGTATAACGCATATCCTAGAACGTATACAGTATAAAGTATAATGTATAACGAATAACGTATAACATATAACGTATAACGCATAATGTATAACGCATATCCTACAACGTATGCCGTATAACGTATAACGTATAACGTCTAACGTATAACGTATAACGTACAACGTATAGCGTAGAACGTATAACGTATAACGTATAACGTATAACGTATAACGTATTACGTATAACGTATAACGTATAACGTATAACGCATAATGTATAACGCATATCCTAAACCGTGTGCCGTATAACGTATAACGTATAACGTATAACGTACAACGTATAACGTAAAACGTATAACGTATAACGTATACCGTATAACGTAGAACGTATAACGTATAAATAATAACGTATAACGTATAACGTATAACGTATAACGTATAACGTATAACGTATAACGTATAACGTATAACGTATAACGTATAACGTATAACGTATAACGTATAACGTATAACGTATAACGTATAACGTATAACGTATAACGTATAGCGTATAACGTATAACGTATAACGTATAACGTATAACGTATAACGTATAACGTATAACGTATAACGTATAACGTATAACGTATAACGTATAACGTATAACGCATAATGTATAACGCATATCCTAAAACGTATGCCGTATAACATATAACGTATAACGTATAACGTATAACGTATAACGTATAACGTATAACGCATAACGTATAACGTATAACGTATAACGTATAACGTATAACTTATATCGTATAGCGTATAACGGACAACGTATGATGTATAACGTATAACGTATCACGCATAACGTATAACGTATAACGTATAACGTATAACGTATAACGTATAACGTATAACGTATAACGTATAACGTATAACGTATAACGTATAACGTATAACGCATAATGTATAACGCATATCCTAAAACGTATGCCGTATAACATATAACGTATAACGTATAACGTATAACGTATAACGTATAACGTATACCGTATAACGTAGAACGTATAACGTATAAATAATAACGTATAACGTATAACGTATAACGTATAACGTATAACGTATAACGTATAACGTATAACGTATAACGTATAACGTATAACGTATAACGTATAACGTATAACGTATAACGTATAACGTATAACGTATAACGTATAACGTATAGCGTATAACGTATAACGTATAACGTATAACGTATAACGTATAACGTATAACGCATAATGTATAACGCATATCCTAAAACGTATGCCGTTTAACGTATAACGCATAATGTATAACGCATATCCTAAAACGTATGCCGTATAACGTATAACGTATAACGTATGACGTATAACGTATAATGTATAACGTATAACGTATAACGTATAACGTATAACGTATAACGTATAACGTATAACGTATAACGTATAACGTATAACGTATAACGTATAACGTATAACGTATAACGTATAACGTATAACGTATAACGTATAACGTATAACGTACAACGTATAACGTATAACGTATAACGTATAACGTATAACGTATAACGTATAACGTATAACGTATAACGCATATCCTAGAACGTATACAGTATAACGTATAATGTATAACGAATAACGTATAATGTATAACGTATAACGTATAACGTATAACGCATAACGTATAACGTATAACATATAACGTATAACGTATAACGTATAACGTATAACGTATAACGTATAACGTATAACGTATAACGTATAACGTATAACGTATAACGTATAACGTATAACGTATAACGTATAACGTATAACGTATAACGTATAACGTATAACGTATAACGTATAACGTATAACGTATAACGTATAACGTATAACGTATAACGTATAACGTATAACGTATAACGTATATCGTATAACGTATAACCTTTAACGTATAATGTATAACGTATAACGAATGACGTATAACGTATAACGTATAACGTATAACGTATAACGTATAACGTATAACGTATAACGTATAACGTAAAACGTATAACGTATAACGCATAACGTACAATGTATAACGAATAACGTATAACGTATAACGTATAACGTATAACGTATAACGTATAACGCATAAAGTATAACGCATATCCTAAAACGTATGCCGTATAACATATAACGTATAACGTATAACGTATAACGTATAACGTATAACGTATAACGCATAACGTATAACGTATAACGTATAACGTATAACGTATAACTTATATCGTATAGCGTATAACGGACAACGTATGATGTATAACGTATAACGTATCACGTATAACGTATAACGTATAACGTATAACGTATAACGTATAACGTATATCGTATAACGTATAACGTATAACGTATAACGTATAACGTATAACGTATAACGCATAACGTATAACGCATAACGTATAACGTATAACGTATAACGTATAACGTATAACGTATAACGTATAACGTATAACGTATAACGTATAACGTATATCGTATAACGTATAACCTTTAACGTATAATGTATAACGTATAACGAATGACGTATAACGTATAACGTATAACGTATAACGTATAACGTATAACGTATAACGTATAACGTATAACGTAAAACGTATAACGTATAACGCATAACGTACAATGTATAACGAATAACGTATAACGTATAACGTATAACGTATAACGTATAACGTATAACGCATAAAGTATAACGCATATCCTAAAACGTATGCCGTATAACATATAACGTATAACGTATAACGTATAACGTATAACGTATAACGTATAACGCATAACGTATAACGTATAACGTATAACGTATAACGTATAACTTATATCGTATAGCGTATAACGGACAACGTATGATGTATAACGTATAACGTATCACGTATAACGTATAACGTATAACGTATAACGTATAACGTATAACGTATATCGTATAACGTATAACGTATAACGTATAACGTATAACGTATAACGTATAACGCATAACGTATAACGCATAACGTATAACGTATAACGTATAACGTATAACGTATAACGTATAACGTATAACGTATAACGTATAACGTATAACGTATAACGTATAACGTATAACGTATAACGTATAACGTATAACGTATAACGTATAACGTATAACGTATAACGTATAACGTATAACGTATAACGTATAACGTATAACGTATAACGTATAACGTATAACGTATAACGTATAACGTATAACGTATAACGTATAACGTATAACGTATAACGTATAACGTGTAACGTGTAACGTATAACGTGTAACGTGTAACGTATAACGTATAACATATAACGTATAACGTATAACGCATAACGTATAACGCATAACGTATAACGTATAACGTATAACGTATAACGTATAACGTATAACGTATAACGTATAACGTATAACGTATAACGTATAACGTATAACGTATAACGTATAACGTATAACGTATAACGTATAACGTATAACGTATAACGTATAACGCATATCCTAGAACGTATACAGTATAACGTATAATGTATAACGAATAACGTATAATGTATAACGTATAACGTATAACGCATAATGTATAACGCATATCCTAAAACGTATGCCGTATAACGTATAACGCATATCCTAAAACGTATGCCGTATAACGTATAACGCATAATGTATAACGCATATCCTAAAACGTATGCCGTATAACGTATAACGTATAACGTATGACGTATAACGTATAACGTATAACGTATAACGTATAACGTATAACGTATAACGTATAACGTATAACGTATAACGTATAACGTATAACGTATAACGTATAACGTATAACGTATAACGTATAACGTATAACGTATAACGTATAACGTACATCCTAAAACGTGTGCCGTATAACGTATAACGTATAACCTATAACGTATAACGTGTAACGTATAACGTATAACGTATAACGTACAACGTATAACGTAAAACGTATAACGTATAACGTATAACGTATAACGTATACCGTATAACGTAGAACGTATAACGTATAAATAATAACGTATAACGTATAACATATAACGTATAACGTATAACGTATAACGTATAACGTATAACGTATAACGTATAACGTATAACGTATAACGTATAACGTATAACGTATAACGTGTAACGTATAACGTATATCGTATAACGTATAACGTATAACTTATAACGTATAACGTATAACGTATAACGTATAACGCATAACGTATAACGTATAACATATAACGTATAACGTATAACGTATAACGTATAACTTATAACGTATAACGTATAACGTATAACGTATAACGCATATCCTAGAACGTATACAGTATAGCGTATAATGTATAACGAATAACGTATAACGCATAACGTACAATGTATAACGAATAACGTATAACGTATAACGTATAACGTATAACGTATAACGTATAACGCATAATGTATAACGCATATCCTAAAACGTATGCCGTATAACATATAACGTATAACGTATAACGTATAACGTATAACGTATAACGTATAACGCATAACGTATAACGTATAACGTATAACGTATAACGTATAACTTATATCGTATAGCGTATAACGGACAACGTATGATGTATAACGTATAACGTATCACGTATAACGTATAACGTATAACGTATAACGTATAACGTATAACGTATAACGTATATCGTATAACGTATAACGTATAACGTATAACGTATAACGTATAACGTATAACGTATAACGCATAACGTATAACGTATAACGTATAACGTATAACGTATAACGTATAACGTATAACGTATAACGTATAACGTATAACGTATAACGTATAACGTATAACGTATAACGTATAACGTATAACGTATAACGTATAACGTATAACGTATAACGTATAACGTATAACGTATAACGTATAACGTATAACGTATAACGTATAACGTATAACGTATAACGTATAACGCATATCCTAGAACGTATACAGCATAACGTATAATGTATAACGAATAACGTATAACGTATAACGTATAACGTATAACGCATAATGTATAACGCATATCCTAAAACGTATGCCGTTTAACGTATAACGCATAATGTATAACGCATATCCTAAAACGTATGCCGTATAACGTATAACGTATAACGTATGACGTATAACGTATAACGTATAACGTATAACGTATAACGTATAACGTATAACGTATAACGTATAACGTATAACGTATAACGTATAACGTATAACGTATAACGTATAACGTATAACGTATAACGTATAACGTATAACGTATAACGTATAACGTATAACGTATAACGTACATCCTAAAACGTGTGCCGTATAACGTATAACGTATAACCTATAACGTATAACGTATAACGTATACCGTATAACGTAGAACGTATAACGTATAACGTATGACGTATAACGTATAACGTATAACGTATAACGTATAACGTATAACGTATAACGTATAACGTATAACGTAGAACGTAGAACGTAGAACGTATAAATAATAACGTATAACGTATAACGTATATCGTATAACGTATAACGTATAACGTATAGCGTATAACGTATAACGTATAACGTATAACGCATATCATAGAACGTATACCGTATAACGTATAACGTATAACGCATATCCTAGAACGTATACAGTATAACGTATAATGTATAACGAATAACGTATAACGTATAACGTATAACGTATAACGCATAATGTATAACGCATATCCTAAAACGTATGCCGTATAACGTATAACGCATAATGTATAACGCATATCCTAAAACGTATGCCTTATAACGTATAACGTATAACGTATGACGTATAACGTATAACGTATAACGTATAACGGATAACGTATAACGTATAACGTACAACGTATAACGTATAACGTATAACGTATAACGTATAACGTGTAACGTATAACGTGTAACGTATAACGTATAACGTATAACGTATAACGTATAACGTATAACGTATAACGTATAACGTATAACGTATAACGTATAACGTATAACGTATAACGTATAACGTATAACGTAGAACGTATAACGTATAACGTATAACGTATAACGTATAACGTATAACGTATAACGTATAACGTATAACGTATAACGTATAACGTATAACGTATAACGTATAACGTATAACGTATAGCGTATAACGTATAACTTATATCGTATAACGTATAACGGACAACGTATAACGTATAACGTATAACGTATAACGTATAACGTATAACGTATAACGTATAACGTATAACGTATAACGTATAACGTATAACGTATAACGTATAACGTATAACGTATAATGTATAACGTATAACTTATAACGTATAACGTATAACGTATAGCGTATAACGTATAACTTATATCGTATAACGTATAACGGACAACGTATAACGTATAACGTATAGCGTATAACGTATAACGTATAACGTATAACGTATAATGTATAACGTATAACGTATAACGTATAACGTATAACGTATAACGTATAAGGTATAACGTATAACGTATAACGTATAACGTGTAACGCCTAACGTATAACGTGTAACGTACAACGTATAACGTAGAACGTATAACGTATAACGTGTAACGTATAACGTATAACGTATAACGTATCACGTATAACGTTTAACGTATAACGTATAACGCATATCATAGAACATTTACAGTATATCGTATAATGTATAACGAATAACGTATATCGTATATCGTATAACGTATAACGTATAACGTATAACGTACAACGTATAACGTAAAACGTATAACGTATAACGTGTAACGTATAACGTGTAACGTATAACGTATAACGTATAACGTATAACGTATAACGTATAACGTATAACGTATAACGTATAACGTATAACATATAACGTATAACGTAGAACGTATAAATAATAACGTATAACGTATAACGTATAACGTATAACGTATAACGTATAACGTATAACGTATAACGTATAACGTATAACGTATAACGTATAACGTATAACGTATAACGTATAACGTATAACGTATAACGTATAACGTATAACGTATAACGTATAACGTATAACGTATAACGTATAACGTATAACGTATAACGTATAACGTATAACGTATAACGTATAACGTATAACGTATAACGTATAACGTATAACGTATAACGTATAACGTATAACGTATAACGTATAACGTATAACGTATAACGTATAACGTATAACGTATAACGTATAACGTATAACGTATAACGTATAACGTATAACGTATAACGTACAACGTATAACGTATAACGTATAACGTATAACGTATAACGTATAACGTATAACGTATAACGTATAACGTATAACGTATAACGTATAGCGTATAACGTATAACGTATAACGTATAACGTATAACGTACAACGTATAACGTACAACGTATAACGTATAACGTATAACGTATAACGTATAACGTATAACGTATAACGTATAACGTATAACGCATATCCTAGAACGTATACCGTATAACGTATAACGTATAACGTATAACGTATAACGTATAACGTAAAACGTATAACGTATAACGCATAACGTACAATGTATAACGAATAACGTATAACGTATAACGTATAACGTATAACGTATAACGTATAACGTATAACGTATAACGTATAACGTATAACGTATAACGTATGACGCATAATGTATAACGCATATCCTAAAACGTGTGCCGTATAGCGTATAACGTATAACCTATAACGTATAACGTATAACGTATAACGTATAACGTATAACGTATAACGTATAACGTATAACGTATAACGTATAACGTATAACGTATAACGTATAACGTATAACGTATAACGTATAACGTATAACGTATAACGTAGAACGTAGAACGTAGAACGTATAAATAATAACGTATAACGTATAACGTATATCGTATAACGTATAACGTATAACGTATAACATATAACGTATAACGTAGAACGTATAAATAATAACGTATAACGTATAACGTATAACGTATAACGTATAACGTATAACGTATAACGTATAACGTATAACGTATAACGTATAACGTATAACGTATAACGTATAACGTATAACGTATAACGTATAACGTATAACGTATAACGTATAACGTATAACGTATAACGTATAACGTATAACGTATAACGTATAACGTATAACGTATAACGTATAACGTATAACGTATAACGTATAACGTATAACGTATAACGTATAACGTATAACGTATAACGTATAACGTATAACGTATAACGTATAACGTATAACGTATAACGTATAACGTATAACGTATAACGTATAACGTATAACGTATAACGTATAACGTATAACGTATAACGTACAACGTATAACGTATAACGTATAACGTATAACGTATAACGTATAACGTATAACGTATAACGTATAACGTATAACGTATAACGTATAGCGTATAACGTATAACGTATAACGTATAACGTATAACGTACAACGTATAACGTACAACGTATAACGTATAACGTATAACGTATAACGTATAACGTATAACGTATAACGTATAACGTATAACGCATATCCTAGAACGTATACCGTATAACGTATAACGTATAACGTATAACGTATAACGTATAACGTAAAACGTATAACGTATAACGCATAACGTACAATGTATAACGAATAACGTATAACGTATAACGTATAACGTATAACGTATAACGTATAACGTATAACGTATAACGTATAACGTATAACGTATAACGTATGACGCATAATGTATAACGCATATCCTAAAACGTGTGCCGTATAGCGTATAACGTATAACCTATAACGTATAACGTATAACGTATAACGTATAACGTATAACGTATAACGTATAACGTATAACGTATAACGTATAACGTATAACGTATAACGTATAACGTATAACGTATAACGTATAACGTATAACGTAGAACGTAGAACGTAGAACGTATAAATAATAACGTATAACGTATAACGTATATCGTATAACGTATAACGTATAACGTATAGCGTATAACGTATAACGTATAACGTATAACGCATATCATAGAACGTATACCGTATAACGTATAACGTATAACGCATATCCTAGAACGTATACAGTATAACGTATAATGTATAACGAATAACGTATAACGTATAACGTATAACGTATAACGCATAATGTATAACGCATATCCTAAAACGTATGCCGTATAACGTATAACGCATAATGTATAACGCATATCCTAAAACGTATGCCTTATAACGTATAACGTATAACGTATGACGTATAACGTATAACGTATAACGTATAACGGATAACGTATAACGTATAACGTACAACGTATAACGTATAACGTATAACGTATAACGTATAACGTGTAACGTATAACGTGTAACGTATAACGTATAACGTATAACGTATAACGTATAACGTATAACGTATAACGTATAACGTATAACGTATAACGTATAACGTATAACGTATAACGTATAACGTATAATGTATAACGTATAACTTATAACGTATAACGTATAACGTATAGCGTATAACGTATAACTTATATCGTATAACGTATAACGGACAACGTATAACGTGTAACGTATAACGTATAACGTATAACGAATAACGTATAACGTATAACGTATAACGTATAACGCATAATGTATAACGCATATCCTAAAACGTATGCCGTTTAACGTATAACGCATAATGTATAACGCATATCCTAAAACGTATGCCGTATAACGTATAACGTATAACGTATGACGTATAACGTATAACGTATAACGTATAACGTATAACGTATAACGTATAACGTATAACGTATAACGTATAACGTATAACGTATAACGTATAACGTATAACGTATAACGTATAACGTATAACGTATAACGTATAACGTATAACGTATAACGTACATCCTAAAACGTGTGCCGTATAACGTATAACGTATAACCTATAACGTATAACGTATAACGTATACCGTATAACGTAGAACGTATAACGTATAACGTATGACGTATAACGTATAACGTATAACGTATAACGTATAACGTATAACGTATAACGTATAACGTATAACGTATAACGTGTAACGTATAACGTATAACGTGTAACGTGTAACGTATAACGTATAACGTATAACGTATAACGTATAACGTATAACGTATAACGTATAACGTGTAACGTATAACGTATAACGTGTAACGTGTAACGTATAACGTATAACGTATAACGTATAACGTATAACGTATAACGTATAACGTATAACGTATAACGTATAACGTATAACGTATAACGTATAACGTATAACGCATAATGTATAACGCATATCCTAAAACGTATGCCGTATAACATATAACGTATAACGTATAACGTATAACGTATAACGTATAACGTATAATGTATAACGAATAACGTATAACGTATAACGTATAACGTATAACGCATAATGTATAACGCATATCCTAAAACGTATGCCGTATAACGTATAACGCATAATGTATAACGCATATCCTAAAACGTATGCCGTATAACGTATAACGTATAACGTATGACGTATAACGTATAACGTATAACGTATAACGCATATCCTAGAACGTATACCGTATAACGTATAACGTATAACGCATATCCTAGAACGTATACAGTATAACGTATAATGAATAACGAATAACGTTTAACGTATAACGTATAACGCATAATGTATAACGCATATCCTAAAACGTATGCCGTATAACATATAACGTATAACGTATAACGTATAACGTATAACGTATGACGTATAACGTATAACGTATAACGTATAACGTATAACGTATAACGTATAACGTATAACGTATAACGTATAACGTATAACGTATAACGTATATCGTAAAACGTATAACCCTTAACGTATAACGTATAACGTATAACGTGTAACGTATAACGTATAACGTATAACGTATAACGTATAACGTATAACGTATAACGTATAACGTATAACGTATAACGTATAACGTATAACGTAGAACGTAGAACGTAGAACGTATAAATAATAACGTATAACGTATAACGTATATCGTATAACGTATAACGTATAACGTATAGCGTATAACGTATAACGTATAACGTATAACGCATATCATAGAACGTATACCGTATAACGTATAACGTATAACGCATATCCTAGAACGTATACAGTATAACGTATAATGTATAACGAATAACGTATAACGTATAACGTATAACGTATAACGCATAATGTATAACGCATATCCTAAAACGTATGCCGTATAACGTATAACGCATAATGTATAACGCATATCCTAAAACGTATGCCTTATAACGTATAACGTATAACGTATGACGTATAACGTATAACGTATAACGTATAACGGATAACGTATAACGTATAACGTACAACGTATAACGTATAACGTATAACGTATAACGTATAACGTGTAACGTATAACGTGTAACGTATAACGTATAACGTATAACGTATAACGTATAACGTATAACGTATAACGTATAACGTATAACGTATAACGTATAACGTATAACGTATAACGTATAACGTATAATGTATAACGTATAACTTATAACGTATAACGTATAACGTATAGCGTATAACGTATAACTTATATCGTATAACGTATAACGGACAACGTATAACGTATAACGTATAACGTATAACGTATAACGTATAACGTATAACGTATAACTTATAACGTATAGCGTATAACGTATAACGTATAACGTATAACGTATAATGTATAACGTATAACGTATAACGTATAACGTATAACGTATAACGTATAAGGTATAACGTATAACGTATAACGTATAACGTGTAACGCCTAACGTATAACGTGTAACGTACAACGTATAACGTAGAACGTATAACGTATAACGTGTAACGTATAACGTATAACGTATAACGTATCACGTATAACGTTTAACGTATAACGTATAACGCATATCATAGAACATTTACAGTATATCGTATAATGTATAACGAATAACGTATATCGTATATCGTATAACGTATAACGTATAACGTATAACGTACAACGTATAACGTAAAACGTATAACGTATAACGTGTAACGTATAACGTGTAACGTATAACGTATAACGTATAACGTATAACGTATAACGTATAACGTATAACGTATAACGTATAACGTATAACATATAACGTATAACGTAGAACGTATAAATAATAACGTATAACGTATAACGTATAACGTATAACGTATAACGTATAACGTATAACGTATAACGTATAACGTATAACGTATAACGTATAACGTATAACGTATAACGTATAACGTATAACGTATAACGTATAACGTATAACGTATAACGTATAACGTATAACGTATAACGTATAACGTATAACGTATAACGTATAACGTATAACGTATAACGTATAACGTATAACGTATAACGTATAACGTATAACGTATAACGTATAACGTATAACGTATAACGTATAACGTATAACGTATAACGTATAACGTATAACGTATAACGTATAACGTATAACGTATAACGTATAACGTATAACGTATAACGTATAACGCATATCCTAGAACGTATACCGTATAACGTATAACGTATAACGCATATCCTAGAACGTATACAGTATAACGTATAATGTATAACGAATAACGTATAACGTATAACGTATAACGTATAACGCATAATGTATAACGTATAACGCATATCATAGAACGTATACCGTATAACGTATAATGTATAACGTATAACGAATAATGTATAACGTATAACGTATAACGTACAACGTACAACGTATAACGTATAACGTATAACGTATAACGTATAACGTATAACGTATAACGTATAACGTAGAACGTAGAACGTATAAATAATAACGTATAATGTATAACGTATATCGTATAACGTATAACGTATAACGTATAGCGTATAACGTATAACGTATAACGTATAACGCATATCATAGAACGTATACCGTATAACGTATAATGTATAACGTATAACGAATAATGTATAACGTATAACGTATAACGTACAACGTACAACGTATAACGTAAAACGTATAAGGTATACCGTATAACGTATAACGTATAACGTATAACGTATAACGTATAACGTATAACGTATAACGTATAACGTATAACGTATAACGTATAACATATAACGTATAACGTATAACGTATAACGTATAACGTATAACGTATAACGTATAACGTATAACGTATAACGTATAACGTATAACGTATAACGTATAACGTATAACGTATAACGTATAACGTATAACGTATAACGTAGAACGTAGAACGTATAAATAATAACGTATAACGTATAACGTATATCGTATAACGTATAACGTATAACGTATAGCGTATAACGTATAACGTATAACGTATAACGCATATCATAGAACGTATACCGTATAACGTATAATGTATAACGTATAACGAATAATGTATAACGTATAACGTATAACGTACAACGTACAACGTATAACGTAAAACGTATAAGGTATAACGTATAACGTATAACGTATAACGTATAACGTATAACGTATAACGTATAACGTATAACGTATAACGCATATCCTAGAACGTATACCGTATAACGTATAACGTATAACGCATATCCTAGAACGTATACAGTATAACGTATAATGTATAACGAATAACGTATAACGTATAACGTATAACGTATAACGCATAATGTATAACGCATATCCTAAAACGTATGCCGTATAACGTATAACGCATAATGTATAACGCATATCCTAAAACGTATGCCGTATCACGTATAACGTATGACGTAGAACGTATAACGTATAACGTATAACGTATAACGTATAACGTATAACGTATAACGTATAACGTATAACGTAGAACGTATAACGTATAACGTATAACGTATAACGTATAACGTACAACGTACAACGTATAACGTCAAACGTATAAGGTATAACGTATAACGTATAACGTATAACGTATAACGTATAACGTATAACGTATAACGCATATCCTAGAACGTATACCGTATAACGTATAACGTATAACGTATAACGTATAACGCATATCCTAGAACGTATACAGTATAACGTATAATGTATAATGTATAACGAATAACGTATAACGTATATCGTATAACGTATAACGCATAATGTATAACGCATATCCTAAAACGTATGCCGTATAACGTATAACGCATAATGTATAACGCATATCCTAAAACGTATGCCGTATAACGTATAACGTATGACGTAGTACGTATAACGTATAACGTATAACGTATAACGTATAACGTATAACGTATAACGTATAACGTATAACGTATAACGTATAACGTATAACGTATAACGTATAACGTATAACGTATAACGTATAACGTATAACGTATAACGTATAACGTATAACGTATAACGTATAACCTATAACGTATAACGTATAACGTATAACGTATAACGTATAACGTATAACGTATAACGTATAACGTATAACGTATAACGTATAACTTATAACGTATAACGTATAACGTATAGCGTATAACGTATAACTTATATCGTATAACGTATAACGGACAACGTATAACGTATAACGTATAACGTATAACGTATAACGTATAACGTATAACGTATAACTTATAACGTATAACGTATAACGTATAACGTATAACGTATAACGTATAATGTATAACGTATAACGTATAACGTATAACGTATAACGTATAACGTATAAGGTATAACGTATAACGTATAACGTATAACGTGTAACGCCTAACGTATAACGTGTAACGTACAACGTATAACGTAGAACGTATAACGTATAACGTGTAACGTATAACGTATAACGTATAACGTATCACGTATAACGTTTAACGTATAACGTATAACGCATATCATAGAACATTTACAGTATATCGTATAATGTATAACGAATAACGTATATCGTATATCGTATAACGTATAACGTATAACGTATAACGTACAACGTATAACGTAAAACGTATAACGTATAACGTGTAACGTATAACGTGTAACGTATAACGTATAACGTATAACGTATAACGTATAACGTATAACGTATAACGTATAACGTATAACGTATAACATATAACGTATAACGTAGAACGTATAAATAATAACGTATAACGTATAACGTATAACGTATAACGTATAACGTATAACGTATAACGTATAACGTATAACGTATAACGTATAACGTATAACGTATAACGTATAACGTATAACGTATAACGTATAACGTATAACGTATAACGTATAACGTATAACGTATAACGTATAACGTATAACGTATAACGTATAACGTATAACGTATAACGTATAACGTATAACGTATAACGTATAACGTATAACGTATAACGTATAACGTATAACGTATAACGTATAACGTATAACGTATAACGTATAACGTATAACGTATAACGTATAACGTATAACGTATAACGTATAACGTATAACGTATAACGTATAACGTATAACGTATAACGTATAACGTATAACGTATAACGTATAACGTATAACGTATAACGTATAACGTATAACGTATAACGTATAACGTATAACGTATAACGTATAACGTATAACGTATAACGTATAACGTATAACGTATAACGTATAACGTATAATGTATAACGTATAACGTATAACGTAAAACGTATAAGGTATAACGTATAACGTATAACGTATAACGTATAACGTATAACGTATAACGTATAACGTATAACGTATAACGCATATCCTAGAACGTATACCGTATAACGTATAACGTATAACGCATATCCTAGAACGTATACAGTATAACGTATAATGTATAACGAATAACGTATAACGTATAACGTATAACGTATAACGCATAATGTATAACGCATATCCTAAAACGTATGCCGTATAACGTATAACGCATAATGTATAACGCATATCCTAAAACGTATGCCGTATCACGTATAACGTATGACGTAGAACGTATAACGTATAACGTATAACGTATAACGTATAACGTATAACGTATAACGTATAACGTATAACGTAGAACGTATAACGTATAACGTATAACGTATAACGTATAATGTATAACGTATAACGTATAACGTATAACGTATAACGTATAACGTATAACGTATAACGTATAACGTACAACGTACAACGTATAACGTCAAACGTATAAGGTATAACGTATAACGTATAACGTATAACGTATAACGTATAACGTATAACGTATAACGCATATCCTAGAACGTATACCGTATAACGTATAACGTATAACGTATAACGTATAACGCATATCCTAGAACGTATACAGTATAACGTATAATGTATAATGTATAACGAATAACGTATAACGTATATCGTATAACGTATAACGCATAATGTATAACGCATATCCTAAAACGTATGCCGTATAACGTATAACGCATAATGTATAACGCATATCCTAAAACGTATGCCGTATAACGTATAACGTATGACGTAGTACGTATAACGTATAACGTATAACGTATAACGTATAACGTATAACGTATAACGTATAACGTATAACGTATAACGTATAACGTATAACGTATAACGTATAACGTATAACGTATAACGTATAACGTATAACGTATAACGTATAACGTATAACGTATAACGTATAACGTATAACGTATAACGTATAACGTATAACGTATAACGTATAACGTATAACGTATAACGTATAACGTATAACGTATAACGTATAACGTATAACGTATAACGTATAACGTATAACGTACAACGTATAACGTATAACGTATAACGTATAACGTATAACGTATAACGTATAACGTATAACGTATAACGTATAACGTATAACGTATAACGTATAGCGTATAACGTATAACGTATAACGTATAACGTATAACGTACAACGTATAACGTACAACGTATAACGTATAACGTATAACGTATAACGTATAACGTATAACGTATAACGTATAACGTATAACGCATATCCTAGAACGTATACCGTATAACGTATAACGTATAACGCATATCCTAGAACGTATACAGTATAACGTATAATGTATAACGAATAACGTATAACGTATAACGTATAACGTATAACGCATAATGTATAACGTATAACGCATATCATAGAACGTATACCGTATAACGTATAATGTATAACGTATAACGAATAATGTATAACGTATAACGTATAACGTACAACGTACAACGTATAACGTATAACGTATAACGTATAACGTATAACGTATAACGTATAACGTATAACGTAGAACGTAGAACGTATAAATAATAACGTATAATGTATAACGTATATCGTATAACGTATAACGTATAACGTATAGCGTATAACGTATAACGTATAACGTATAACGCATATCATAGAACGTATACCGTATAACGTATAATGTATAACGTATAACGAATAATGTATAACGTATAACGTATAACGTACAACGTACAACGTATAACGTAAAACGTATAAGGTATACCGTATAACGTATAACGTATAACGTATAACGTATAACGTATAACGTATAACGTATAACGTATAACGTATAACGTATAACGTATAACGTATAACGTATAACGTATAACGTATAACGTATAACGTATAACGTATAACGTATAACGTATAACGTATAACGTATAACGTATAACGTATAACGTATAACGTATAACGTATAACGTATAACGTATAACGTATAACGTATAACGTATAACGTATAACGTATAACGTATAACGTATAACGTATAACGTATAACGTATAACGTATAACGTATAACGTATAACGTATAACGTATAACGTATAACGTATAACGTAGAACGTAGAACGTATAAATAATAACGTATAACGTATAACGTATATCGTATAACGTATAACGTATAACGTATAGCGTATAACGTATAACGTATAACGTATAACGCATATCATAGAACGTATACCGTATAACGTATAATGTATAACGTATAACGAATAATGTATAACGTATAACGTATAACGTACAACGTACAACGTATAACGTAAAACGTATAAGGTATAACGTATAACGTATAACGTATAACGTATAACGTATAACGTATAACGTATAACGTATAACGTATAACGCATATCCTAGAACGTATACCGTATAACGTATAACGTATAACGCATATCCTAGAACGTATACAGTATAACGTATAATGTATAACGAATAACGTATAACGTATAACGTATAACGTATAACGCATAATGTATAACGCATATCCTAAAACGTATGCCGTATAACGTATAACGCATAATGTATAACGCATATCCTAAAACGTATGCCGTATCACGTATAACGTATGACGTAGAACGTATAACGTATAACGTATAACGTATAACGTATAACGTATAACGTATAACGTATAACGTATAACGTAGAACGTATAACGTATAACGTATAACGTATAACGTATAATGTATAACGTATAACGTATAACGTATAACGTATAACGTATAACGTATAACGTATAACGTATAACGTACAACGTACAACGTATAACGTCAAACGTATAAGGTATAACGTATAACGTATAACGTATAACGTATAACGTATAACGTATAACGTATAACGTATAACGCATATCCTAGAACGTATACCGTATAACGTATAACGTATAACGTATAACGTATA
The DNA here is from genome assembly GCF_051014685.1 of Ptiloglossa arizonensis. Lineage (NCBI taxonomy): Eukaryota > Metazoa > Arthropoda > Insecta > Hymenoptera > Colletidae > Ptiloglossa > Ptiloglossa arizonensis. The sequence goes on from NC_135057.1 coordinate 575,079, forward strand.
ACGCATATCCTAGAACGTATACAGTATAACGTATAATGTATAATGTATAACGAATAACGTATAACGTATATCGTATAACGTATAACGCATAATGTATAACGCATATCCTAAAACGTATGCCGTATAACGTATAACGCATAATGTATAACGCATATCCTAAAACGTATGCCGTATAACGTATAACGTATGACGTAGAACGTATAACGTATAACGTATAACGTATAACGTATAACGTATAACGTATAACGTATAACGTATAACGTATAACGTATAACGTATAACGTATAACGTATAACGTATAACGTATAACGTATAACGTATAACGTATAACGTATAACGTATAACGTATAACGTATAACGTATAACGTATAACGTATAACGTATAACGTATAACGTATAACGTATAACGTATAACGTATAACGTATAACGTAGAACGTAGAACGTATAAATAATAACGTATAACGTATAACGTATATCGTATAACGTATAACGTATAACGTATAGCGTATAACGTATAACGTATAACGTATAACGCATATCATAGAACGTATACCGTATAACGTATAATGTATAACGTATAACGAATAATGTATAACGTATAACGTATAACGTACAACGTACAACGTATAACGTAAAACGTATAAGGTATAACGTATAACGTATAACGTATAACGTATAACGTATAACGTATAACGTATAACGTATAACGTAAAACGTATAACGCATATCCTAGAACGTATACCGTATAACGTATAACGTATAACGCATATCCTAGAACGTATACAGTATAACGTATAATGTATAACGAATAACGTATAACGTATAACGTATAACGTATAACGCATAATGTATAACGCATATCCTAAAACGTATGCCGTATAACGTATAACGCATAATGTATAACGCATATCCTAAAACGTATGCCGTATCACGTATAACGTATGACGTAGAACGTATAACGTATAACGTATAACGTATAACGTATAACGTATAACGTATAACGTATAACGTATAACGTAGAACGTATAACGTATAACGTATAACGTATAACGTATAATGTATAACGTATAACGTATAACGTATAACGTATAACGTATAACGTATAACGTATAACGTATAACGTACAACGTACAACGTATAACGTCAAACGTATAAGGTATAACGTATAACGTATAACGTATAACGTATAACGTATAACGTATAACGTATAACGCATATCCCAGAACGTATACCGTATAACGTATAACGTATAACGTATAACGTATAACGCATATCCTAGAACGTATACAGTATAACGTATAATGTATAATGTATAACGAATAACGTATAACGTATATCGTATAACGTATAACGCATAATGTATAACGCATATCCTAAAACGTATGCCGTATAACGTATAACGCATAATGTATAACGCATATCCTAAAACGTATGCCGTATAACGTATAACGTATGACGTAGTACGTATAACGTATAACGTATAACGTATAACGTATAACGTATAACGTATAACGTATAACGTATAACGTATAACGTATAACGTATAACGTATAACGTATAACGTATAACGTATAACGTATAACGTATAACGTATAACGTATAACGTATAACGTATAACGTATAACGTATAACGTAGAACGTAGAACGTATAACGTATAACGTGTAACGTATAACGTATAACGTATAACGTATAACGTTTAACGTATAACGTATAACGCATATCATAGAACATTTACAGTATATCGTATAATGTATAACGAATAACGTATATCGTATATCGTATAACGTATAACGTATAACGTATAACGTACAACGTATAACGTAAAACGTATAACGTATAACGTGTAACGTATAACGTGTAACGTATAACGTATAAGGTATAACGTATAACGTATAACGTATAACGTGTAACGCCTAACGTATAACGTGTAACGTACAACGTATAACGTAGAACGTATAACGTATAACGTGTAACGTATAACGTATAACGTATAACGTATCACGTATAACGTTTAACGTATAACGTATAACGCATATCATAGAACATTTACAGTATATCGTATAATGTATAACGAATAACGTATATCGTATATCGTATAACGTATAACGTATAACGTATAACGTACAACGTATAACGTAAAACGTATAACGTATAACGTGTAACGTATAACGTGTAACGTATAACGTATAACGTATAACGTATAACGTAGAACGTAGAACGTAGAACGTATAAATAATAACGTATAACGTATAACGTATATCGTATAACGTGTAACGTATAACGTATAACGTATAACGTATAACGTATAACGTATAACGTATAACGTATAACGTATAACGTATAACGTATAACGTATAACGTATAACGTATAACGTATAACGTATAACGTATAACGTATAACGTATAACGTATAACGTATAACGTATGACGTATAACGTATAACGTATAACGTATAACGTAGAACGTAGAACGTAGAACGTATAAATAATAACGTATAACGTATAACGTATATCGTATAACGTGTAACGTATAACGTATAACGTATAACGTATAACGTATAACGTATAACGTATAACGTATAACGTATAACGTATAACGTATAACGTATAACGTATAACGTATAACGTATAACGTATAACGTATAACGTATAACGTATAACGTATAACGTATAACGTATAACGTATAACGTATAACGTATAACGTATAACGCATATCCTAGAACGTATACCGTATAACGTATAACGTATAACGCATATCCTAGAACGTATACAGTATAACGTATAATGTATAACGAATAACGTATAACGTATAACGTATAACGTATAACGCATAATGTATAACGCATATCCTAAAACGTATGCCGTATAACGTATAACGCATAATGTATAACGCATATCCTAAAACGTATGCCGTATAACGTATAACGCATAATGTATAACGCATATCCTAAAACGTATGCCGTATAACGTATAACGTATGACGTAGAACGTATAACGTATAACGTATAACGTATAACGTATAACGTATAACGTATAACGTATAACGTATAACGTATAACGTATAACGTATAACGTATAACGTATAACGTATGACGTATAACGTATAATGTATGAAGTATAACGTATAACGTATAACGTATAACGTATAACGTATAACGTATAACGTATAACGTATAACGTATAACGTATAACGTATAACGTATAACGTATAACGTATAACGTATAAGGTATAACGTATAACGTATAACGTATAACGTGTAACGCCTAACGTATAACGTGTAACGTACAACGTATAACGTAGAACGTATAACGTATAACGTGTAACGTATAACGTATAACGTATAACGTATCACGTATAACGTTTAACGTATAACGTATAACGCATATCATAGAACATTTACAGTATATCGTATAAGGTATAACGAATAACGTATATCGTATATCGTATAACGTATAACGTATAACGTATAACGTACAACGTATAACGTAAAACGCATAACGTATAACGTGTAACGTATAACGTGTAACATATATCGTATAACGTATAACGTATAACGTATAACGTATAACATATAACGCATAATGTATAACGCATATCCTAAAACGTATGCCGTATAACGTATAACGTATAACGTATAACGTATAACGTATAACGTATAACGTATAACGTATAACGTATAACGTATAACGTATAACGTATAACGTATAACGTATAACGTATAACGTATAACGTATAACGTATAACGTATAACGTAGAACGTATAAATAATAACGTATAACGTATAACGTATAACGTATAACGTATAACGTATAACGTATAACGTATAACGTATAACGTATAACGTATAACGTATAACGTATAACGTATAACGTATAACGTATAACGTATAACGTATAACGTATAACGTATAACGTATAACGTATAACGTATGACGTATAACGTATAACGTATAACGTATAACGTAGAACGTAGAACGTAGAACGTATAAATAATAACGTATAACGTATAACGTATATCGTATAACGTATAACGTATAACGTATAGCGTATAACGTATAACGTATAACGTATAACGCATATCATAGAACGTATACCGTATAACGTATAATGTATAACGTATAACGAATAATGTATAACGTATAACGTATAACGTACAACGTACAACGTACAACGTATAACGTAAAACGTATAAGGTATAACGTATAACGTAGAACGTATAACGTATAACGTATAACGTATAACGTAACACGTATAACGTATAACGCATATCCTAGAACGTATACCGTATAACGTATAACGTATAACGCATATCCTAGAACGTATACAGTATAACGTATAATGTATAATGTATAACGAATAACGTATAACGTATACCGTATAACGTATAACGCATAATGTATAACGCATATCCTAAAACGTATGCCGTATAACGTATAACGCATAATGTATAACGCATATCCTAAAACGTATGCCGTATAACGTATAACGTATGACGTAGTACGTATAACGTATAACGTATGACGTAGTACGTATAACGTATAACGTATAACGTATAACGTATAACGTATAACGTATAACGTATAACGTATAACGTATAACGTATAACGTATAACGTATAACGTATAACGTATAACGTATAACGTATAACGTATAACGTATAACGTATAACGTATAACGTATAACGTATAACGTATAACGTATAACGTATAACGTATAACGTATAACGTATAACGTATAACGTATAACGTATAACGTATAACGTATAACGTATAACGTATAACGTATAACGTATAACGCATAACGCATAATGTATAACGCATATCCTAAAACGTATGCCGTATAACGTATAACGTATAACGTATAACGTATAACGTATAACGTATAACGTATAACGTATAACGTATAAAGTATAACGTATAACGTATAACGTATAACGTATAACGTAGAACGTATAAATAATAACGTATAACGTATAACGTATAACGTATAACGTATAACGTATAACGTATAACGTATAACGTATAACGTATAACGTATAACGTATAACGTATAACGTATAACGTATAACGTATAACGTATAACGTATAACGTATAACGTATAACGTATAACGTATAACGTATAACGTATAACGTATAACGTATAACGTATAACGTATAACGTATAACGTATAACGTATAACGTATAACGTATAAGGTATAACGTATAACGTATGACGCATAACGTATAGCGTATAACGTATAACTTATATCGTATAACGTATAACGGACAACGTATAACGTATAACGTATAACGTATCACGTATAACGTTTAACGTATAACGTATAACGCATATCATAGAACATTTACAGTATATCGTATAATGTATAACGAATAACGTATATCGTATATCGTATAAAGTATAACGTATAACGTATAACGTATAACGTATAACGTATAACGTATAACGTATAACGTATAACGTATAACGTATAACGTATAACGTATAACGTATAAGGTATAACGTATAACGTATGACGCATAACGTATAGCGTATAACGTATAACTTATATCGTATAACGTATAACGGACAACGTATAACGTATAACGTATAACGTATCACGTATAACGTATAACGTATAACGTTTAACGTATAACGTATAACGTATAACGTATAGCGTATAACGTTATTGCGTATAACGTATAACGTATAACGTATAACGTATAACGTATAACGTATAACGTATAACGTATAACGTATAACGTATAACGTATAACGTATAACGTATAACGTATAACGTATAACGAATAACGTATAACGTATAACGTATAACGTATAACGTATAACGTATAACGTATAACGTATAACGTATAACGTATAACGTATAACGTATAACGTATAACGTATAACGTATAACGTATAACGTATAACGTATAGCGTATAACGTATAACTTATATCGTATAACGTATAACGGACAACGTATAACGTATAACGTATAACGTATAACGTATAACGTATAACGTATGTCGTATAACGTATAACGTATAACGTATAACGTATAACGTATAACGTATAACGTATAACGTGCAACGTATAACGTATAACGTATAAGGTCTAACGTATAACGTATAACGTATAACGTGTAACGCCTAACGTATAACGTGTAACGTACAACGTATAACGTAGAACGTATAACGTATAACGTGTAACGTATAACGTATAACGTATAACGTATAACGTATAACGTATAACGTATAACGTATAACGTATAACGTATAACGTATAACGTATAACGTATAACGTATAACGTATAACGTATAACGTATAACGTATAACGTATAACGTATAACGTATAACGTATAACGTATAACGTATAACGTATAACGTATAACGTATAACGTATAACGTATAACGTATAACGTATAACGTATAACGTATAACGTATAACGTATAGCGTATAACGTATAACTTATATCGTATAACGTATAACGGACAACGTATAACGTATAACGTATAACGTATAACGTATAACGTATAACGTATAACGTATAACGTATAACGTATAACGTATAACGTATAACGTATAACGTATAACGTATAACGTATAACGTATAACGTATAACGTATAACGTATAACGTATAACGTATAACGTATAACGTATAACGTATAACGTATAACGCATAACGCATAATGTATAACGCATATCCTAAAACGTATGCCGTATAACGTATAACGTATAACGTATAACGTATAACGTATAACGTATAACGTATAACGTATAACGTATAAAGTATAACGTATAACGTATAACGTATAACGTATAACGTATAACGTATAACGTAGAACGTATAAATAATAACGTATAACGTATAACGTATAACGTATAACGTATAACGTATGACGTATAACGTATAACGTATAACGTATAACGTATAACGTATAACGTATAACGTATAACGTATAACGTATAACGTATAACGTATAACGTACAACGTACAACGTATAACGTAAAACGTATAAGGTATAACGTATAACGTATAACGTATAACGTATAACGTATAACGTATAACGTATAACGTATAACGTATAACGCATATCCTAGAACGTATACCGTATAACGTATAACGTATAACGCATATCCTAGAACGTATACAGTATAACGTATAATGTATAATGTATAACGAATAACGTATAACGTATATCGTATAACGTATAACGCATAATGTATAACGCATATCCTAAAACGTATGCCGTATAACGTATAACGCATAATGTATAACGCATATCCTAAAACGCATGCCGTATAACGTATAACGTATGACGTAGTACGTATAACGTATAACGTATAACGTATAACGTATAACGTATAACGTACAACGTACAACGTATAACGTAAAACGTATAAGGTATAACGTATAACGTATAACGTATAACGTATAACGTATAACGTATAACGTATAACGTATAACGTATAACGCATATCCTAGAACGTATACCGTATAACGTATAACGTATAACGCATATCCTAGAACGTATACAGTATAACGTATAATGTATAATGTATAACGAATAACGTATAACGTATATCGTATAACGTATAACGCATAATGTATAACGCATATCCTAAAACGTATGCCGTATAACGTATAACGCATAATGTATAACGCATATCCTAAAACGTATGCCGTATAACGTATAACGTATGACGTAGTACGTATAACGTATAACGTATAACGTATAACGTATAACGTATAACGTATAACGTATAACGTATAACGTATAACGTATAACGTGTAACGTATAACGTGTAACGTATAACGTGTAACGTATAACGTATAACGTATAACGTATAACGTATAACGTATAACGTATAACGTATAACGTATAACGTATAACGTATAACGTATAACGTATAACGTACAACGTATAACGTATAACGTATAACGTATAACGTATAACGTATAACGTATAACGTATAACGTATAACATATAACGTATAAGGTATAACGTATAACGTATGACGCATAACGTATAGCGTATAACGTATAACTTATATCGTATAACGTATAACGGACAACGTATAACGTATAACGTATAACGTATCACGTATAACGTTTAACGTATAACGTATAACGCATATCATAGAACATTTACAGTATATCGTATAATGTATAACGAATAACGTATATCGTATATCGTATAAAGTATAACGTATAACGTATAACGTACAACGTATAACGTAAAACGTATAACGTATAACGTGTAACGTATAACGTGTAACGTATAACGTATAACGTACAACGTATAACGTATAACGTATAACGCATAATGTATAACGCATATCCTAAAACGTATACCGTATAACGTATAACGTATAACGTATAACGTATAACGTATAACGTATAACGTATAACGTATAACGTATAACGTAGAACGTATAACGTATAACGTATAACGTATAAAGTATAACGTATAACGTATAACGTATAACGTATAACGTATAACGTATAACGTATAACGTATAACGTATAACGTATAACGTATAACGTATAACGTATAACGTATAACGTATAACGTAAAACGTATAACGTATAACGCATAACGTACAATGTATAACGAATAACGTAAAACGTATAACGTATAACGTATAACGTATAACGTATAACGTATAACGTATAACGTATAACGTATAACGTATAACGTATAACGTATAACGTATAACGTATAACGAATAACGTATAACGTATAACGTATAACGTATAACGTATAACGTATAACGTATAACGTATAACGTATAACGTATAACGTATAACGTATAACGTAAAACGTATAACGTATAACGTATAACGTATAACGTATAACGTATAGCGTATAACGTATAACTTATATCGTATAACGTATAACGGACAACGTATAACGTATAACGTATAACGTGTAACGTATAACGTATAACGCATATCATAGAACATTTACAGTATATCGTATAATGTATAACGAATAACGTATATCGTATATCGTATAACGTATAACGTATAACGTATAACGTACAACGTATAACGTAAAACGTATAACGTATAACGTGTAACGTATAACGTGTAACGTATAACGTATAACGTATAACGTATAACGTAGAACGTAGAACGTAGAACGTATAAATAATAACGTATAACGTATAACGTATATCGTATAACGTGTAACGTATAACGTATAACGTATAACGTATAACGTATAACGTATAACGTATAACGTATAACGTATAACGTATAACGTATAACGTATAACGTATAACGTATAACGTATAACGTATAACGTATAACGTATAACGTATAACGTATAACGTATAACGTATGACGTATAACGTATAACGTATAACGTATAACGTAGAACGTAGAACGTAGAACGTATAAATAATAACGTATAACGTATAACGTATATCGTATAACGTGTAACGTATAACGTATAACGTATAACGTATAACGTATAACGTATAACGTATAACGTATAACGTATAACGTATAACGTATAACGTATAACGTATAACGTATAACGTATAACGTATAACGTATAACGTATAACGTATAACGTATAACGTATAACGTATAACGTATAACGTATAACGTATAACGCATATCCTAGAACGTATACCGTATAACGTATAACGTATAACGCATATCCTAGAACGTATACAGTATAACGTATAATGTATAACGAATAACGTATAACGTATAACGTATAACGTATAACGCATAATGTATAACGCATATCCTAAAACGTATGCCGTATAACGTATAACGCATAATGTATAACGCATATCCTAAAACGTATGCCGTATAACGTATAACGCATAATGTATAACGCATATCCTAAAACGTATGCCGTATAACGTATAACGTATGACGTAGAACGTATAACGTATAACGTATAACGTATAACGTATAACGTATAACGTATAACGTATAACGTATAACGTATAACGTATAACGTATAACGTATAACGTATAACGTATAACGTATAACGTATAATGTATGAAGTATAACGTATAACGTATAACGTATAACGTATAACGTATAACGTATAACGTATAACGTATAACGTATAACGTATAACGTATAACGTATAACGTATAACGTATAACGTATAAGGTATAACGTATAACGTATAACGTATAACGTGTAACGCCTAACGTATAACGTGTAACGTACAACGTATAACGTAGAACGTATAACGTATAACGTGTAACGTATAACGTATAACGTATAACGTATCACGTATAACGTTTAACGTATAACGTATAACGCATATCATAGAACATTTACAGTATATCGTATAAGGTATAACGAATAACGTATATCGTATATCGTATAACGTATAACGTATAACGTATAACGTACAACGTATAACGTAAAACGCATAACGTATAACGTGTAACGTATAACGTGTAACATATATCGTATAACGTATAACGTATAACGTATAACGTATAACATATAACGCATAATGTATAACGCATATCCTAAAACGTATGCCGTATAACGTATAACGTATAACGTATAACGTATAACGTATAACGTATAACGTATAACGTATAACGTATAACGTATAACGTATAACGTATAACGTATAACGTATAACGTATAACGTATAACGTATAACGTATAACGTATAACGTAGAACGTATAAATAATAACGTATAACGTATAACGTATAACGTATAACGTATAACGTATAACGTATAACGTATAACGTATAACGTATAACGTATAACGTATAACGTATAACGTATAACGTATAACGTATAACGTATAACGTATAACGTATAACGTATGACGTATAACGTATAACGTATAACGTATAACGTAGAACGTAGAACGTAGAACGTATAAATAATAACGTATAACGTATAACGTATATCGTATAACGTATAACGTATAACGTATAGCGTATAACGTATAACGTATAACGTATAACGCATATCATAGAACGTATACCGTATAACGTATAATGTATAACGTATAACGAATAATGTATAACGTATAACGTATAACGTACAACGTACAACGTACAACGTATAACGTAAAACGTATAAGGTATAACGTATAACGTAGAACGTATAACGTATAACGTATAACGTATAACGTAACACGTATAACGTATAACGCATATCCTAGAACGTATACCGTATAACGTATAACGTATAACGCATATCCTAGAACGTATACAGTATAACGTATAATGTATAATGTATAACGAATAACGTATAACGTATACCGTATAACGTATAACGCATAATGTATAACGCATATCCTAAAACGTATGCCGTATAACGTATAACGCATAATGTATAACGCATATCCTAAAACGTATGCCGTATAACGTATAACGTATGACGTAGTACGTATAACGTATAACGTATGACGTAGTACGTATAACGTATAACGTATAACGTATAACGTATAACGTATAACGTATAACGTATAACGTATAACGTATAACGTATAACGTATAACGTATAACGTATAACGTATAACGTATAACGTATAACGTATAACGTATAACGTATAACGTATAACGTATAACGTATAACGTATAACGTATAACGTATAACGTATAACGTATAACGTATAACGTATAACGTATAACGTATAACGTATAACGTATAACGTATAACGTATAACGTATAACGTATAACGTATAACGTATAACGTATAACGCATAACGCATAATGTATAACGCATATCCTAAAACGTATGCCGTATAACGTATAACGTATAACGTATAACGTATAACGTATAACGTATAACGTATAACGTATAACGTATAAAGTATAACGTATAACGTATAACGTATAACGTATAACGTAGAACGTATAAATAATAACGTATAACGTATAACGTATAACGTATAACGTATAACGTATAACGTATAACGTATAACGTATAACGTATAACGTATAACGTATAACGTATAACGTATAACGTATAACGTATAACGTATAACGTATAACGTAAAACGTATAACGTATAACGTACAACGTACAACGTATAACGTAAAACGTATAAGGTATAACGTATAACGTATAACGTATAACGTATAACGTATAACGTATAACGTATAACGTATAACGTATAACGCATATCCTAGAACGTATACCGTATAACGTATAACGTATAACGCATATCCTAGAACGTATACAGTATAACGTATAATGTATAATGTATAACGAATAACGTATAACGTATATCGTATAACGTATAACGCATAATGTATAACGCATATCCTAAAACGTATGCCGTATAACGTATAACGCATAATGTATAACGCATATCCTAAAACGTATGCCGTATAACGTATAACGTATGACGTAGTACGTATAACGTATAACGTATAACGTATAACGTATAACGTATAACGTATAACGTATAACGAATAACGTATAACGTGTAACGTATAACGTGTAACGTATAACGTGTAACGTATAACGTGTAACGTATAACGTATAACGTATAACGTATAACGTATAACGTATAACGTATAACGTATAACGTATAACGTATAACGTATAACGTATAACGTATAACGTATAACGTATAACGTATAACGTATAACGTATAACGTATAACGTATAACGTATAACGTATAAGGTATAACGTATAACGTATGACGCATAACGTATAGCGTATAACGTATAACTTATATCGTATAACGTATAACGGACAACGTATAACGTATAACGTATAACGTATCACGTATAACGTTTAACGTATAACGTATAACGCATATCATAGAACATTTACAGTATATCGTATAATGTATAACGAATAACGTATATCGTATATCGTATAAAGTATAACGTATAACGTATAACGTACAACGTATAACGTAAAACGTATAACGTATAACGTGTAACGTATAACGTGTAACGTATAACGTATAACGTATAACGTATAACGTATAACGTATAACGCATAATGTATAACGCATATCCTAAAACGTATACCGTATAACGTATAACGTATAACGTATAACGTATAACGTATAACGTATAACGTATAACGTATAACGTATAACGTATAACGTATAACGTATAACGTATAACGTATAACGTATAACGTATAACGTATAACGTTTAACGTATAACGTATAACGTATAACGTATAACGTATAACGTATAACGTATAACGTATAACGTATAACGTATAACGTATAACGTATAACGTATAACGTTTAACGTATAACGTATAACGTATAACGTATAACGTATAACGTATAAAGTATAACGTATAACGTATAACGTATAACGTATAACGTATAACGTATAACGTATAACGTATAACGTAAAACGTATAACGTATAACGCATAACGTACAATGTATAACGAATAACGTATAACGTATAACGTATAACGTATAACGTATAACGTATAACGTATAACGTATAACGTATAACGTATAACGTATAACGTTTAACGTATAACGTATAACGTATAACGTATAACGTATAACGTATAACGTATAACGTATAACGTATAACGTATAACGTATAACGAATAACGTATAACGTATAACGTATAACGTATAACGTATAACGTATAACGTATAACGTATAACGTATAACGTATAACGTATAACGTATAACGTATAACGTATAACGTATAACGTATAACGTATAACGTATAGCGTATAACGTATAACTTATATCGTATAACGTATAACGGACAACGTATAACGTATAACGTATAACGTATAACGTATAACGTATAACGTATGTCGTATAACGTATAACGTATAACGTATAACGTATAACGTATAACGTATAACGTATAACGTGCAACGTATAACGTATAACGTATAAGGTCTAACGTATAACGTATAACGTATAACGTGTAACGCCTAACGTATAACGTGTAACGTACAACGTATAACGTAGAACGTATAACGTATAACGTGTAACGTATAACGTATAACGTATAACGTATAACGTATAACGTATAACGTATAACGTATAACGTATAACGTATAACGTATAACGTATAACGTATAACGTATAACGTATAACGTATAACGTATAACGTATAACGTATAACGTATAACGTATAACGTATAACGTATAACGTATAACGTATAACGTATAACGTATAACGTATAACGTATAACGTATAACGTATAACGTATAACGTATAACGTATAACGTATAACGTATAGCGTATAACGTATAACTTATATCGTATAACGTATAACGGACAACGTATAACGTATAACGTATAACGTATAACGTATAACGTATAACGTATAACGTATAACGTATAACGTATAACGTATAACGTATAACGTATAACGTATAACGTATAACGTATAACGTATAACGTATAACGTATAACGTATAACGTATAACGTATAACGTATAACGTATAACGTATAACGCATAACGCATAATGTATAACGCATATCCTAAAACGTATGCCGTATAACGTATAACGTATAACGTATAACGTATAACGTATAACGTATAACGTATAACGTATAACGTATAAAGTATAACGTATAACGTATAACGTATAACGTATAACGTATAACGTATAACGTAGAACGTATAAATAATAACGTATAACGTATAACGTATAACGTATAACGTATAACGTATGACGTATAACGTATAACGTATAACGTATAACGTATAACGTATAACGTATAACGTATAACGTATAACGTATAACGTATAACGTATAACGTACAACGTACAACGTATAACGTAAAACGTATAAGGTATAACGCATAACGCATAATGTATAACGCATATCCTAAAACGTATGCCGTATAACGTATAACGTATAACGTATAACGTATAACGTATAACGTATAACGTATAACGTATAACGTATAACGTATAAAGTATAACGTATAACGTATAACGTATAACGTATAACGTATAACGTATAACGTAGAACGTATAAATAATAACGTATAACGTATAACGTATAACGTATAACGTATAACGTATGACGTATAACGTATAACGTATAACGTATAACGTATAACGTATAACGTATAACGTATAACGTATAACGTATAACGTATAACGTATAACGTATAACGTACAACGTACAACGTATAACGTAAAACGTATAAGGTATAACGTATAACGTATAACGTATAACGTATAACGTATAACGTATAACGTATAACGTATAACGTATAACGCATATCCTAGAACGTATACCGTATAACGTATAACGTATAACGCATATCCTAGAACGTATACAGTATAACGTATAATGTATAATGTATAACGAATAACGTATAACGTATATCGTATAACGTATAACGCATAATGTATAACGCATATCCTAAAACGTATGCCGTATAACGTATAACGCATAATGTATAACGCATATCCTAAAACGTATGCCGTATAACGTATAACGTATGACGTAGTACGTATAACGTATAACGTATAACGTATAACGTATAACGTATAACGTATAACGTATAACGTATAACGTATAACGTATAACGTATAACGTATAACGTGTAACGTATAACGTGTAACGTATAACGTGTAACGTATAACGTATAACGTATAACGTATAACGTATAACGTATAACGTATAACGTATAACGTATAACGTATAACGTATAACGTATAACGTATAACGTACAACGTATAACGTATAACGTATAACGTATAACGTATAACGTATAACGTATAACGTATAACGTATAACGTATAACGTATAAGGTATAACGTATAACGTATGACGCATAACGTATAGCGTATAACGTATAACTTATATCGTATAACGTATAACGGACAACGTATAACGTATAACGTATAACGTATCACGTATAACGTTTAACGTATAACGTATAACGCATATCATAGAACATTTACAGTATATCGTATAATGTATAACGAATAACGTATATCGTATATCGTATAAAGTATAACGTATAACGTATAACGTACAACGTATAACGTAAAACGTATAACGTATAACGTGTAACGTATAACGTGTAACGTATAACGTATAACGTACAACGTATAACGTATAACGTATAACGCATAATGTATAACGCATATCCTAAAACGTATACCGTATAACGTATAACGTATAACGTATAACGTATAACGTATAACGTATAACGTATAACGTATAACGTATAACGTATAACGTATAACGTATAACGTATAACGTATAACGTATAACGTATAACGTATAACGTATAACGTATAACGTAGAACGTATAAATAATAACGTATAACGTATAACGTATAACGTATAACGTATAAAGTATAACGTATAACGTATAACGTATAACGTATAACGTATAACGTATAACGTATAACGTATAACGTATAACGTATAACGTATAACGTATAACGTATAACGTATAACGTATAACGTATAACGTAAAACGTATAACGTATAACGCATAACGTACAATGTATAACGAATAACGTATAACGTATAACGTATAACGTATAACGTATAACGTATAACGTATAACGTATAACGTATAACGTATATCGATTAACGTATAACGTATAACGTATAACGTATAACGTATAACGTATAACGTATAACGTATAACGTATAACGTATAACGTATAACGTTTAACGTATAACGTATAACGTATAACGTACAGCGTATAACGTTATTGCGTATAACGTATAACGTATAACGTATAACGTATAACGTATAACGTATAACGTATAACGTATAACGTATAACGTATAACGTATAACGTATAACGTATAACGTATAACGAATAACGTATAACGTATAACGTATAACGTATAACGTATAACGTATAACGTATAACGTATAACGTATAACGTATAACGTATAACGTAAAACGTATAACGTATAACGTATAACGTATAACGTATAACGTATAGCGTATAACGTATAACTTATATCGTATAACGTATAACGGACAACGTATAACGTATAACGTATAACGTATAACGTATAACGTATAACGTATAACGTATAACGTATAACGTATAACGTATAACGTATAACGTATAACGTATAACGTATAACGTATAACGTATAACGTGCAACGTATAACGTATAACGTATAAGGTCTAACGTATAACGTATAACGTATAACGTGTAACGCCTAACGTATAACGTGTAACGTACAACGTATAACGTAGAACGTATAACGTATAACGTGTAACGTATAACGTATAACGTATAACGTATAACGTATAACGTATAACGTATAACGTATAACGTATAACGTATAACGTATAACGTATAACGTATAACGTATAACGTATAACGTATAACGTATAACGTATAACGTATAACGTATAACGTATAACGTATAACGTATAACGTATAACGTATAACGTATAACGTATAACGTATAACGTATAACGTATAACGTATAACGTATAACGTATAACGTATAACGTATAACGTATAACGTATAACGTATAACGTATAACGTATAACGTATAACGTATAACGTATAACGTATAACGTATAACGTATAACGTATAACGTATAACGTGTAACGTATAACGTGTAACGTATAACGTGTAACGTATAACGTATAACGTATAACGTATAACGTATAACGTATAACGTATAACGTATAACGTATAACGTATAACGTATAACGTATAACGTATAACGTATAACGTATAACGTATAACGTATAACGTATAACGTATAACGTATAACGTATAACGTATAACGTATAACGTATAACGTATAAGGTATAACGTATAACGTATGACGCATAACGTATAGCGTATAACGTATAACTTATATCGTATAACGTATAACGGACAACGTATAACGTATAACGTATAACGTATCACGTATAACGTTTAACGTATAACGTATAACGCATATCATAGAACATTTACAGTATATCGTATAATGTATAACGAATAACGTATATCGTATATCGTATAAAGTATAACGTATAACGTATAACGTACAACGTATAACGTAAAACGTATAACGTATAACGTGTAACGTATAACGTGTAACGTATAACGTATAACGTATAACGTATAACGTATAACGTATAACGCATAATGTATAACGCATATCCTAAAACGTATACCGTATAACGTATAACGTATAACGTATAACGTATAACGTATAACGTATAACGTATAACGTATAACGTATAACGTATAACGTATAACGTATAACGTATAACGTATAACGTATAACGTATAACGTATAACGTATAACGTATAACGTATAACGTATAACGTATAACGTATAACGTATAACGTATAACGTATAACGTATAACGTATAACGTATAACGTATAACGTATAACGTATAACGTATAACGTATAACGTATAACGTATAACGTATAACGTAGAACGTATAAATAATAACGTATAACGTATAACGTATAACGTATAACGTATAAAGTATAACGTATAACGTATAACGTATAACGTATAACGTATAACGTATAACGTATAACGTATAACGTATAACGTATAACGTATAACGTATAACGTATAACGTATAACGTATAACGTATAACGTATAACGTATAGCGTATAACGTATAACGTATAACGTGTAACGTATAACGTGTAACGTATAACGTATAACGTATAACGTATAACGTATAACGTATAACGTATAACGTATAACGTATAACGTATAACGTATAACGCATAATGTATAACGCATATCCTAAAACGTATACCGTATAACGTATAACGTATAACGTATAACGTATAACGTATAACGTATAACGTATAACGTATAACGTATAACGTATAACGTATAACGTATAACGTATAACGTATAACGTATAACGTATAACGTATAACGTATAACGTATAACGTATAACGTATAACGTAGAACGTATAAATAATAACGTATAACGTATAACGTATAACGTATAACGTATAACGTATAACGTATAACGTATAACGTATAACGTATAACGTATAACGTATAACGTATAACGAATAACGTATAACGTATAACGTATAACGTATAACGTATAACGTATAACGTATAACGTATAACGTATAACGTATAACGTATAACGTATAACGTATAACGTATAACGTATAACGTATAACGTATAACGTATAACGTATAGCGTATAACGTATAACTTATATCGTATAACGTATAACGGACAACGTATAACGTATAACGTATAACGTATAACGTATAACGTATAACGTATAACGTATAACGTATAACGTATAACGTATAACGTATAACGTATAACGTATAACGTATAACGTATAACGTATAACGTGCAACGTATAACGTATAACGTATAAGGTCTAA
Organism: Ptiloglossa arizonensis; assembly: GCF_051014685.1. NCBI lineage: Eukaryota > Metazoa > Arthropoda > Insecta > Hymenoptera > Colletidae > Ptiloglossa > Ptiloglossa arizonensis. The sequence continues at coordinate 594,360 of NC_135057.1, forward strand.
CGTATAACGTATAACGTATAACGTGTAACGCCTAACGTATAACGTGTAACGTACAACGTATAACGTAGAACGTATAACGTATCACGTGTAACGTATAACGTATAACGTATAACGTATAACGTATAACGTATAACGTATAACGTATAACGTATAACGTATAACGTATAACGTATAACGTATAACGTATAACGTATAACGTATAACGTATAACGTATAACGTATAACGTATAACGTATAACGTATAACGTATAACGTATAACGTATAACGTATAACGTATAACGTATAACGTATAACGTATAACGTATAACGTATAACGTATAGCGTATAACGTATAACTTATATCGTATAACGTATAACGGACAACGTATAACGTATAACGTATAACGTATAACGTATAACGTATAACGTATAACGTATAACGTATAACGTATAACGTATAACGTATAACGTATAACGTATAACGTATAACGTATAACGTATAACGTATAACGTATAACGTATAACGTATAACGTATAACGTATAACGTATAACGTATAACGTATAACGCATAACGCATAATGTATAACGCATATCCTAAAACGTATGCCGTATAACGTATAACGTATAACGTATAACGTATAACGTATAACGTATAACGTATAACGTATAACGTATAACGTATAAAGTATAACGTATAACGTATAACGTATAACGTATAACGTAGAACGTATAAATAATAACGTATAACGTATAACGTATAACGTATAACGTATAACGTATAACGTATAACGTATAACGTATAACGTATAACGTATAACGTATAACGTATAACGTATAACGTATAACGTATAACGTACAACGTACAACGTATAACGTAAAACGTATAAGGTATAACGTATAACGTATAACGTATAACGTATAACGTATAACGTATAACGTATAACGTATAACGTATAACGCATATCCTAGAACGTATACCGTATAACGTATAACGTATAACGCATATCCTAGAACGTATACAGTATAACGTATAATGTATAATGTATAACGAATAACGTATAACGTATATCGTATAACGTATAACGCATAATGTATAACGCATATCCTAAAACGTATGCCGTATAACGTATAACGCATAATGTATAACGCATATCCTAAAACGTATGCCGTATAACGTATAACGTATGACGTAGTACGTATAACGTATAACGTATAACGTATAACGTATAACGTATAACGTATAACGTATAACGTATAACGTATAACGTATAACGTGTAACGTATAACGTGTAACGTATAACGTGTAACGTATAACGTATAACGTATAACGTATAACGTATAACGTATAACGTATAACGTATAACGTATAACGTATAACGTATAACGTATAACGTATAACGTATAACGTATAACGTATAACGTATAACGTATAACGTATAACGTATAACGTATAACGTATAACGTATAAGGTATAACGTATAACGTATGACGCATAACGTATAGCGTATAACGTATAACTTATATCGTATAACGTATAACGTATAACGTATAACGTATAACGTATAACGTATAACGTATAACGTATAACGTATAACGTATAACGTATAACGTATAACGTATAACGAATAACGTATAACGTATAACGTATAACGTATAACGTATAACGTATAACGTATAACGTATAACGTATAACGTATAACGTATAACGTATAACGTATAACGTATAACGTATAACGTATAACGTATAACGTATAACGTATAACGTATAACGTATAGCGTATAACGTATAACGTAGAACGTATAACGTATAACGTATAACGTATAACGTATAACGTATAACGTATAACGTATAACGTATAACGTATAACGTATAACGTAGAACGTATAAATAATAACGTATAACGTATAACGTATAACGTATAACGTATAAAGTATAACGTATAACGTATAACGTATAACGTATAACGTATAACGTATAACGTATAACGTATAACGTATAACGTATAACGTATAACGTATAACGTATAACGTATAACGTATAACGTATAACGTATAACGTATAACGTGCAACGTATAACGTATAACGTATAAGGTCTAACGTATAACGTATAACGTATAACGTGTAACGCCTAACGTATAACGTGTAACGTACAACGTATAACGTAGAACGTATAACGTATAACGTGTAACGTATAACGTATAACGTATAACGTATAACGTATAACGTATAACGTATAACGTATAACGTATAACGTATAACGTATAACGTGTAACGTACAACGTATAACGTAGAACGTATAACGTATAACGTATAACGTATAACGTATAACGTATAACGTATAACGTATAACGTATAACGTATAACGTATAACGTATAACGTATAACGTATAACGTATAACGTATAACGTATAACGTATAGCGTATAACGTATAACTTATATCGTATAACGTATAACGGACAACGTATAACGTATAACGTATAACGTATAACGTATAACGTATAACGTATAACGTATAACGTATAACGTATAACGTATAACGTATAACGTATAACGTATAACGTATAACGTATAACGTATAACGTATAACGTACAACGTATAACGTATAACGTATAAGGTATAACGTATAACCTATAACGTATAACGTGTAACGCCTAACGTATAACGTGTAACGTACAACGTATAACGTAGAACGTATAACGTATAACGTGTAACGTATAACGTATAACGTATAACGTATAACGTATAACGTATAACGTATAACGTATAACGTATAACGTATAACGTATAACGTATAACGTATAACGTATAACGTATAACGTATAACGTATAAGGTATAACGTATAACGTATAACGTATAACGTGTAACGCCTAACGTATAACGTGTAACGTACAACGTATAACGTACTACGTATAACGTATAACGTATAACGTATAACGTATAACGTATAACGTATAACGTATAACGTATAACGTATAACGTATAACGTATAACGTATAACGTATAACGTATAACGTATAACGTATAACGTATAACGTATAACGTATAACGTATAACGTATAACGTATAACGTATAACGTATAACGTATAACGTATAACGTATAACGTATAACGAATAACGTATAACGTATAACGTATAACGTATAACGTATAACGTATAACGTATAACGTATAACGTATAACGTATAACGTATAACGTATAACGTATAACGTATAACGTATAACGTATAACGTATAACGTATAACGTATAACGTATAGCGTATAACGTATAACTTATATCGTATAACGTATAACGGACAACGTATAACGTATAACGTATAACGTATAACGTATAACGTATAACGTATAACGTATAACGTATAACGTATAACGTATAACGTATAACGTATAACGTATAACGTATAACGTATAACGTATAACGTATAGCGTATAACGTATAACTTATATCGTATAACGTATAACGGACAACGTATAACGTATAACGTATAACGTATAACGTATTACGTATAACGTATAACGTATAACGTATAACGTATAACGTATAACGTATAACGTATAACGTATAACGTATAACGTATAACGTATAACGTATAACGTATAACGTATAACGTATAACGTATAACGTATAACGTATAACGTATAACGTATAACGTATAACGTATAACGTATAACGTATAACGTATAACGTATAACGTATAACGTATAACGTATAACGTATAACGTATAACGTATAACGTATAACGTATAACGTATAACGTATAACGTATAACGTATAACGTATAACGTATAACGTATAACGTATAACGTATAACGTATAACGTATAACGTATAACGTATAACGTATAACGTATAACGTATAACGTATAACGTATAACGTATAACGTATAACGTATAACGTAAAACGTATAACGTGTAACGCATAACGTACAATGTATAACGAATAACGTATAACGTATAACGTATAACGTATAACGTATAACGTATAACGTATAACGTATAACGCATAATGTATAACGCATATCCTAAAACGTGTACCGTATAACGTATAACGTATAACCTATAACGTATAACGTATAACGTATAACGTATAACGTATAACGTATAACGTATAACGTATAACGTACAACGTATAACGTATAACGTATAAGGTATAACGTATAACGTATAACGTATAACGTATAACGTATAACGTATAACGTATAACGTATAACGTATAACGTATAACGTATAACGTATAACGTATAACGTATAACGTATAACGTATAACGTATAACGTATAACGTATAACGTATAACGTATAACGTATAACGTATAACGTATAACGTATAACGTATAACGTATAACGTATAACGTATAACGTATAACGTATAACGTATAACGTATAACGTATAACGTAAAACGTATAACGTGTAACGCATAACGTACAATGTATAACGAATAACGTATAACGTATAACGTATAACGTATAACGTATAACGTATAACGTATAACGTATAACGCATAATGTATAACGCATATCCTAAAACGTGTACCGTATAACGTATAACGTATAACCTATAACGTATAACGTATAACGTATAACGTATAACGTATAACGTATAACGTATAACGTATAACGTATAACGTACAACGTATAACGTATAACGTATAAGGTATAACGTATAACCTATAACGTATAACGTGTAACGCCTAACGTATAACGTGTAACGTACAACGTATAACGTATAACGTATAACGTATAACGTATAACGTATAACGTATAACGTATAACGTATAACGTATAACGTATAACGTATAACGTATAACGTATAACGTATAGCGTATAACGTATAACTTATATCGTATAACGTATAACGGACAACGTATAACGTATAACGTATAACGTATAACGTATTACGTATAACGTATAACGTATAACGTATAACGTATAACGTATAACGTATAACGTATAACGTATAACGTATAACGTATAAGGTATAACGTATAACGTATAACGTATAACGTATAACGTATAACGTATAACGTATAACGTATAACGTATAACGTATAACGTATAACGTATAACGTATAACGTATAACGTATAACGTATAACGTATAACGTATAACGTATAACGTATAACGTATAACGTATAACGTATAACGTATAACGTATAACGTATAACGTATAACGTATAACGTATAACGTATAACGTATAACGTATAACGTATAACGTATAACGTATAACGTATAACGTATAACGTATAACGTATAACGTATAACGTATAACGTATAACGTATAACGTATAACGTATAACGCATAATGTATAACGCATATCCTAAAACGTATGCCGTATAACGTATAACGTATAACGTATAACGTATAACGTATAACGTATAACGTATAACGTATAACGTATAACGTATAACGTATAACGTATAACGTATAACGTATAACGTAAAACGTATAACGTATAACGTATAACGTATAACGTATAACGTATAACGTATAACGTATAACGTATAACGTATAACGTATAACGTATAACCTATAACGTATAACGTATAACGTATAACGTATAACGTATAACGTATAACGTATAACGTATAACGTATAACGTATAACGTATAACGTATAACGTATAACGTATAACGTAGAACGTATAAATAATAACGTATAACGTATAACGTATAACGTATAACGTATAAAGTATAACGTATAACGTATAACGTATAACGTATAACGTATAACGTATAACGTATAACGTATAACGTATAACGTATAACGTATAACGTATAACGTATAACGTATAACGTATAACGTATAACGTATAACGTATAACGTATAACGTATAACGTATAACGTATAACGTATAACGTAAAACGTATAACGTATAACGCATAACGTACAATGTATAACGAGTAACGTATAACGTATAACGTATAACGTATAACGTATAACGTATAACGTATAACGTATAACGTATAACGTATAACGTATAACGTTTAACGTATAACGTATAACGTATAACGTATAACGTATAACGTATAACGTATAACGTATAACGTATAACGTATAACGTATAACGTATAACGTATAACGTATAGCGTATAACGTATAGCGTATAACGTATAACGTATAACGTATAACGTGTAACGTATAACGTATAACGTTTAACGTATAACGTATAACGTATAACGTATAACGTATAACGTATAACGAATAACGTATAACGTATAACGTATAACGTATAACGTATAACGTATAACGTATAACGTATAACGTATAACGTATAACGTATAACGTATAACGTATAACGTATAACGTATAACGTATAACGTATAACGTATAACGTATAACGTATAACGTATAGCGTATAACGTATAACTTATATCGTATAACGTATAACGGACAACGTATAACGTATAACGTATAACGTATAACGTATAACGTATAACGTATAACGTATAACGTATAACGTATAACGTATAACGTATAACGTATAACGTATAACGTATAACGTATAACGTATAACGTATAACGTATAACGTATAACGTATAACGTATAACGTATAACGTAAAACGTATAACGTATAACGCATAACGTACAATGTATAACGAATAACGTATAACGTATAACGTATAACGTATAACGTATAACGTATAACGTATAACGTATAACGCATAATGTATAACGCATATCCTAAAACGTGTACCGTATAACGTATAACGTATAACCTATAACGTATAACGTATAACGTATAACGTATAACGTATAACGTATAACGTATAACGTATAACGTATAACGTATAACGTATAACGTATAACGTATAACGTAGAACGTAGAACGTATAAATAATAACGTATAACGTATAACGTATAACGTATAACGTATAAAGTATAACGTATAACGTATAACGTATAACGTATAACGTATAACGTATAACGTATAACGTATAACGTATAACGTATAACGTATAACGTATAACGTATAACGTATAACGTATAACGTATAACGTATAACGTATAACGTATAACGTATAACGTATAACGTATAACGTATAACGTAAAACGTATAACGTATAACGCATAACGTACAATGTATAACGAATAACGTATAACGTATAACGTATAACGTATAACGTATAACGTATAACGTATAACGTATAACGTATAACGTATAACGTTTAACGTATAACGTATAACGTATAACGTATAACGTATAACGTATAACGTATAACGTATAACGTATAACGTATAACGTATAACGTATAACGTATAACGTATAGCGTATAACGTATAGCGTATAACGTATAACGTATAACGTATAACGTGTAACGTATAACGTATAACGTTTAACGTATAACGTATAACGTATAACGTATAACGTATAACGTATAACGAATAACGTATAACGTATAACGTATAACGTATAACGTATAACGTATAACGTATAACGTATAACGTATAACGTATAACGTATAACGTATAACGTATAACGTATAACGTATAACGTATAACGTATAACGTATAACGTATAACGTATAACGTATAGCGTATAACGTATAACTTATATCGTATAACGTATAACGGACAACGTATAACGTATAACGTATAACGTATAACGTATAACGTATAACGTATAACGTATAACGTATAACGTATAACGTATAACGTATAACGTATAACGTATAACGTATAACGTATAACGTATAACGTATAACGTATAACGTATAACGTATAACGTATAACGTACAACGTATAACGTATAACGTATAAGGTATAACGTATAACGTATAACGTATAACGTGTAACGCCTAACGTATAACGTGTAACGTACAACGTATAACGTAGAACGTATAACGTATAACGTGTAACGTATAACGTATAACGTATAACGTATAACGTATAACGTATAACGTATAACGTATAACGTATAACGTATAACGTATAACGTATAACGTATAACGTATAAGGTATAACGTATAACGTATAACGTATAACGTGTAACGCCTAACGTATAACGTGTAACGTACAACGTATAACGTATTACGTATAACGTATAACGTATAACGTATAACGTATAACGTATAACGTATAACGTATAACGTATAACGTATAACGTATAACGTATAACGTATAACGTATAACGTATAACGTATAACGTATAACGTATAACGTATAACGTATAACGTATAACGTATAACGTATAACGTATAACGTATAACGTATAACGTATAACGTATAAGGTATAACGTATAACGTATAACGTATAACGTGTAACGCCTAACGTATAACGTGTAACGTACAACGTATAACGTAGAACGTATAACGTATAACGTGTAACGTATAACGTATAACGTATAACGTATCACGTATAACGTTTAACGTATAACGTATAACGCATATCATAGAACATTTACAGTATATCGTATAATGTATAACGTATAACGTATATCGTATATCGTATAAAGTATAACGTATAACGTATAACGTATAACGTATAACGTGTAACGCCTAACGTATAACGTGTAACGTACAACGTATAACGTAGAACGTATAACGTATAACGTGTCACGTATAACGTATAACGTATAACGTATAACGTATAACGTATAACGTATAACGTATAACGTATAACGTATAACGTATAACGTATAACGTATAACGTATAACGTATAACGTATAACGTATAACGTATAACGTATAAGGTATAACGTATAACGTATAACGTATAACGTATAACGTATAACGTATAACGTATAACGTATAACGTATAACGCATATCCTAGAACGTATACCGTATAACGTATAACGTATAACGCATATCCTAGAACGTATACAGTATAACGTATAATGTATAATGTATAACGAATAACGTATAACGTATATCGTATAACGTATAACGCATAATGTATAACGCATATCCTAAAACGTATGCCGTATAACGTATAACGCATAATGTATAACGCATATCCTAAAACGTATGCCGTATAACGTATAACGTATGACGTAGTACGTATAACGTATAACGTATAACGTATAACGTATAACGTATAACGTATAACGTATAACGTATAACGTATAACGTGTAACGTGTAACGTATAACGTGTAACGTATAACGTGTAACGTATAACGTATAACGTATAACGTATAACGTATAACGTATAACGTATAACGTATAACGTATAACGTATAACGTAGAACGTATAAATAATAACGTATAACGTATAACGTATAACGTATAACGTATAAAGTATAACGTATAACGTATAACGTATAACGTATAACGTATAACGTATAACGTATAACGTTTAACGTATAACGTATAACGTATAACGTATAACGTATAACGTATAACGTATAACGTATAACGTATAACGTATAACGTATAGCGTATAACGTATAACTTATATCGTATAACGTATAACGGACAACGTATAACGTATAACGTATAACGTATAACGTATTACGTATAACGTATTACGTATAACGTATAACGTATAACGTATAACGTATAACGTATAACGTATAACGTATAACGTATAACGTATAACGTATAACGTATAACGTATAACGTATAACGTATAACGTATAACGTATAACGTATAACGTATAACGTATAACGTATAACGTATAACGTATAACGTATAACGTATAACGTATAACGTATAACGTATAACGTATAACGTATAACGTATAACGTATAACGTATAACGTATAACGTATAACGTATAACGTATAACGTATAACGTATAACGTATAACGTATAACGTATAACGTATAACGTATAACGTATAACGTATAACGTATAACGTATAACGCATAATGTATAACGCATATCCTAAAACGTATGCCGTATAACGTATAACGTATAACGTATAACGTATAACGTATAACGTATAACGTATAACGTATAACGTATAACGTATAACGTATAACGTATAACGTATAACGTATAACGTATAACGTATAACGTATAACGTATAACGTATAACGTATAACGTATAACGTATAACGTATAACGTATAACGTATAACGTATAACGTATAACGTATAACGTATAACGTATAACGTATAACGTATAACGTATAACGTATAACGTATAACGTATAACGTATAACGTATAACGTATAACGTATAACGTATAACGTATAACGTATAACGTATAACGTATAACGTATAACGTATAACGTATAACGTATAACGCATAATGTATAACGCATATCCTAAAACGTATGCCGTATAACGTATAACGTATAACGTATAACGTATAACGTATAACGTATAACGTATAACGTATAACGTATAACGTATAACGTATAACGTATAACGTATAACGTAAAACGTATAACGTATAACGCATAACGTACAATGTATAACGAATAACGTATAACGTATAACGTATAACGTATAACGTATAACGTATAACGTATAACGTATAACGCATAATGTATAACGCATATCCTAAAACGTGGGCCGTATAACGTATAACGTATAACCTATAACGTATAACGTGTAACGTATAACGTATAACGTATAACGTATAACGTATAACGTATAACGTATAACGTATAACGTATAACGTATAACGTATAACGTATAACGTATAACGTATAACGTATAACGTATAACGTATAACGTATAACGTATAACGTATAACGTATAACGTATAACGTATAACGTATAACGTATAACGGATAACGTGTAACGTATAACGTATAACGTATAACGTATAACGTATAACGCATAATGTATAACGCATATCCTAAAACGTGTGCCGTATAACGTATAACGTATAACCTATAACGTATAACGTGTGACGTAGAACGTATAACGTGTGACGTAGAACGTATAACGTACAACGTATAACGGATAACGTGTAACGTATAACGTATAACGTATAACGTATAACGTATAACGCATAATGTATAACGCATATCCTAAAACGTGTGCCGTATAACGTATAACGTATAACCTATAACGTATAACGTGTGACGTAGAACGTATAACGTGTGACGTAGAACGTATAACGTACAACGTATAACGTAAAACGTATAACGTATAACGTATAACCTATAACGTATAACGTGTGACGTAGAACGTGTAACGTACAACGTATAACGTATAACGTATAACGTATAACGTATAACGTATAACGTATAAGGTATAACGCATAATGTGTAACGCATATCCTAAAACGTGTGCCGTATAACGTATAACGTATAACCTATAACGTATAACGTGTAACGTATAACGTATAACGTATAACGTACAACGTATAACGTAAAACGTATAACGTATAACGTATAACGTATAACGTATACCGTATAACGTAGAACGTATAACGTATAAATAATAACGTATAACGTATAACGTATAACGTATAACGTATAACGCATATCCTAGAACGTATACCGTATAACGTATAACGTATAACGCATATCCTAGAACGTATACAGTATAACGTATAATGTATAACGAATAACGTATAACGCATAACGTATAACGCATAATGTATAACGCATATCCTAAAACGTATGCCGTATAACGTATAACGTATAACGTATAACGTATAACGTATAACGTATAACGTATAACGTATATCCTATATCGTATAACGTATAACGGACAACGTATAATGTATAACGTATAACGAATGACGTATAACGTATAACGTATAACGTATAACGTATAACGAATAACGTATAACGTATAACGTATAACGTATAACGTATAACGTATAACGTATAACGTATAACGTATAACGTAGAACGTATAAATAATAACGTATAACGTATAACGTATAACGTATAACGTATAACGTATAACGTATAACGTATATCGCATAACGTATAACGTATAACGTATAACGTATAACGTATAACGTATAACGCATAATGTATAACGCATATCCTAAAACGTGTGCCGTATAACGTATAACGTATAACCTATAACGTATAACGTGTAACGTATAACGTATAACGTATAACGTATAACGTATAACGTATAACGTATAACGTATAACGTATAACGTATAACGTATAACGTATAACGTATAACGTATAACGTATAACGTATAACGTATAACGTATAACGTATAACGTATAACGTATAACGTATAACGTATAACGTATAACGTATAACGTATAACGTATAACGTATAACGTATAACGTATAACGTATAACGTATAACGTATAACGTATAACGTATAACGTATAACGTATAACGTATAACGTATAACGTATAACGTATAACGTATAACGTATAACGTATAACGTATAACGTATAACGCATATCCTAGAACGTATACAGTATAACGTATAATGTATAACGAATAACGTATAACGTATAACGTATAACGTGTAACGCATAACGTATAACGCATATCCTAAAACGTATGCCGTATAACGTATAACGCATAATGTATAACGCATATCCTAAAACGTATGCCGTATAACGTATAACGTATGACGTATAACGTATAACGTATAACGTATAACGGATAACGTGTAACGTATAACGTATAACGTATAACGTATAACGTATAACGCATAATGTATAACGCATATCCTAAAACGTGTGCCGTATAACGTATAACGTATAACCTATAACGTATAACGTGTGACGTAGAACGTATAACGTGTGACGTAGAACGTATAACGTACAACGTATAACGTAAAACGTATAACGTATAACATATAACCTATAACGTATAACGTGTGACGTAGAACGTGTAACGTACAACGTATAACGTATAACGTATAACGTATAACGTATAACGTATAACGTATAACGTATAACGTATAACGTAGAACGTATAAATAATAACGTATAACGTATAACGTATAACGTATAACGTATAACGTATAACGTATAACGTATAACGTATAACGTATAACGTATAACGGATAACGTATAACGTATAACGTATAACGTATAACGTATAACGTATAACGTATAACGTATAACGTATAACGTATAACGTATAACGTATAACGTATAACGTATAACGTATAACGTAAAACGTATAACGTATAACGCATAACGTACAATGTATAACGAATAACGTATAACGTATAACGTATAACGTATAACGTATAACGTATAACGTATAACGTATAACGTATAACGCATAATGTATAACGCATATCCTAAAACGTGTGCCGTATAACGTATAACGTATAACCTATAACGTATAACGTGTAACGTATAACGTATAACGTATAACGTATAACGTATAACGTATAACGTATAACGTATAACGTATAACGTATAACGTATAACGTATAACGTATAACGTATAACGTATAACGTATAACGTATAACGTATAACGTATAACGTATAACGTATAACGTATAACGTATAACGTATAACGTATAACGTATAACGTATAACGGATAACGTGTAACGTATAACGTATAACGTATAACGTATAACGTATAACGCATAATGTATAACGCATATCCTAAAACGTGTGCCGTATAACGTATAACGTATAACCTATAACGTATAACGTGTGACGTAGAACGTATAACGTGTGACGTAGAACGTATAACGTACAACGTATAACGGATAACGTGTAACGTATAACGTATAACGTATAACGTATAACGTATAACGCATAATGTATAACGCATATCCTAAAACGTGTGCCGTATAACGTATAACGTATAACCTATAACGTATAACGTGTGACGTAGAACGTATAACGTGTGACGTAGAACGTATAACGTACAACGTATAACGTAAAACGTATAACGTATAACGTATAACCTATAACGTATAACGTGTGACGTAGAACGTGTAACGTACAACGTATAACGTATAACGTATAACGTATAACGTATAACGTATAACGTATAAGGTATAACGCATAATGTGTAACGCATATCCTAAAACGTGTGCCGTATAACGTATAACGTATAACCTATAACGTATAACGTGTAACGTATAACGTATAGCGTATAACGTACAACGTATAACGTAAAACGTATAACGTATAACGTATAACGTATAACGTATACCGTATAACGTAGAACGTATAACGTATAAATAATAACGTATAACGTATAACGTATAACGTATAACGTATAACGCATATCCTAGAACGTATACCGTATAACGTATAACGTATAACGCATATCCTAGAACGTATACAGTATAACGTATAATGTATAACGAATAACGTATAACGTATAACGTATAACGTATAACGCATAATGTATAACGCATATCCTAAAACGTATGCCGTATAACGTATAACGTATAACGTATAACGTATAACGTATAACGTATAACGTATAACCTATATCGTATAACGTATAACGGACAACGTATAATGTATAACGTATAACGAATGACGTATAACGTATAACGTATAACGTATAACGTATAACGAATAACGTATAACGTATAACGTATAACGTATAACGTATAACGTATAACGTATAACGTATAACGTATAACGTTTAACGTATAACGTATTACGTATAACGTATAACGTATAACGTATAACGTATAACGTATAACGTATAACGTATAACGTATAACGTATAACGTATAACGTATAACGTATAACGTATAACGTATAACGTATAACGTATAACGTATAACGTATAACGTATAACGTATAACGTATAACGTATAACGTATAACGTATAACGAAGAACGTATAAATAATAACGTATAACGTATAACGTATAACGTATAACGTATAACGTATAACGTATAACGTATAACGTATAACGTATAACGTATAACGTATAACGTATAACGTATAACGTATAACGTATAACGTAGAACGTATAAATAATAACGTATAACGTATAACGTATAACGTATAACGTATAACGTATAACGTATAACGTATAACGTATAACGTATAACGTATAACGTATAACGTATAACGTATAACGTATAACGTATAACGTATAACGTATAACGTATAACGTATAACGTATAACGTATAACGTATAACGTATAACGTATAACGTATAACGTATAACGCATATCCTAGAACGTATACAGTATAACGTATAATGTATAACGAATAACGTATAACGTATAACGTATAACGTGTAACGCATAACGTATAACGCATATCCTAAAACGTATGCCGTATAACGTATAACGCATAATGTATAACGCATATCCTAAAACGTATGCCGTATAACGTATAACGTATGACGTATAACGTATAACGTATAACGTATAACGGATAACGTGTAACGTATAACGTATAACGTATAACGTATAACGTATAACGCATAATGTATAACGCATATCCTAAAACGTGTGCCGTATAACGTATAACGTATAACCTATAACGTATAACGTGTGACGTAGAACGTATAACGTGTGACGTAGAACGTATAACGTACAACGTATAACGTGTGACGTAGAACGTGTAACGTACAACGTATAACGTATAACGTATAACGTATAACGTATAACGTATAGCGTATAAGGTATAACGCATAATGTGTAACGCATATCCTAAAACGTGTGCCGTATAACGTATAACGTATAACCTATAACGTATAACGTGTAACGTATAACGTATAACGTATAACGTACAACGTATAACGTAAAACGTATAACGTATAACGTATAACGTATAACGTATACCGTATAACGTAGAACGTATAACGTATAAATAATAACGTATAACGTATAACGTATAACGTATAACGTATAACGTATAACGTATAACGTATAACGTACAACGTATAACGTATAACGTATAACGTATAACGTATAACGTATAACGTATAACGTATAACGTATAACGTATAACGTATAACGTATAACGTATAACGTATAACGTATAACGTATAACGTATAACGTATAACGTATAACGTATAACGTATAACGTATAACGTATAACGTATAACGTATAACGTATAACGTATAACGTATAACGTATAACGTATAACGTATAAGGTATAACGTATAACGTATAACGTATAACGTGTAACGTATAACGTATAACGTATAACGTATAACGTATAACGTATAACGCATAATGTATAACGCATATCCTACAACGTATGCCGTATAACGTATAACGTATAACGTATAACGTATAACGTATAACGTATAACGTATAACGTATAACGTATAACGTATAACGTAGAACGTATAAATAATAACGTATAACGTATAACGTATAACGTATAACGTATAACGTATAACGTATAACGTGTAACGTAGAACGTATAACGTACGACGTATAACGTAAAACGTATAACGTATGACGTACAACGTATAACGTATAACGTATAACGTATAGCGTATAACGTATAACGTATAACGTATAACGTAAAACGTATAACGTATAACGCATAACGTACAATGTATAACGAATAACGTATAACGTATAACGTGTAACGTATAACGTATAACGTATAACGTATAACGTATAACGTATAACGTATAACGTATAACGTATAACGTATAACGTATAACGTATAACGTATAACGTATAACGTATAAGGTATAACGTATAACGTATAACGTATAACGTGTAACGCCTAACGTATAACGTATAACGTACAACGTATAACGTATAACGTATAACGTATAACGTATAACGTATAACGTATAACGTATAACGTATAACGTATAACGTATAACGTATAACGTATAACGTATAACGTAGAACGTATAAATAATAACGTATAACGTATAACGTATAACGTATAACGTATAACGTATAACGTATAACGTATAACGTATAACGTGTAACGTAGAACGTATAACGTACGACGTATAACGTAAAACGTATAACGTATGACGTACAACGTATAACGTATAACGTATAACGTATAACGTATAACGTATAACGTATAACGTATAACGTAAAACGTATAACGTATAACGTATAACGTATAACGTATAACGTATAACGTATAACGTATAACGTATAACATATAACGTAAAACGTATAACGTATAACGCATAACGTACAATGTATAACGAATAACGTATTACGTATATCCTAAAACGTGTGCCGTATAACGTATAACGTATAACCTATAACGTATAACGTGTGACGTAGAACGTATAACGTACAACGTATAACGTAAAACGTATAACGTATAACGTATAACGTATAACGTATAACGTATAACGTATAACGTATAACTTATATCGTATAACGTATAACGTACAACGTATAATGTATAACGTATAACGAATGACGTATAACGTATAACGTATAACGTATAACGTATAACGTATAACGTATAACGTATAACGTATAACGTATAACGTATAACGTATAACGTATAACGTATAACGTATAACGTATAACGTATAACGTATAACATATAACGTAAAACGTATAACGTATAACGCATAACGTACAATGTATAACGAATAACGTATAACGTATATCCTAAAACGTGTGCCGTATAACGTATAACGTATAACCTATAACGTATAACGTGTGACGTAGAACGTATAACGTACAACGTATAACGTAAAACGTATAACGTATAACGTATAACCTATAACGTATAACGTGTGACGTTGAACGTATAACGTACAACGTATAACGTATAACGTATAACGTATAACCTATAACGTATAACGTGTGACGTTGAACGTATAACGTACAACGTATAACGTATAACGTATAACGTATAACCTATAACGTATAACGTATAACGTATAACGTATAACGTAAAACGTATAACGTATAACGCATAACGTACAATGTATAACGAATAACGTATAACGTATAACGTATAACGTATAACGTATAACGTATAACGTATAACGTATAACGTATAACGCATAATGTATAACGCATATCCTAAAACGTGTGCCGTATAACGTATAACGTATAACCTATAACGTATAACGTGTAACGTATAACGTATAACGTATAACGTATAACGTATAACGTATAACGTATAACGTATAACGTATAACGTATAACGTATAACGTATAACGTATAACGTATAACGTATAACGTATAACGTATAACGTATAACGTATAACGTATAACGTATAACGTATAACGTATAACGTATAACGTATAACGTATAACGTATAACGTATAACGTATAACGTATAACGTATAACGTATAACGTATAACGTATAACGTATAACGTATAACGTATAACGTATAACGTATAACGTATAACGTATAACGTATAACGTATAACGTATAACGTATAACGTATAACGCATATCCTAGAACGTATACAGTATAACGTATAATGTATAACGAATAACGTATAACGTATAACGTATAACGTGTAACGCATAACGTATAACGCATATCCTAAAACGTATGCCGTATAACGTATAACGCATAATGTATAACGCATATCCTAAAACGTATGCCGTATAACGTATAACGTATGACGTATAACGTATAACGTATAACGTATAACGGATAACGTGTAACGTATAACGTATAACGTATAACGTATAACGTATAACGCATAATGTATAACGCATATCCTAAAACGTGTGCCGTATAACGTATAACGTATAACCTATAACGTATAACGTGTGACGTAGAACGTATAACGTGTGACGTAGAACGTGTAACGTACAACGTATAACGTATAACGTATAACGTATAACGTATAACGTATAACGTGTAAGGTATAACGCATAATGTGTAACGCATATCCTAAAACGTGTGCCGTATAACGTATAACGTATAACCTATAACGTATAACGTGTAACGTATAACGTATAACGTATAACGTACAACGTATAACGTAAAACGTATAACGTATAACGTATAACGTATACCGTATAACGTAGAACGTATAACGTATAAATAATAACGTATAACGTATAACGTATAACGTATAACGTATAACGTATAACGTATAACGTATAACGTATAACGTATAACGTATAACGTATAACGTATAACGTATAACGTATAACGTATAACGTATAACGTATAACGTATAACGTATAACGTATAACGTATAACGTATAACGTATAACGTATAACGTATAACGTATAACGTATAACGTATAACGTATAACGTATAACGTATAACGTATAACGTATAACGTATAACGTATAACGTATAACGTATAACGTATAACGTATAACGTATAACGTATAACGTATAACGTATAACGTATAACGTATAACGTATAACGTATAAGGTATAACGTATAACGTATAACGTATAACGTGTAACGTATAACGTATAACGTATAACGTATAACGTATAACGTATAACGCATAATGTATAACGCATATCCTACAACGTATGCCGTATAACGTATAACGTATAACGTATAACGTATAACGTATAACGTATAACGTATAACGTATAACGTATAACGTATAACGTATAACGTAGAACGTATAAATAATAACGTATAACGTATAACGTATAACGTATAACGTATAACGTATAACGTATAACGTGTAACGTAGAACGTATAACGTACGACGTATAACGTAAAACGTATAACGTATGACGTACAACGTATAACGTATAACGTATAACGTATAGCGTATAACGTATAACGTATAACGTATAACGTAAAACGTATAACGTATAACGCATAACGTACAATGTATAACGAATAACGTATAACGTATAACGTGTAACGTATAACGTATAACGTATAACGTATAACGTATAACGTATAACGTATAACGTATAACGTATAACGTATAACGTATAACGTATAACGTATAACGTATAAGGTATAACGTATAACGTATAACGTATAACGTGTAACGCCTAACGTATAACGTATAACGTACAACGTATAACGTATAACGTATAACGTATAACGTATAACGTATAACGTATAACGTATAACGTATAACGTATAACGTATAACGTATAACGTATAACGTATAACGTAGAACGTATAAATAATAACGTATAACGTATAACGTATAACGTATAACGTATAACGTATAACGTATAACGTATAACGTGTAACGTAGAACGTATAACGTACGACGTATAACGTAAAACGTATAACGTATGACGTACAACGTATAACGTATAACGTATAACGTATAACGTATAACGTATAACGTATAACGTATAACGTAAAACGTATAACGTATAACGTATAACGTATAACGTATAACGTATAACGTATAACGTATAACGTATAACATATAACGTAAAACGTATAACGTATAACGCATAACGTACAATGTATAACGAATAACGTATTACGTATATCCTAAAACGTGTGCCGTATAACGTATAACGTATAACCTATAACGTATAACGTGTGACGTAGAACGTATAACGTACAACGTATAACGTAAAACGTATAACGTATAACGTATAACGTATAACGTATAACGTATAACGTATAACGTATAACTTATATCGTATAACGTATAACGTACAACGTATAATGTATAACGTATAACGAATGACGTATAACGTATAACGTATAACGTATAACGTATAACGTATAACGTATAACGTATAACGTATAACGTATAACGTATAACGTATAACGTATAACGTATAACGTATAACGTATAACGTATAACATATAACGTAAAACGTATAACGTATAACGCATAACGTACAATGTATAACGAATAACGTATAACGTATATCCTAAAACGTGTGCCGTATAACGTATAACGTATAACCTATAACGTATAACGTGTGACGTAGAACGTATAACGTACAACGTATAACGTAAAACGTATAACGTATAACGTATAACCTATAACGTATAACGTGTGACGTTGAACGTATAACGTACAACGTATAACGTATAACGTATAACGTATAACGTATAACGTTTAACGCATAATGTGTAAAGCATATCCTAAAACGTGTGCCGTATAACGTATAACGTATAACCTATAACGTATAACGTGTAACGTATAACGTATAACGTATAACGTACAACGTATAACGTAAAACGTATAACGTATAACGTATAACGTATAACGTATACCGTATAACGTAGAACGTATAACGTATAAATAATAACGTATAACGTATAACGTATAACGTATAACGTATAACGTATAACGTATAATGTATAACGTATAACGTATAACGTACAACGTACAACGTATAACGTAAAACGTATAACGTATAACGTATAACGCATATCATAGAACGTATACCGTATAACGTATAATGTATAACGTATAACGAATAATGTATAACGTATAACGTATAACGTACAACGTACAACGTATAACGTAAAACGTATAACGTATAACGTATAACGTATAACGTATAACGTATAACGTATAACGTATAACGTATAACGTATAACGTATAACGTATAACGTATAACGTATAACGTATAACGTATAACGTATAACGTATAACGTATAACGAATAACGTATAACGTATAACGTATAACGTATAACGTATAACGTATAACGTGTAAGGTATAACGTGTAACGTATAACGTATAACGTATAACGTATGACGTATAACGTATAACGTATAACGTATAACGTATAACGTATAACGTATAACGTATAACGTATAACGTATAACTTATATCGTATAACGTATAACGGACAACGTATAATGTATAACGTATAACGACTGACGTATAACGTATAACGTATAACGTATAACGTATAACGTATAACGTATAACGTATAACGTATAACGTATAACGTATAACGTATAACGCATAATGTATAACGCATATCCTAAAACGTATGCCGTATAACGTATAACGTATAACGTATAACGTATAACGTATAACGTATAACGTATAACGTATAACGTATAACGTATAACGTATAATGTATAACGTATAACGTATAACGTACAACGTACAACGTATAACGTAAAACGTATAACGTATAACGTATAACGCATATCATAGAACGTATACCGTATAACGTATAATGTATAACGTATAACGAATAATGTATAACGTATAACGTATAACGTACAACGTACAACGTATAACGTAAAACGTATAACGTATAACGTATAACGTACAACGTATAACGTATAACGTATAACGTATAACGTATAACGTGTAAGGTATAACGTGTAACGTATAACGTATAACGTATAACGTATGACGTATAACGTATAACGTATAACGTATAACGTATAACGTATAACGTATAACGTATAACGTATAACGTATAACTTATATCGTATAACGTATAACGGACAACGTATAATGTATAACGTATAACGACTGACGTATAACGTATAACGTATAACGTATAACGTATAACGTATAACGTATAACGTATAACGTATAACGTATAACGTATAACGTATAACGTATAATGTATAACGTATAACGTATAACGTATAACGTATAACGTATAACGTATAACGTATAACGTATAACGAATAACGTATAACGTATAACGTATAACGTATAACGTATAACGTATAACGTGTAAGGTATAACGTGTAACGTATAACGTATAACGTATAACGTATGACGTATAACGTATAACGTATAACGTATAACGTATAACGTATAACGTATAACGTATAACGTATAACTTATATCGTATAACGTATAACGGACAACGTATAATGTATAACGTATAACGACTGACGTATAACGTATAACGTATAACGTATAACGTATAACGTATAACGTATAACGTATAACGTATAACGTATAACGTATAACGTATAACGTATAACGTATAACGTATAACGTATAACGTATACCGTATAACGTAGAACGTATAACGTATAAATAATAACGTATAACGTATAACGTAAAACGTATAACGTATAACGTATAACGTATAACGTATAACGTATAACGTATATCCTAAAACGTGTGCCGTATAACGTATAACGTATAACGTATAACGTATAACGTATAACGTATAACGTATAACGTATAACGTATAACGTATAACGTATAACGTATAACGTATAACGAATAACGTATAACGTATAACGTATAACGTATAACGTATAACGTATAACGTGTAAGGTATAACGTGTAACGTATAACGCATAACGTATAACGTATGACGTATAACGTATAACGTATAACGTATAACGTATAACGTATAACGTATAACGTATAACGTATAACGTATAACGTATAACGTATAACTTATATCGTATAACGTATAACGGACAACGTATAATGTATAACGTATAACGACTGACGTATAACGTATAACGTATAACGTATAACGTATAACGTATAACGTATAACGTATAACGTATAACGTATAACGTATAACGTATAACGTATAACGTATAACGTATAACGTATAACGTATAACGTATACCGTATAACGTAGAACGTATAACGTATAAATAATAACGTATAACGTATAACGTAAAACGTATAACGTATAACGTATAACGTATAACGTATAACGTATAACGTATATCCCAAAACGTGTGCCGTATAACGTATAACGTATAACCTATAACGTATAACGTGTGACGTAGAACGTATAACGTACAACGTATAACGTAAAACGTATAACGTATAACGTATAACCTATAACGTATAACGTGTGACGTAGAACGTATAACGTACAACGTATAACGTATAACGTATAACGTATAACGTATAACGTATAACGTATAACGTATAACGTATAACGTATAACGTATAACGTATAACTTATATCGTATAACGTATAACGGACAACGTATAATGTATAACGTATAACGACTGACGTATAACGTATAACGTATAACGTATAACGTATAACGTATAACGTATAACGTATAAATAATAACGTATAACGTATAACGTATAACGTATAACGTATAACGTATAACGTATAACGTATAACGTATAACGTATAACGTATAACGTATAACGCATATCATAGAACGTATACCGTATAACGTATAATGTATAACGTATAACGAATAATGTATAACGTATAACGTATAACGTATAACGTATAACGCATATCATAGAACGTATACCGTATAACGTATAATGTATAACGTATAACGAATAATGTATAACGTATAACGTATAACGTATAACGTACAACGTAGAACGTATAACGTATAAATAATAACGTATAACGTATAACGTAAAACGTATAACGTATAACGTATAACGTATAATGTATAACGTATAACGTATAACGTATAACGTATAACGTATAACGTATAACGTATAACGTATAACGAATAACGTATAACGTATAACGTATAACGTATAACGTATAACGTATAACGTGTAAGGTATAACGTGTAACGTATAACGTATAACGTATAACGTATGACGTATAACGTATAACGTATAACGTATAACGTATAACGTATAACGTATAACGTATAACGTATAACTTATATCGTATAACGTATAACGGACAACGTATAATGTATAACGTATAACGACTGACGTATAACGTATAACGTATAACGTATAACGTATAACGTATAACGTATAACGTATAACGTATAACGTATAACGTATAACGTATAACGTATAACGTATAACGTATAACGTATACCGTATAACGTAGAACGTATAACGTATAAATAATAACGTATAACGTATAACGTAAAACGTATAACGTATAACGTATAACGTATAACGTATATCCTAAAACGTGTGCCGTATAACGTATAACGTATAACGTATAACGTATAACGTATAACGTATAACGTATAACATATAACGTATAACGTATAACGTATAACGTATAACGTATAACGAATAACGTATAACGTATAACGTATAACGTATAACGTATAACGTATAACGTGTAAGGTATAACGTGTAACGTATAACGCATAACGTATAACGTATGACGTATAACGTATAACGTATAACGTATAACGTATAACGTATAACGTATAACGTATAACGTATAACGTATAACGTATAACGTATAACGTATAACTTATATCGTATAACGTATAACGGACAACGTATAATGTATAACGTATAACGACTGACGTATAACGTATAACGTATAACGTATAACGTATAACGTATAACGTATAACGTATAACGTATAACGTATAACGTATAACGTATAACGTATAACGTATAACGTATAACGTATAACGTATAACGTATACCGTATAACGTAGAACGTATAACGTATAAATAATAACGTATAACGTATAACGTAAAACGTATAACGTATAACGTATAACGTATAACGTATAACGTATAACGTATATCCTAAAACGTGTGCCGTATAACGTATAACGTATAACCTATAACGTATAACGTGTGACGTAGAACGTATAACGTACAACGTATAACGTAAAACGTATAACGTATAACGTATAACCTATAACGTATAACGTGTGACGTAGAACGTATAACGTACAACGTATAACGTATAACGTATAACGTATAACGTATAACGTATAACGTATAACGTATAACGTATAACGTATAACGTATAACGTATAACTTATATCGTATAACGTATAACGGACAACGTATAATGTATAACGTATAACGACTGACGTATAACGTATAACGTATAACGTATAACGTATAACGTATAACGTATAACGTATAAATAATAACGTATAACGTATAACGTATAACGTATAACGTATAACGTATAACGTATAACGTATAACGTATAACGTATAACGTATAACGTATAACGCATATCATAGAACGTATACCGTATAACGTATAATGTATAACGTATAACGAATAATGTATAACGTATAACGTATAACGTATAACGTATAACGCATATCATAGAACGTATACCGTATAACGTATAATGTATAACGTATAACGAATAATGTATAACGTATAACGTATAACGTATAACGTACAACGTATAACGTATAACGTATAACGTATAACGTATAACGTTTAACGCATAATGTGTAAAGCATATCCTAAAACGTGCGCCGTATAACGTATAACGTATAACCTATAACGTATAACGTGTAACGTATAACGTATAACGTATAACGTATAACGTATAACGTATAACGTATAACGTACAACGTACAACGTATAACGTAAAACGTATAACGTATAACGTATAACGTATAACGTATAACGTATAACGTATAACGTATAACGTATAACGTATAACGTATAACGTATAACGTGTAAGGTATAACGTGTAACGTATAACGTATAACGTATAACGTATGACGTATAACGTATAACGTATAACGTATAACGTATAACGTATAACGTATAACGTATAACGTATAACGTATAACTTATATCGTATAACGTATAACGGACAACGTATAATGTATAACGTATAACGACTGACGTATAACGTATAACGTATAACGTATAACGTATAACGTATAACGTATAACGTGTAACGTATAACGTATAACGTATAACGTATAACGTATAACGTATACCGTATAACGTAGAACGTATAACGTATAAATAATAACGTATAACGTATAACGTAAAACGTATAACGTATAACGTATAACGTATAACGTATAACGTATAACGTATAACGTATAACGTATAACGTATAACGTATAACGTATAACGTATAACGCATATCATAGAACGTATACCGTATAACGTATAATGTATAACGTATAACGAACAATGTATAACGTATAACGTATAACGTACAACGTACAACGTATAACGTAAAACGTATAACGTATAACGTATAACCTATAACGTATAACGTATAACGTATAACGTATAACGTATAACGTATAACGTATAACGTTTAACGCATAATGTGTAAAGCATATCCTAAAACGTGCGCCGTATAACGTATAACGTATAACCTATAACGTATAACGTGTAACGTATAACGTATAACGTATAACGTATAACGTATAACGTATAACGTATAACGTACAACGTACAACGTATAACGTAAAACGTATAACGTATAACGTATAACGTATAACGTATAACGTATAACGTATAACGTATAACGTATAACGTATAACGTATAACGTATAACGTATAACGTATAACATGTAAGGTATAACGTGTAACGTATAACGTATAACGTATAACGTATGACGTATAACGTATAACGTCTAACGTATAACGTATAACGTATAACGTATAACGTATAACGTATAACTTATATCGTATAACGTATAACGTATAACGTATAACGTATAACGTATAACGTATAACGTATAACGTATAACGTATAACGTATAACGTATAGCGTATAACGTATAACGTATAACGTATAACGTATAGCGTATAACGTATAACGTATAACGTATAACGTATAACGTATAACGTATAACGTATAACGTATAACGTATAACGTATAACGTATAACGTATAACGTATAACGTATAACGTATAACGTATAACGTATAACGTAGAACGTAGAACGTATAAATAATAACGTATAACGTATAACGTATAACGTATAACGTATAACGTATAACGTATAACGTGTAACGTATAACGTATAACGTATAATGTATAACGTATAACGTATAACGTATAACGCATATCCTAGAACGTATACCGTATAACGTATAACGTATAACGTATAACGTATAACTTATATCGTATAACGTATAACGGTCAACGTATAATGTATAACGTATAACGAATGACGTATAACGTATAACGTATAACGTATAACGTATAACGTATAACGTATAACGTATAACGTATAACGTATAACGTATAACGTATAACGTATAACGTATAACGTATAACGTATAACGTATAACGTATAACGTATAACGTATAACGTATAACGTATAACGTATAACGTATAACGTATAGCGTATAACGTATAACGTATAACGTATAACGTATAACGTATAACGTATAACGTATAACGTATAACGTATAACGTATAACGTATAACGTACAACGTATAACGTATAACGTATAACGTATAACGTATAACGTTTAACGCATAATGTGTAAAGCATATCCTAAAACGTGCGCCGTATAACGTATAACGTATAACCTATAACGTATAACGTGTAACGTATAACGTATAACGTATAACGTATAACGTATAACGTATAACGTATAACGTACGACGTACAACGTATAACGTAAAACGTATAACGTATAACGTATAACGTATAACGTTTAACGCATAATGTGTAAAGCATATCCTAAAACGTGCGCCGTATAACGTATAACGTATAACCTATAACGTATAACGTGTAACGTATAACGTATAACGTATAACGTATAACGTATAACGTATAACGTATAACGTACAACGTACAACGTATAACGTAAAACGTATAACGTATAACGTATAACGTATAACGTATAACGTATAACGTATAACGTATAATGTATAACGTATAACGACTGACGTATAACGTATAACGTATAACGTATAACGTATAACGTATAACGTATAACGTATAACGTATAACGTATAACGTATAACGTATAACGTATAACGTATAACGTATAACGTATACCGTATAACGTAGAACGTATAACGTATAAATAATAACGTATAACGTATAACGTAAAACGTATAACGTATAACGTATAACGTATAACGTATAACGTATAACGTATAACGTATAACGTATAACGTATAACGTATAACGTATAACGTATAACGCATATCATAGAACGTATACCGTATAACGTATAATGTATAACGTATAACGAATAATGTATAACGTATAACGTATAACGTACAACGTACAACGTATAACGTAAAACGTATATCGTATAACGTATAACGTATACCGTATAACGTATAACGTATAACGTATAACGTATAACGTATAACGTATAACGTATAACGTATAACGTATAACGTATAACGTACAACGTATAACGTAAAACGTATAACGTATAACGTATAACGTATAACGTATAACGTATAACGTATAACGTATAACGTATAACGTATAACGTATAACGTATAACGTATAACGTATAACGTATAACGTATAACGTATAACGTATAACGTATAACGTATAACGCATAACGTATAACGTATAATGTATAACGTATAACGTGTAACGTCTAACGTATAACGTATAACGTACAACGTATAACGTAAAACGTATAACGTATAACGCGTAACGTATAACGTATAACGTATAACGTATAACGTATAACGTTTAACGTATAACATATAACGCATATCATAGAACGTTTACAGTATAACGTATAATGTATAACGAATAACGTATATCGTATAACGTATAACGTATAACGTATAACGTATAACGTATAACGTATAACGTATAACGTATAACGTATAACGTATAACGTATAACGTATAACGTATAACGTATAACGTATAACGTATAACGTATAACGTATAACGTATAACGTATAACGTATAACGTATAACGTATAACGTATAACGTATAACGTATAACGTATAACTTATATCGTATAACGTATAACGGACAACGTATAATGTATAACGTATAACGAATGACGTATAACGTATAACGTATAACGTATAACGTATAACGTATAACGTATAACGTATAACGTATAACGTATAAGGTATAACGTATAGCGTATAACGTATAACGTATAACGTATAACGTATTACGTATAACGTATAACGTATAACGTATAACGTATAACGTATAACGTATAACGTATAACTTATATCGTATAACGTATAACGTACAACGTATAATGTATAACGTATAACGAATGACGTATAACGTATAACGTATAACGTATAACGTATAACGTATAACGTATAACG
Organism: Ptiloglossa arizonensis; assembly: GCF_051014685.1. NCBI lineage: Eukaryota > Metazoa > Arthropoda > Insecta > Hymenoptera > Colletidae > Ptiloglossa > Ptiloglossa arizonensis. The sequence goes on from NC_135057.1 coordinate 623,930, forward strand.
TATAACGTATAACGTATAACGTATAACGTATAACGTATAACGTATAACGTATAACGTATAACGTATAACGTATAACGTATAACGTATAACGTATAACGAATAACGTATAACGTATAACGTATAACGTATAACGTATAACGTATAACGTATAACGTGTAAGGTATAACGTGTAACGTATAACGTATAACGTATAACGTATGACGTATAACGTATAACGTATAACGTATAACGTATAACGTATAACGTATAACGTATAACGTATAACGTATAACGTATAACGTATAACGTATAACGTATAACGCATATCATAGAACGTAAACCGTATAACGTATAATGTATAACGTATAACGAATAATGTATAACGTATAACGTATAACGTACAACGTACAACGTATAACGTAAAACGTATACCGTATAACGTATAACGTATAACGTATAACGTATAACGTATAACGATAACGTATAACGTATAACGTATAACGTACAACGTATAACGTAAAACGTATAACGTATAACGTATAACGTATAACGTATAACGTATAACGTATAACGTATAACGTATAACGTATAACGTATAACGTGTAACGTATAACGTATAACGTATAACGTATAACGTATATCGTATAACGTATAACGTATAACGTATAACGCATAACGTATAACGTATAATGTATAACGTATAACGTGTAACGTCTAACGTATAACGTATAACGTACAACGTATAACGTAAAACGTATAACGTATAACGCGTAACGTATAACGTATAACGTATAACGTATAACGTATAACGTTTAACATATAACATATAACGCATATCATAGAACGTTTACAGTATAACGTATAATGTATAACGAATAACGTATATCGTATAACGTATAACGTATAACGTATAACGTATAACGTATAACGTATAACGTATAACGTATAACGTATAACGTATAACGTATAACGTATAACGTATAACGTATAACGTATAACGTATAACGTATAACGTATAACGTATAACGTATAACGTATAACGTATAACGTATAACGTATAACGTATAACGTATAACGTATAACGTATAACGTATAACGTATAACGTATAACGTATAACGTATAACGTATAACGTATAACGTATAACGTATAACGTATAACGTATAACGTATAACGTATAACGTATAACGTATAACGTATAACGTATAACGTATAACGTATAACGTATAACTTATATCGTATAACGTATAACGGACCACGTATAATGTATGACGTATAACGAATGACGTATAACGTATAACGTATAACGTATAACGTATAACGTATAACGTATAACGTATAACGTATAACGTATAACGTATAACGTATAACGTATAACGTATAACGTATAACGTATAACGTATAACGTATAACGTATAACGTATAACGTATAACGTATAACGTATAACGTATAACTTATATCGTATAACGTATAACGGACAACGTATAATGTATAACGTATAACGAATGACGTATAACGTTTAACGTATAACGTATAACGTATAACGTATAACGTATAACGTATAACGTATAACGTATAACGTATAACGTATAACGTATAACGTATAACGTATAACGTATAACGTATAACGTATAACGTATAACGTATAACGTATAACGTATAACGTATAACGTATAACGTATAACGTATAACGTATAACGTATAGCGTATAACGTATAACGTATAACGTATAACGTATAACGTATAACGTATAACGTATAACGTATAACGTATAACGTATAACGTATAACGTATACCGTATAACGTAGAACGTATAAATAATAACGTATAACGTATAACGTATACCGTATAACGTAGAACGTATAACGTATAAATAATAACGTATAACGTATAACGTAAAACGTATAACGTATAACGTATAACGTATAACGTATAACGTATAACGTATAACGTATAACGTAAAACGTATAACGTATAACGTATAACGTATAACGTATAACGTATAACGTATAACGTATAACGTATAACGTATAACGTATAACGCATATCATAGAACGTATACCGTATAACGTATAATGTATAACGTATAACGAATAATGTATAACGTATAACGTATAACGTACAACGTACAACGTATAACGTAAAACGTATAACGTATAACGTATAACGTATATCGTATAACGTATAACGTATAACGTATAACGTATAACGTATAACGTATAACGTATAACGTATAACGTACAACGTATAACGTAAAACGTATAACGTATAACGTATAACGTATAACGTATAACGTATAACGTATAACGTATAACGTATAACGTATAACGTATAACGTATAACGTATAACGTATAACGTATAACGTATAACGTATAACGTATAACGTATAACGTATAACGTATAACGCATAACGTATAACGTATAATGTATAACGTATAACGTGTAACGTCTAACGTATAACGTATAACGTACAACGTATAACGTAAAACGTATAACGTATAACGCGTAACGTATAACGTATAACGTATAACGTATAACGTATAACGTTTAACGTATAACATATAACGCATATCATAGAACGTTTACAGTATAACGTATAATGTATAACGAATAACGTATATCGTATAACGTATAACGTATAACGTATAACGTATAACGTATAACGTATAACGTATAACGTATAACGTATAACGTATAACGTATAACGTATAACGTATAACGTATAACGTATAACGTATAACGTATAACGTATAACGTATAACGCATAACGTATAACGTATAACGTATAACGTATAACGTATAACGTATAACGTATAACGTATAACTTATATCGTATAACGTATAACGGACAACGTATAATGTATAACGTATAACGAATGACGTATAACGTATAACGTATAACGTATAACGTATAACGTATAACGTATAACGTTTAACGTATAACGTATAACGTATAACGTATAACGTATAACGTATAACGTATAACGTATAACGTATAACGTATAACGTATAACGTATAACGTATAACGTATAACGTATAACTCATATCGTATAACGTATAACGGACAACGTATAATGTATAACGTATAACGAATGACGTATAACGTATAACGTATAACGTATAACGTATAACGTATAACGTATAACGTATAACGTATAACGTATAACGTATAACGTATAACGTATAACGTATAACGTATAACGTATAACGTATAACGTATAACGTATAACGTATAACGTATAACGTATAACGTATAACGTATAACGTATAACGTATAACGTATAACGTATAACGTATAACGTATAACGTATAACGTATAACGTATAACGTATAACGTATAACGTATAGCGTATAACGTATAACGTATAACGTATAACGTATAACGTATAACGTATAACGTATAACGTATAACGTATAACGTATAACGTATAACGTATACCGTATAACGTAGAACGTATAAATAATAACGTATAACGTATAACGTATAACGTATAACGTATAACGTATAACGTATAACGTATAACGTATAACGTATAACGTATAATGTATAACGTATAACGTATAACGTATAACGCATATCCTAGAACGTATACCGTATAACGTATAACGTATAACGCATATCCTAGAACGTATACAGTATAACGTATAATGTATAACGAATAACGTATAACGTATAACGTATAACGTGTAAGGTATAACGTGTAACGTATAACGTATAACGTATAACGTATGACGTATAACGTATAACGTCTAACGTATAATGTATAACGTATAACGAATAATGTATAACGTATAACGTATAACGTACAACGTACAACGTATAACGTAAAACGTATAACGTATAACGTATAACGTATAACGTATAACGTATAACGTATAACGTATAACGTATAACGTATAACGTATAACGTATAACGTATAACGTACAACGTATAACGTAAAACGTATAACGTATAACGTATAACGTATAACGTATAACGTATAACGTATAACGTATAACGTATAACGTATAACGTATAACGTATAACGTAAAACGTATAACGTATAACGTATAACGTATAACGTATAACGTATAACGTATAACGTATAACGTATAACGTATAACGTATAACGTATAACGTATAACGCATAACGTATAACGTATAACGTATAACGTATAACGTGTAACGTCTAACGTATAACGTATAACGTACAACGTATAACGTAAAACGTATAACGTATAACGCGTAACGTATAACGTATAACGTATAACGTATAACGTATAACGTTTAACGTATAACATATAACGCATATCATAGAACGTTTACAGTATAACGTATAATGTATAACGAATAACGTATATCGTATAACGTATAACGTATAACGTATAACGTATAACGTATAACGTATAACGTATGACGTATAACGTATAACGTATAACGTATAACGTATAACGTATAACGTATAACGTATAACGTATAACGTATAACGTATAACGTATAACGCATAACGTATAACGTATAACGTATAACGTATAACGTATAACGTATAACGTATAACGTATAACTTATATCGTATAACGTATAACGGACAACGTATAATGTATAACGTATAACGAATGACGTATAACGTATAACGTATAACGTATAACGTATAACGTATAACGTATAACGTATAACGTATAACGTATAACGTATAACGTATAACGTATAACGTATAACGTATAACGTATAACGTATAACGTATAACGTATAACGTATAACGTATAACTTATATCGTATAACGTATAACGGACAACGTATAATGTATAACGTATAACGAATGACGTATAACGTATAACGTATAACGTATAACGTATAACGTATAACGTATAACGTATAACGTATAACGTATAACGTATAACGTATAACGTATAACGTATAACGTATAACGTATAACGTATAACGTATAACGTATAACGTATAACGTATAACGTATAACGTATAACGTATAACGTATAACTTATATCGTATAACGTATAACGGACAACGTATAATGTATAACGTATAACGAATGACGTATAACGTATAACGTATAACGTATAACGTATAACGTATAACGTATAACGTATAACGTATAACGTATAACGTATAACGTATAACGTATAACGTATAACGTATAACGTATAACGTATAACGTATAACGTATAACGTATAACGTATAACGTATAACGTATAACGTATAACGTATAACGTATAACGTATAACGTATAACGTATAACGTATAACGTATAGCGTATAACGTATAACGTATAACGTATAACGTATAACGTATAACGTATAACGTATAACGTATAACGTATAACGTATAACGTATAACGTATACCGTATAACGTAGAACGTATAAATAATAACGTATAACGTATAACGTATACCGTATAACGTAGAACGTATAACGTATAAATAATAACGTATAACGTATAACGTAAAACGTATAACGTATAACGTATAACGTATAACGTATAACGTATAACGTATAACGTATAACGTAAAACGTATAACGTATAACGTATAACGTATAACGTATAACGTATAACGTATAACGTATAACGTATAACGTATAACGTATAACGCATATCATAGAACGTATACCGTATAACGTATAATGTATAACGTATAACGAATAATGTATAACGTATAACGTATAACGTACAACGTACAACGTATAACGTAAAACGTATAACGTATAACGTATAACGTATAACGTATAACGTATAACGTATAACGTATAACGTATAACGTATAACGTATAACGTACAACGTATAACGTAAAACGTATAACGTATAACGTATAACGTATAACGTATAACGTATAACGTATAACGTATAACGTATAACGTATAACGTATAACGTATAACGTATAACGTATAACGTATAACGTATAACGTATAACGTATAACGTATAACGTATAACGTATAACGTATAACGCATAACGTATAACGTATAATGTATAACGTATAACGTGTAACGTCTAACGTATAACGTATAACGTACAACGTATAACGTAAAACGTATAACGTATAACGCGTAACGTATAACGTATAACGTATAACGTATAACGTATAACGTTTAACGTATAACATATAACGCATATCATAGAACGTTTACAGTATAACGTATAATGTATAACGAATAACGTATATCGTATAACGTATAACGTATAACGTATAACGTATAACGTATAACGTATAACGTATAACGTATAACGTATAACGTATAACGTATAACGTATAACGTATAACGTATAACGTATAACGTATAACGTATAACGTATAACGTATAACGCATAACGTATAACGTATAACGTATAACGTATAACGTATAACGTATAACGTATAACGTATAACTTATATCGTATAACGTATAACGGACAACGTATAATGTATAACGTATAACGAATGACGTATAACGTATAACGTATAACGTATAACGTATAACGTATAACGTATAACGTATAACGTATAACGTATAACGTATAACGTATAACGTATAACGTATAACGTATAACGTATAACGTATAACGTATAACGTATAACGTATAACGTATAACGTATAACGTATAACTTATATCGTATAACGTATAACGGACAACGTATAATGTATAACGTATAACGAATGACGTATAACGTATAACGTATAACGTATAACGTATAACGTATAACGTATAACGTATAACGTATAACGTATAACGTATAACGTATAACGTATAACGTATAACGTATAACGTATAACGTATAACGTATAACGTATAACGTATAACGTATAACGTATAACGTATACCGTATAACGTAGAACGTATAACGTATAAATAATAACGTATAACGTATAACGTAAAACGTATAACGTATAACGTATAACGTATAACGTATAACGTATAACGTATAACGTAAAACGTATAACGTATAACGTATAACGTATAACGTATAACGTATAACGTATAACGTATAACGTATAACGTATAACGTATAACGTATAACGTATAACGTATAACGTATAACTCATATCGTATAACGTATAACGGACAACGTATAATGTATAACGTATAACGAATGACGTATAACGTATAACGTATAACGTATAACGTATAACGTATAACGTATAACGTATAACGTATAACGTATAACGTATAACGTATAACGTATAACGTATAACGTATAACGTATAACGTATAACGTATAACGTATAACGTATAACGTATAACGTATAACGTATAACGTATAACGTATAACGTATAACGTATAACGTATAACGTATAACGTATAACGTATAACGTATAGCGTATAACGTATAACGTATAACGTATAACGTATAACGTAGAACGTATAAATAATAACGTATAACGTATAACGTATAACGTATAACGTATACCGTATAACGTAGAACGTATAAATAATAACGTATAACGTATAACGTATAACGTATAACGTATAACGTATAACGTATAACGTATAACGTATAACGTATAACGTATAATGTATAACGTATAACGTATAACGTATAACGCATATCCTAGAACGTATACCGTATAACGTATAACGTATAACGCATATCCTAGAACGTATACAGTATAACGTATAATGTATAACGAATAACGTATAACGTATAACGTATAACGTGTAAGGTATAACGTGTAACGTATAACGTATAACGTATAACGTATGACGTATAACGTATAACGTCTAACGTATAATGTATAACGTATAACGAATAATGTATAACGTATAACGTATAACGTACAACGTACAACGTATAACGTAAAACGTATAACGTATAACGTATAACGTATAACGTATAACGTATAACGTATAACGTATAACGTATAACGTATAACGTATAACGTATAACGTATAACGTACAACGTATAACGTAAAACGTATAACGTACAACGTATAACGTATAACGTATAACGTATAACGTATAACGTATAACGTATAACGTATAACGTATAACGTATAACGTAAAACGTATAACGTATAACGTATAACGTATAACGTATAACGTATAACGTATAACGTATAACGTATAACGTATAACGTATAACGTATAACGTATAACGTATAACGTATAACGCATAACGTATAACGTATAACGTATAACGTATAACGTGTAACGTCTAACGTATAACGTATAACGTACAACGTATAACGTAAAACGTATAACGTATAACGCGTAACGTATAACGTATAACGTATAACGTATAACGTATAACGTTTAACGTATAACATATAACGCATATCATAGAACGTTTACAGTATAACGTATAATGTATAACGAATAACGTATATCGTATAACGTATAACGTATAACGTATAACGTATAACGTATAACGTATAACGTATAACGTATAACGTATAACGTATAACGTATAACGTATAACGTATAACGTATAACGTATAACGTATAACGTATAACGTATAACGTATAACGCATAACGTATAACGTATAACGTATAACGTATAACGTATAACGTATAACGTATAACGTATAACTTATATCGTATAACGTATAACGGACAACGTATAATGTATAACGTATAACGAATGACGTATAACGTATAACGTATAACGTATAACGTATAACGTATAACGTATAACGTATAACGTATAACGTATAACGTATAACGTATAACGTATAACGTATAACGTATAACGTATAACGTATAACGTATAACGTATAACGTATAACGTATAACGTATAACGTATAACTTATATCGTATAACGTATAACGGACAACGTATAATGTATAACGTATAACGAATGACGTATAACGTATAACGTATAACGTATAACGTATAACGTATAACGTATAACGTATAACGTATAACGTATAACGTATAACGTATAACGTATAACGTATAACGTATAACGCATATCCTAGAACGTATACCGTATAACGTATAACGTATAACGCATATCCTAGAACGTATACAGTATAACGTATAATGTATAACGAATAACGTATAACGTATAACGTATAACGTGTAAGGTATAACGTGTAACGTATAACGTATAACGTATAACGTATGACGTATAACGTATAACGTCTAACGTATAATGTATAACGTATAACGAATAATGTATAACGTATAACGTATAACGTACAACGTACAACGTATAACGTAAAACGTATAACGTATAACGTATAACGTATAACGTATAACGTATAACGTATAACGTATAACGTATAACGTATAACGTATAACGTATAACGTATAACGTACAACGTATAACGTAAAACGTATAACGTACAACGTATAACGTATAACGTATAACGTATAACGTATAACGTATAACGTATAACGTATAACGTATAACGTATAACGTAAAACGTATAACGTATAACGTATAACGTATAACGTATAACGTATAACGTATAACGTATAACGTATAACGTATAACGTATAACGTATAACGTATAACGTATAACGTATAACGCATAACGTATAACGTATAACGTATAACGTATAACGTGTAACGTCTAACGTATAACGTATAACGTACAACGTATAACGTAAAACGTATAACGTATAACGCGTAACGTATAACGTATAACGTATAACGTATAACGTATAACGTTTAACGTATAACATATAACGCATATCATAGAACGTTTACAGTATAACGTATAATGTATAACGAATAACGTATATCGTATAACGTATAACGTATAACGTATAACGTATAACGTATAACGTATAACGTATAACGTATAACGTATAACGTATAACGTATAACGTATAACGTATAACGTATAACGTATAACGTATAACGTATAACGTATAACGTATAACGCATAACGTATAACGTATAACGTATAACGTATAACGTATAACGTATAACGTATAACGTATAACTTATATCGTATAACGTATAACGGACAACGTATAATGTATAACGTATAACGAATGACGTATAACGTATAACGTATAACGTATAACGTATAACGTATAACGTATAACGTATAACGTATAACGTATAACGTATAACGTATAACGTATAACGTATAACGTATAACGTATAACGTATAACGTATAACGTATAACGTATAACGTATAACGTATAACGTATAACTTATATCGTATAACGTATAACGGACAACGTATAATGTATAACGTATAACGAATGACGTATAACGTATAACGTATAACGTATAACGTATAACGTATAACGTATAACGTATAACGTATAACGTATAACGTATAACGTATAACGTATAACGTATAACGTATAACGTATAACGTATAACGTATAACGTATAGCGTATAACGTATAACGTATAACGTATAACGTATAACGTATAACGTATAACGTATAACGTATAACGTATAACGTATAACGTATAACGTATACCGTATAACGTAGAACGTATAAATAATAACGTATAACGTATAACGTATAACGTATAACGTATAACGTATAACGTATAACGTATAACGTATAACGTATAACGTATAATGTATAACGTATAACGTATAACGTATAACGCATATCCTAGAACGTATACCGTATAACGTATAACGTATAACGCATATCCTAGAACGTATACAGTATAACGTATAATGTATAACGAATAACGTATAACGTATAACGTATAACGTGTAAGGTATAACGTGTAACGTATAACGTATAACGTATAACGTATGACGTATAACGTATAACGTCTAACGTATAATGTATAACGTATAACGAATAATGTATAACGTATAACGTATAACGTACAACGTACAACGTATAACGTAAAACGTATAACGTATAACGTATAACGTATAACGTATAACGTATAACGTATAACGTATAACGTATAACGTATAACGTACAACGTATAACGTAAAACGTATAACGTATAACGTATAACGTATAACGTATAACGTATAACGTATAACGTATAACGTATAACGTATAACGTATAACGTATAACGTATAACGTATAACGTATAACGTATAACGTATAACGTATAACGTATAACGTATAACGTATAACGTATAACGCATAACGTATAACGTATAATGTATAACGTATAACGTGTAACGTCTAACGTATAACGTATAACGTACAACGTATAACGTAAAACGTATAACGTATAACGCGTAACGTATAACGTATAACGTATAACGTATAACGTATAACGTATAACGTTTAACGTATAACATATAACGCATATCATAGAACGTTTACAGTATAACGTATAATGTATAACGAATAACGTATATCGTATAACGTATAACGTATAACGTATAACGTATAACGTATAACGTATAACGTATAACGTATAACGTATAACGTATAACGTATAACGTATAACGTATAACGTATAACGTATAACGTATAACGTATAACGTATAACGTATAACGTATAACGTATAACGCATAACGTATAACGTATAACGTATAACGTATAACGTATAACGTATAACGTATAACGTATAACTTATATCGTATAACGTATAACGGACAACGTATAATGTATAACGTATAACGAATGACGTATAACGTATAACGTATAACGTATAACGTATAACGTATAACGTATAACGTATAACGTATAACGTATAACGTATAACGTATAACGTATAACGTATAACGTATAACGTATAACGTATAACGTATAACGTATAACGTATAACGTATAACGTATAACGTATAACGTATAACTTATATCGTATAACGTATAACGGACAACGTATAATGTATAACGTATAACGAATGACGTATAACGTATAACGTATAACGTATAACGTATAACGTATAACGTATAACGTATAACGTATAACGTATAACGTATAACGTATAACGTATAACGTATAACGTATAACGTAAAACGTATAACGTATAACGTATAACGTATAACGTATAACGTATAACGTATAACGTATAACGTATAACGTATAACGTATAACGTATAACGTATAACGTATAACGTATAACGTATAACGTATAACTTATATCGTATAACGTATAACGGACAACGTATAATGTATAACGTATAACGAATGACGTATAACGTATAACGTATAACGTATAACGTATAACGTATAACGTATAACGTATAACGTATAACGTATAACGTATAACGTATAACGTATAACGTATAACGTATAACGTATAACGTATAACGTATAACGTATAACGTATAACGTATAACGTATAACGTATAACGTATAACGTATAACGTATAACGTATAACGTATAACGTATAACGTATAACGTATAGCGTATAACGTATAACGTATAACGTATAACGTATAACGTATAACGTATAACGTATAACGTATAACGTATAACGTATAACGTATAACGTATAACGTATAACGTATAACGTATACCGTATAACGTAGAACGCATAAATAATAACGTATAACGTATAACGTATAACGTATAACGTATAACGTATAACGTATAACGTATAACGTATAACGTATAACGTATAACGTATAACGTATAATGTATAACTTATAACGTATAACGTATAACGCATATCCTAGAACGTATACCGTATAACGTATAACGTATAACGCATATCCTAGAACGTATACAGTATAACGTATAATGTATAACGAATAACGTATAACGTATAACGTATAACGCATAATGTATAACGCATATCCTAAAACGTATGCCGTATAACGTATAACGTATAACGTATAACGTATGACGTAGAACGTATAACTTATATCGTATAACGTATAACGGACAACGTATAATGTATAACGTATAACGAATGACGTATAACGTATAACGTATAACGTATAACGTATAACGTATAACGTATAACGTATAACGTATAACGTATAACGTATAACGTATAACGTATAACGTATAACGTATAACGTATAACGTATAACGTATAACGTATAACGTATAACGTATAACGTATAACGTATAACGTATAACGTATAACGTATAACGTAAACCGTATAACGTAGAACGTATAAATAATAACGTATAACGTATAACGTATAACGCATATCCTAGAACGTATACCGTATAACGTATAACGTATAACGCATATCCTAGAACGTATACAGTATAACGTATAATGTATAACGAATAACGTATAACGTATAACGTATAACGCATAATGTATAACGCATATCCTAAAACGTATGCCGTATAACGTATAACGTATAACGTATAACGTATAACGTATGACGTATAACGTATAACGTATAACGTATTACGTATAACGTATAACGTATAACGTATAACGTATAACGTATAACGTATAACGTATAACGTATAACGTATAACGTATAACGTATAACGTATAACGTATAACGTATAACGTATAACGTATAACGTATAACGTATAACGTATAACGTATAACGTATAACGTATAACGTATAACGTATAACGTATAACGTATAGCGTATAACGTATAACGTATAACGTATAACGTATAACGTATAACGTATAACGTATAACGTATAACGTATAACGTATAACGTATAACGTATAACGTATACCGTATAACGTAGAACGTATAAATAATAACGTATAACGTATAACGTATAACGTATAACGTATAACGTATAACGTATAACGTATAACGTATAACGTATAACGTATAACGTATAATGTATAACGTATAACGTATAACGTATAACGCATATCCTAGAACGTATACCGTATAACGTATAACGTATAACGCATATCCTAGAACGTATACAGTATAACGTATAATGTATAACGAATAACGTATAACGTAAAACGTATAACGTATAACGTATAACGTATAACGTATAACGTATAACGTATAACGTATAACGTATAACGTATAACGTATAACGTACAACGTATAACGTAAAACGTATAACGTATAACGTATAACGTATAACGTATAACGTATAACGTATAACGTATAACGTATAACGTATAACGTATAACGTATAACGTATAACGTATAACGTATAACGTATAACGTATAACGTATAACGTATAACGTATAACGTATAACGTATAACGTATAACGTATAACGTATAACGTATAACGCATAACGTATAACGTATAATGTATAACGTATAACGTGTAACGTCTAACGTATAACGTATAACGTACAACGTATAACGTAAAACGTATAACGTATAACGCGTAACGTATAACGTATAACGTATAACGTATAACGTATAACGTATAACGTTTAACGTATAACATATAACGCATATCATAGAACGTTTACAGTATAACGTATAATGTATAACGAATAACGTATATCGTATAACGTATAACGTATAACGTATAACGTATAACGTATAACGTATAACGTATAACGTATAACGTATAACGTATAACGTATAACGTATAACGTATAACGTATAACGTATAACGTATAACGTATAACGTATAACGTATAACGTATAACGTATAACGTATAACGTATAACGCATAACGTATAACGTATAACGTATAACGTATAACGTATAACGTATAACGTATAACGTATAACTTATATCGTATAACGTATAACGGACAACGTATAATGTATAACGTATAACGAATGACGTATAACGTATAACGTATAACGTATAACGTATAACGTATAACGTATAACGTATAACGTATAACGTATAACGTATAACGTATAACGTATAACGTATAACGTATAACGTATAACGTATAACGTATAACGTATAACGTATAACGTATAACGTATAACGTATAACGTATAACTTATATCGTATAACGTATAACGGACAACGTATAATGTATAACGTATAACGAATGACGTATAACGTATAACGTATAACGTATAACGTATAACGTATAACGTATAACGTATAACGTATAACGTATAACGTATAACGTATAACGTATAACGTATAACGTATAACGTATAACGTATAACGTATAACGTATAACGTATAACGTATAACGTATAACGTATAACGTATAACGTATAACGTATAACGTATAACGTATAACGTATAACGTATAACGTATAACGTATAACGTATAACGTATAACGTATAGCGTATAACGTATAACGTATAACGTATAACGTATAACGTATAACGTATAACGTATAACGTATAACGTATAACGTATAACGTATAACGTATAACGTATAACGTATAACGTATAACGTATAACGTATAACGTATAACGTATAACGCATATCATAGAACGTAAACCGTATAACGTATAATGTATAACGTATAACGAATAATGTATAACGTATAACGTATAACGTACAACGTACAACGTATAACGTAAAACGTATAACGTATAACGTATAACGTATAACGTATAACGTATAACGTATAACGTATAACGTATAACGTATAACGTACAACGTATAACGTAAAACGTATAACGTATAACGTATAACGTATAACGTATAACGTATAACGTATAACGTATAACGTATAACGTATAACGTATAACGTGTAACGTATAACGTATAACGTATAACGTATAACGTATATCGTATAACGTATAACGTATAACGTATAACGCATAACGTATAACGTATAATGTATAACGTATAACGTGTAACGTCTAACGTATAACGTATAACGTACAACGTATAACGTAAAACGTATAACGTATAACGCGTAACGTATAACGTATAACGTATAACGTATAACGTATAACGTTTAACGTATAACATATAACGCATATCATAGAACGTTTACAGTATAACGTATAATGTATAACGAATAACGTATATCGTATAACGTATAACGTATAACGTATAACGTATAACGTATAACGTATAACGTATAACGTATAACGTATAACGTATAACGTATAACGTATAACGTATAACGTATAACGTATAACGTATAACGTATAACGTATAACGTATAACGTATAACGTATAACGTATAACGTATAACGTATAACGTATAACGTATAACGTATAACGTATAACGTATAACGTATAACGTATAACGTATAACGTATAACGTATAACGTATAACGTATAACTTATATCGTATAACGTATAACGGACAACGTATAATGTATAACGTATAACGAATGACGTATAACGTATAACGTATAACGTATAACGTATAACGTATAACGTATAACGTATAACGTATAACGTATAACGTATAACGTATAACGTATAACGTGTAACGTATAACGTATAACGTATAACGTGTAACGTATAACGTATAACGTATAACTTATATCGTATAACGTATAACGGACAACGTATAATGTATAACGTATAACGAATGACGTATAACGTATAACGTATAACGTATAACGTATAACGTATAACGTATAACGTATAACGTATAACGTATAACGTATAACGTATAACGTATAACGTATAACGTATAACGTATAACGTATAACGTATAACGTATAACGTATAACGTATAACGTATAACGTATAACGTATAACGTATAACGTATAACGTATAACGTATAACGTATAACGTATAGCGTATAACGTATAACGTATAACGTATAACGTATAACGTATAACGTATAACGTATAACGTATAACGTATAACGTATAACGTATAACGTATACCGTATAACGTAGAACGCATAAATAATAACGTATAACGTATAACGTATAACGTATAACGTATAACGTATAACGTATAACGTATAACGTATAACGTATAACGTATAACGTATAATGTATAACGTATAACGTATAACGTATAACGCATATCCTAGAACGTATACCGTATAACGTATAACGTATAACGCATATCCTAGAACGTATACAGTATAACGTATAATGTATAACGAATAACGTATAACGTATAACGTATAACGCATAATGTATAACGCATATCCTAAAACGTATGCCGTATAACGTATAACGTATAACGTATAACGTATGACGTAGAACGTATAACTTATATCGTATAACGTATAACGGACAACGTATAATGTATAACGTATAACGAATGACGTATAACGTATAACGTATAACGTATAACGTATAACGTATAACGTATAACGTATAACGTATAACGTATAACGTATAACGTATAACGTATAACGTATAACGTATAACGTATAACGTATAACGTATAACGTATAACGTATAACGTATAACGTATAACGTAAACCGTATAACGTAGAACGTATTAATAATAACGTATAACGTATAACGTATAACGCATATCCTAGAACGTATACCGTATAACGTATAACGTATAACGCATATCCTAGAACGTATACAGTATAACGTATAATGTATAACGAATAACGTATAACGTATAACGTATAACGCATAATGTATAACGCATATCCTAAAACGTATGCCGTATAACGTATAACGTATAACGTATAACGTATAACGTATGACGTATAACGTATAACGTATAACGTATTACGTATAACGTATAACGTATAACGTATAACGTATAACGTATAACGTATAACGTATAACGTATAACGTATAACGTATAACGTATAACGTATAACGTATAACGTATAACGTATAACGTATAACGTATAACGTATAACGTATAACGTATAACGTATAACGTATAACGTATAACGTATAACGTATAACGTATAACGTATAACGTATAACGTATAACGTATAACGTATAGCGTATAACGTATAACGTATAACGTATAACGTATAACGTATAACGTATAACGTATAACGTATAACGTATAACGTATAACGTATAACGTATAACGTATAACGTATAACGTATAACGTATAACGTATAACGTATAACGTATAACGTATAACGTATAACTTATATCGTATAACGTATAACGGAAAACGTATAACGTATAACGTATAACGTATAACGTATAACGTATAACGTATAACGTATAACGTATAACGTATAACGTAAAACGTATAACGTATAACGTATACCGTATAACGTATACCGTATAACGTAGAACGTATAAATAATAACGTATAACGTATAACGTATAACGTATAACGTATAACGTATAACGTATAACGTATAATGTATAACGTATAACGTATAACGTATAACGCATATCCTAGAACGTATACCGTATAACGTATAACGTATAACGCATATCCTAGAACGTATACAGTATAACGTATAATGTATAACGAATAACGTATAACGTATAACGTATAACGCATAATGTATAACGCATATCCTAAAACGTATGCCGTATATCGTATAACGTATAACGTATAACGTATAACGTATGACGTATAACGTATAACGTATAACGTATTACGTATAACGTATAACGTATAACGTATAACGTATAACGTATAACGTATAACGTATAACGTATAACGTATAACGTATAACGTATAACGTATAACGTATAACGTATAACGTATAACGTATAACGTATAACGTATAACGTATAACGTATAACGTATAACGTATAACGTATAACGTATAACGTATAACGTATAGCGTATAACGTATAACGTATAACGTATAACGTATAACGTATAACGTATAACGTATAACGTATAACGTATAACGTATAACGTATAACGTATACCGTATAACGTAGAACGTATAAATAATAACGTATAACGTATAACGTATAACGTATAACGTATAACGTATAACGTATAACGTATAACGTATAACGTATAACGTATAACGTATAACGTATAACGTATAACGTATAACGTATAACGTATAACGTAAACCGTATAACGTAGAACGTATAAATAATAACGTATAACGTATAACGTATAACGCATATCCTAGAACGTATACCGTATAACGTATAACGTATAACGCATATCCTAGAACGTATACAGTATAACGTATAATGTATAACGAATAACGTATAACGTATAACGTATAACGCATAATGTATAACGCATATCCTAAAACGTATGCCGTATAACGTATAACGTATAACGTATAACGTATAACGTATGACGTATAACGTATAACGTATAACGTATTACGTATAACGTATAACGTATAACGTATAACGTATAACGTATAACGTATAACGTATAACGTATAACGTATAACGTATAACGTATAACGTATAACGTATAACGTATAACGTATAACGTATAACGTATAACGTATAACGTATAACGTATAACGTATAACGTATAACGTATAACGTATAACGTATAACGTATAACGTATAACGTATAGCGTATAACGTATAACGTATAACGTATAACGTATAACGTATAACGTATAACGTATAACGTATAACGTATAACGTATAACGTATAACGTATAACGTATACCGTATAACGTAGAACGTATAAATAATAACGTATAACGTATAACGTATAACGTATAACGTATAACGTATAACGTATAACGTATAACGTATAACGTATAACGTATAACGTATAACGTATAATGTATAACGTATAACGTATAACGTATAACGCATATCCTAGAACGTATACCGTATAACGTATAACGTATAACGCATATCCTAGAACGTATACAGTATAACGTATAATGTATAACGAATAACGTATAACGTAAAACGTATAACGTATAACGTATAACGTATAACGTATAACGTATAACGTATAACGTATAACGTATAACGTATAACGTATAACGTACAACGTATAACGTAAAACGTATAACGTATAACGTATAACGTATAACGTATAACGTATAACGTATAACGTATAACGTATAACGTATAACGTATAACGTATAACGTATAACGTATAACGTATAACGTATAACGTATAACGTATAACGTATAACGTATAACGTATAACGTATAACGTATAACGTATAACGCATAACGTATAACGTATAATGTATAACGTATAACGTGTAACGTCTAACGTATAACGTATAACGTACAACGTATAACGTAAAACGTATAACGTATAACGCGTAACGTATAACGTATAACGTATAACGTATAACGTATAACGTATAACGTTTAACGTATAACATATAACGCATATCATAGAACGTTTACAGTATAACGTATAATGTATAACGAATAACGTATATCGTATAACGTATAACGTATAACGTATAACGTATAACGTATAACGTATAACGTATAACGTATAACGTATAACGTATAACGTATAACGTATAACGTATAACGTATAACGTATAACGTATAACGTATAACGTATAACGTATAACGTATAACGTATAACGTATAACGTATAACGTATAACGCATAACGTATAACGTATAACGTATAACGTATAACGTATAACGTATAACGTATAACGTATAACTTATATCGTATAACGTATAACGGACAACGTATAATGTATAACGTATAACGAATGACGTATAACGTATAACGTATAACGTATAACGTATAACGTATAACGTATAACGTATAACGTATAACGTATAACGTATAACGTATAACGTATAACGTATACCGTATAACGTAGAACGTATAAATAATAACGTATAACGTATAACGTATAACGTATAACGTATAACGTATAACGTATAGCGTATAACGTATAACGTATAACGTATAACGTATAACGTATAACGTATAACGTATAACGTATAACGTATAACGTATAACGTATAACGTATAACGTATAACGTATAACGTATAACGTATAACGTATAACGTATAACGTATAACGCATATCATAGAACGTAAACCGTATAACGTATAATGTATAACGTATAACGAATAATGTATAACGTATAACGTATAACGTACAACGTACAACGTATAACGTAAAACGTATAACGTATAACGTATAACGTATAACGTATAACGTATAACGTATAACGTATAACGTATAACGTATAACGTACAACGTATAACGTAAAACGTATAACGTATAACGTATAACGTATAACGTATAACGTATAACGTATAACGTATAACGTATAACGTATAACGTATAACGTGTAACGTATAACGTATAACGTATAACGTATAACGTATATCGTATAACGTATAACGTATAACGTATAACGCATAACGTATAACGTATAATGTATAACGTATAACGTGTAACGTCTAACGTATAACGTATAACGTACAACGTATAACGTAAAACGTATAACGTATAACGCGTAACGTATAACGTATAACGTATAACGTATAACGTATAACGTTTAACGTATAACATATAACGCATATCATAGAACGTTTACAGTATAACGTATAATGTATAACGAATAACGTATATCGTATAACGTATAACGTATAACGTATAACGTATAACGTATAACGTATAACGTATAACGTATAACGTATAACGTATAACGTATAACGTATAACGTATAACGTATAACGTATAACGTATAACGTATAACGTATAACGTATAACGTATAACGTATAACGTATAACGTATAACGTATAACGTATAACGTATAACGTATAACGTATAACGTATAACGTATAACGTATAACGTATAACGTATAACGTATAACGTATAACGTATAACGTATAACTTATATCGTATAACGTATAACGGACAACGTATAATGTATAACGTATAACGAATGACGTATAACGTATAACGTATAACGTATAACGTATAACGTATAACGTATAACGTATAACGTATAACGTATAACGTATAACGTATAACGTATAACGTGTAACGTATAACGTATAACGTATAACGTGTAACGTATAACGTATAACGTATAACTTATATCGTATAACGTATAACGGACAACGTATAATGTATAACGTATAACGAATGACGTATAACGTATAACGTATAACGTATAACGTATAACGTATAACGTATAACGTATAACGTATAACGTATAACGTATAACGTATAACGTATAACGTATAACGTATAACGTATAACGTATAACGTATAACGTATAACGTATAACGTATAACGTATAACGTATAACGTATAACGTATAACGTATAACGTATAACGTATAACGTATAGCGTATAACGTATAACGTATAACGTATAACGTATAACGTATAACGTATAACGTATAACGTATAACGTATAACGTATAACGTATAACGTATACCGTATAACGTAGAACGCATAAATAATAACGTATAACGTATAACGTATAACGTATAACGTATAACGTATAACGTATAACGTATAACGTATAACGTATAACGTATAACGTATAATGTATAACGTATAACGTATAACGTATAACGCATATCCTAGAACGTATACCGTATAACGTATAACGTATAACGCATATCCTAGAACGTATACAGTATAACGTATAATGTATAACGAATAACGTATAACGTATAACGTATAACGCATAATGTATAACGCATATCCTAAAACGTATGCCGTATAACGTATAACGTATAACGTATAACGTATGACGTAGAACGTATAACTTATATCGTATAACGTATAACGGACAACGTATAATGTATAACGTATAACGAATGACGTATAACGTATAACGTATAACGTATAACGTATAACGTATAACGTATAACGTATAACGTATAACGTATAACGTATAACGTATAACGTATAACGTATAACGTATAACGTATAACGTATAACGTATAACGTATAACGTATAACGTAAACCGTATAACGTAGAACGTATTAATAATAACGTATAACGTATAACGTATAACGCATATCCTAGAACGTATACCGTATAACGTATAACGTATAACGCATATCCTAGAACGTATACAGTATAACGTATAATGTATAACGAATAACGTATAACGTATAACGTATAACGCATAATGTATAACGCATATCCTAAAACGTATGCCGTATAACGTATAACGTATAACGTATAACGTATAACGTATGACGTATAACGTATAACGTATAACGTATTACGTATAACGTATAACGTATAACGTATAACGTATAACGTATAACGTATAACGTATAACGTATAACGTATAACGTATAACGTATAACGTATAACGTATAACGTATAACGTATAACGTATAACGTATAACGTATAACGTATAACGTATAACGTATAACGTATAACGTATAACGTATAACGTATAACGTATAACGTATAACGTATAACGTATAACGTATAACGTATAACGTATAGCGTATAACGTATAACGTATAACGTATAACGTATAACGTATAACGTATAACGTATAACGTATAACGTATAACGTATAACGTATAACGTATAACGTATAACGTATAACGTATAACGTATAACGTATAACGTATAACGTATAACGTATAACTTATATCGTATAACGTATAACGGAAAACGTATAACGTATAACGTATAACGTATAACGTATAACGTATAACGTATAACGTATAACGTATAACGTATAACGTAAAACGTATAACGTATAACGTATACCGTATAACGTATACCGTATAACGTAGAACGTATAAATAATAACGTATAACGTATAACGTATAACGTATAACGTATAACGTATAACGTATAACGTATAATGTATAACGTATAACGTATAACGTATAACGCATATCCTAGAACGTATACCGTATAACGTATAACGTATAACGCATATCCTAGAACGTATACAGTATAACGTATAATGTATAACGAATAACGTATAACGTATAACGTATAACGCATAATGTATAACGCATATCCTAAAACGTATGCCGTATATCGTATAACGTATAACTTATAACGTATAACGTATGACGTATAACGTATAACGTATAACGTATTACGTATAACGTATAACGTATAACGTATAACGTATAACGTATAACGTATAACGTATAACGTATAACGTATAACGTATAACGTATAACGTATAACGTATAACGTATAACGTATAACGTATAACGTATAACGTATAACGTATAACGTATAACGTATAACGTATAACGTATAACGTATAACGTATAACGTATAGCGTATAACGTATAACGTATAACGTATAACGTATAACGTATAACGTATAACGTATAACGTATAACGTATAACGTATAACGTATAACGTATACCGTATAACGTAGAACGTATAAATAATAACGTATAACGTATAACGTATAACGTATAACGTATAACGTATAACGTATAACGTATAACGTATAACGTATAACGTATAATGTATAACGTATAACGTATAACGTATAACGCATATCCTAGAACGTATACCGTATAACGTATAACGTATAACGCATATCCTAGAACGTATACAGTATAACGTATAATGTATAACGAATAACGTATAACGTATAACGTATAACGTGTAAGGTATAACGTGTAACGTATAACGTATAACGTATAACGTATGACGTATAACGTATAACGTCTAACGTATAATGTATAACGTATAACGAATAATGTATAACGTATAACGTATAACGTACAACGTACAACGTATAACGTAAAACGTATAACGTATAACGTATAACGTATAACGTATAACGTATAACGTATAACGTATAACGTATAACGTATAACGTACAACGTATAACGTAAAACGTATAACGTATAACGTATAACGTATAACGTATAACGTATAACGTATAACGTATAACGTATAACGTATAACGTATAACGTATAACGTATAACGTATAACGTATAACGTATAACGTATAACGTATAACGTATAACGTATAACGTATAACGTATAACGCATAACGTATAACGTATAATGTATAACGTATAACGTGTAACGTCTAACGTATAACGTATAACGTACAACGTATAACGTAAAACGTATAACGTATAACGCGTAACGTATAACGTATAACGTATAACGTATAACGTATAACGTATAACGTTTAACGTATAACATATAACGCATATCATAGAACGTTTACAGTATAACGTATAATGTATAACGAATAACGTATATCGTATAACGTATAACGTATAACGTATAACGTATAACGTATAACGTATAACGTATAACGTATAACGTATAACGTATAACGTATAACGTATAACGTATAACGTATAACGTATAACGTATAACGTATAACGTATAACGTATAACGTATAACGTATAACGTATAACGTATAACGCATAACGTATAACGTATAACGTATAACGTATAACGTATAACGTATAACGTATAACGTATAACTTATATCGTATAACGTATAACGGACAACGTATAATGAATAACGTATAACGAATGACGTATAACGTATAACGTATAACGTATAACGTATAACGTATAACGTATAACGTATAACGTATAACGTATAACGTATAACGTATAACGTATAACGTATAACGTATAACGTATAACGTATAACGTATAACGTATAACGTATAACGTATAACGTATAACGTATAACGTATAACTTATATCGTATAACGTATAACGGACAACGTATAATGTATAACGTATAACGAATGACGTATAACGTATAACGTATAACGTATAACGTATAACGTATAACGTATAACGTATAACGTATAACGTATAACGTATAACGTATAACGTATAACGTATAACGTATAACGTATAACGTATAACGTATAACGTATAACGTATAACGTATAACGTATAACGTATAACGTATAACGTATAACGTATAACGTATAACGTATAACGTATAACGTATAACGTATAACGTATAACGTATAGCGTATAACGTATAACGTATAACGTATAACGTATAACGTATAACGTATAACGTATAACGTATAACGTATAACGTATAACGTATAACGTATAACGTATAACGTATAACGTATAACGTATAACGTATAACGTATAACGTATAACGTATAACGTATAACGTATAACGTATAACGTATAACGCATATCATAGAACGTAAACCGTATAACGTATAATGTATAACGTATAACGAATAATGTATAACGTATAACGTATAACGTACAACGTACAACGTATAACGTAAAACGTATAACGTATAACGTATAACGTATAACGTATAACGTATAACGTATAACGTATAACGTATAACGTATAACGTATGACGTATAACGTATAACGTATAACGTATTACGTATAACGTATAACGTATAACGTATAACGTATAACGTATAACGTATAACGTATAACGTATAACGTATAACGTATAACGTATAACGTATAACGTATAACGTATAACGTATAACGTATAACGTATAACGTATAACGTATAACGTATAACGTATAACGTATAACGTATAACGTATAACGTATAACGTATAGCGTATAACGTATAACGTATAACGTATAACGTATAACGTATAACGTATAACGTATAACGTATAACGTATAACGTATAACGTATAACGTATACCGTATAACGTAGAACGTATAAATAATAACGTATAACGTATAACGTATAACGTATAACGTATAACGTATAACGTATAACGTATAACGTATAACGTATAACGTATAATGTATAACGTATAACGTATAACGTATAACGCATATCCTAGAACGTATACCGTATAACGTATAACGTATAACGCATATCCTAGAACGTATACAGTATAACGTATAATGTATAACGAATAACGTATAACGTATAACGTATAACGTGTAAGGTATAACGTGTAACGTATAACGTATAACGTATAACGTATGACGTATAACGTATAACGTCTAACGTATAATGTATAACGTATAACGAATAATGTATAACGTATAACGTATAACGTACAACGTACAACGTATAACGTAAAACGTATAACGTATAACGTATAACGTATAACGTATAACGTATAACGTATAACGTATAACGTATAACGTATAACGTATAACGTATAACGTACAACGTATAACGTAAAACGTATAACGTATAACGTATAACGTATAACGTATAACGTATAACGTATAACGTATAACGTATAACGTATAACGTATAACGTATAACGTATAACGTATAACGTATAACGTATAACGTATAACGTATAACGTATAACGTATAACGCATAACGTATAACGTATAATGTATAACGTATAACGTGTAACGTCTAACGTATAACGTATAACGTACAACGTATAACGTAAAACGTATAACGTATAACGCGTAACGTATAACGTATAACGTATAACGTATAACGTATAACGTATAACGTTTAACGTATAACATATAACGCATATCATAGAACGTTTACAGTATAACGTATAATGTATAACGAATAACGTATATCGTATAACGTATAACGTATAACGTATAACGTATAACGTATAACGTATAACGTATAACGTATAACGTATAACGTATAACGTATAACGTATAACGTATAACGTATAACGTATAACGTATAACGTATAACGTATAACGTATAACGTATAACGTATAACGTATAACGCATAACGTATAACGTATAACGTATAACGTATAACGTATAACGTATAACGTATAACGTATAACTTATATCGTATAACGTATAACGGACAACGTATAATGTATAACGTATAACGAATGACGTATAACGTATAACGTATAACGTATAACGTATAACGTATAACGTATAACGTATAACGTATAACGTATAACGTATAACGTATAACGTATAACGTATAACGTATAACGTATAACGTATAACGTATAACGTATAACGTATAACGTATAACTTATATCGTATAACGTATAACGGACAACGTATAATGTATAACGTATAACGAATGACGTATAACGTATAACGTATAACGTATAACGTATAACGTATAACGTATAACGTATAACGTATAACGTATAACGTATAACGTATAACGTATAACGTATAACGTATAACGTATAACGTATAACGTATAACGTATAACGTATAACGTATAACGTATAACGTATAACGTATAACGTATAACGTATAACGTATAACGTATAACGTATAACGTATAACGTATAACGTATAGCGTATAACGTATAACGTATAACGTATAACGTATAACGTATAACGTATAACGTATAACGTATAACGTATAACGTATAACGTATAACGTATAACGTATAACGTATAACGTATAACGTATAACGTATAACGTATAACGTATAACGTATAACGTATAACGCATATCATAGAACGTAAACCGTATAACGTATAATGTATAACGTATAACGAATAATGTATAACGTATAACGTATAACGTACAACGTACAACGTATAACGTAAAACGTATAACGTATAACGTATAACGTATAACGTATAACGTATAACGTATAACGTATAACGTATAACGTATAACGTACAACGTATAACGTAAAACGTATAACGTATAACGTATAACGTATAACGTATAACGTATAACGTATAACGTATAACGTATAACGTATAACGTATAACGTGTAACGTATAACGTATAACGTATAACGTATAACGTATATCGTATAACGTATAACGTATAACGTATAACGCATAACGTATAACGTATAATGTATAACGTATAACGTGTAACGTCTAACGTATAACGTATAACGTACAACGTATAACGTAAAACGTATAACGTATAACGCGTAACGTATAACGTATAACGTATAACGTATAACGTATAACGTTTAACGTATAACATATAACGCATATCATAGAACGTTTACAGTATAACGTATAATGTATAACGAATAACGTATATCGTATAACGTATAACGTATAACGTATAACGTATAACGTATAACGTATAACGTATAACGTATAACGTATAACGTATAACGTATAACGTATAACGTATAACGTATAACGTATAACGTATAACGTATAACGTATAACGTATAACGTATAACGTATAACGTATAACGTATAACGTATAACGTATAACGTATAACGTATAACGTATAACGTATAACGTATAACGTATAACGTATAACGTATAACGTATAACGTATAACTTATATCGTATAACGTATAACGGACAACGTATAATGTATAACGTATAACGAATGACGTATAACGTATAACGTATAACGTATAACGTATAACGTATAACGTATAACGTATAACGTATAACGTATAACGTATAACGTATAACGTATAACGTATAACGTATAACGTATAACGTATAACGTATAACGTGTAACGTATAACGTATAACGTATAACTTATATCGTATAACGTATAACGGACAACGTATAATGTATAACGTATAACGAATGACGTATAACGTATAACGTATAACGTATAACGTATAACGTATAACGTATAACGTATAACGTATAACGTATAACGTATAACGTATAACGTATAACGTATAACGTATAACGTATAACGTATAACGTATAACGTATAACGTATAACGTATAACGTATAACGTATAACGTATAACGTATAACGTATAACGTATAACGTATAACGTATAACGAATAGCGTATAACGTATAACGTATAACGTATAACGTATAACGTATAACGTATAACGTATAACGTATAACGTATAACGTATAACGTATAACGTATAACGTATACCGTATAACGTAGAACGCATAAATAATAACGTATAACGTATAACGTATAACGTATAACGTATAACGTATAACGTATAACGTATAACGTATAACGTATAACGTATAACGTATAATGTATAACGTATAACGTATAACGTATAACGCATATCCTAGAACGTATACCGTATAACGTATAACGTATAACGCATATCCTAGAACGTATACAGTATAACGTATAATGTATAACGAATAACGTATAACGTATAACGTATAACGCATAATGTATAACGCATATCCTAAAACGTATGCCGTATAACGTATAACGTATAACGTATAACGTATGACGTAGAACGTATAACTTATATCGTATAACGTATAACGGACAACGTATAATGTATAACGTATAACGAATGACGTATAACGTATAACGTATAACGTATAACGTATAACGTATAACGTATAACGTATAACGTATAACGTATAACGTATAACGTATAACGTATAACGTATAACGTATAACGTATAACGTATAACGTATAACGTAAACCGTATAACGTAGAACGTATAAATAATAACGTATAACGTATAACGTATAACGCATATCCTAGAACGTATACCGTATAACGTATAACGTATAACGCATATCCTAGAACGTATACAGTATAACGTATAATGTATAACGAATAACGTATAACGTATAACGTATAACGCATAATGTATAACGCATATCCTAAAACGTATGCCGTATAACGTATAACGTATAACGTATAACGTATAACGTATGACGTATAACGTATAACGTATAACGTATTACGTATAACGTATAACGTATAACGTATAACGTATAACGTATAACGTATAACGTATAACGTATAACGTATAACGTATAACGTATAACGTATAACGTATAACGTATAACGTATAACGTATAACGTATAACGTATAACGTATAACGTATAACGTATAACGTATAACGTATAACGTATAACGTATAACGTATAACGTATAACGTATAACGTATAACGTATAACGTATAACGTATAACGTATAGCGTATAACGTATAACGTATAACGTATAACGTATAACGTATAACGTATAACGTATAACGTATAACGTATAACGTATAACGTATAACGTATAACGTATAACGTATAACGTATAACGTATAACGTATAACGTATAACGTATAACTTATATCGTATAACGTATAACGGAAAACGTATAACGTATAACGTATAACGTATAACGTATAACGAATAACGTATAACGTATAACGTATAACGTATAACGTATAACGTAAAACGTATAACGTATAACGTATACCGTATAACGTATACCGTATAACGTAGAACGTATAAATAATAACGTATAACGTATAACGTATAACGTATAACGTATAACGTATAACGTATAACGTATAATGTATAACGTATAACGTATAACGTATAACGCATATCCTAGAACGTATACCGTATAACGTATAACGTATAACGCATATCCTAGAACGTATACAGTATAACGTATAATGTATAACGAATAACGTATAACGTATAACGTATAACGCATAATGTATAACGCATATCCTAAAACGTATGCCGTATAACGTATAACGTATAACGTATAACGTATAACGTATGACGTATAACGTATAACGTATAACGTATTACGTATAACGTATAACGTATAACGTATAACGTATAACGTATAACGTATAACGTATAACGTATAACGTATAACGTATAACGTATAACGTATAACGTATAACGTATAACGTATAACGTATAACGTATAACGTATAACGTATAACGTATAACGTATAACGTATAACGTATAACGTATAACGTATAACGTATAACGTATAACGTATAACGTATAACGTATAACGTATAACGTATAACGTATAACGTATAACGTATAACGTATAATGTATAACGTATAGCGTATAACGTATAACGTATAACGTATAACGTATTACGTATAACGTATAACGTATAACGTATAACGTATAACGTATAACGTATAACGTATAACGTATAACTTATATCGTATAACGTATAACGTACAACGTATAATGTATAACGTATAACGAATGACGTATAACGTATAACGTATAACGTATAACGTATAACGTATAACGTATAACGTATAACGTATAACGTATAACGTATAACGTATAACGTATAACGTATAACGTATAACGTATAACGTATAACGTATAACGTATAACGTTTAACGTATAACATATAACGTAAAACGTATAACGTATAACGCATAACGTACAATGTATAACGAATAACGTATAACGTATATCCTAAAACGTGTGCCGTATAACGTATAACGTATAACCTATAACGTATAACGTGTGACGTAGAACGTATAACGTACAACGTATAACGTAAAACGTATAACGTATAACGTATAACCTATAACGTATAACGTGTGACGTAGAACGTATAACGTACAACGTATAACGTATAACGTATAACGTATAACGTATAACGTTTAACGCATAATGTGTAAAGCTTATCCTAAAACGTGTGCCGTATAACGTATAACGTATAACCTATGACGTATAACGTGTAACGTATAACGTATAACGTATAACGTACAACGTATAACGTAAAACGTATAACGTATAACGTATAACGTATAACGTATACCGTATAACGTAGAACGTATAACGTACAAATAATAACGTATAACGTATAACGTATAACGTATAACGTATAACGTATAACGTATAACGTATAACGTATAACGTATAACGCATATCATAGAACGTATACCGTATAACGTATAATGTATAACCTATAACGAATAATGTATAACGTATAACGTATAACGTACAACGTACAACGTATAACGTAAAACGTATAACGTATAACGTATAACGTATAACGTATAACGTATAACGTATAACGTATAACGTATAACGTATAACGTATAACGTATAACGTATAACGTATAACTTATATCGTATAACGTATAACGGAAAACGTATAACGTATAACGTATAACGTATAACGTATAACGTATAACGTATAACGTATAACGTATAACGTATAACGTATAACGTATAACGTATAACGTATAACGTATAACGTATAACGTATAACGTATAACGTATAACGTATAACGTATAACGTATAACGTATAACGTATAACGTATAACGTATAACGTATAACGTATAACGTATAACGTATAACGTATAACGTATAACGTATAACGTATAACTTATATCGTATAACGTATAACGTATAACGTAGAACGTATAACGTACAAATAATAACGTATAACGCATAATGTATAACGCATATCCTAAAACGTATGCCGTATAACGTATAACGTATAACGTATAACGTATGACGTAGAACGTATAACTTATATCGTATAACGTATAACGGACAACGTATAATGTATAACGTATAACGAATGACGTATAACGTATAACGTATAACGTATAACGTATAACGTATAACGTATAACGTATAACGTATAACGTATAACGTATAACGTATAACGTATAACGTATAACGTATAACGTATAACGTATAACGTATAACGTATAACGTATAACGTAAACCGTATAACGTAGAACGTATAAATAATAACGTATAACGTATAACGTATAACGCATATCCTAGAACGTATACCGTATAACGTATAACGTATAACGCATATCCTAGAACGTATACAGTATAACGTATAATGTATAACGAATAACGTATAACGTATAACGTATAACGCATAATGTATAACGCATATCCTAAAACGTATGCCGTATAACGTATAACGTATAACGTATAACGTATAACGTATGACGTATAACGTATAACGTATAACGTATTACGTATAACGTATAACGTATAACGTATAACGTATAACGTATAACGTATAACGTATAACGTATAACGTATAACGTATAACGTATAACGTATAACGTATAACGTATAACGTATAACGTATAACGTATAACGTATAACGTATAACGTATAACGTATAACGTATAACGTATAACGTATAACGTATAACGTATAACGTATAACGTATAACGTATAACTTATATCGTATAACGTATAACGTATAACGTAGAACGTATAACGTACAAATAATAACGTATAACGCATAATGTATAACGCATATCCTAAAACGTATGCCGTATAACGTATAACGTATAACGTATAACGTATGACGTAGAACGTATAACTTATATCGTATAACGTATAACGGACAACGTATAATGTATAACGTATAACGAATGACGTATAACGTATAACGTATAACGTATAACGTATAACGTATAACGTATAACGTATAACGTATAACGTATAACGTATAACGTATAACGTATAACGTATAACGTATAACGTATAACGTATAACGTATAACGTATAACGTGTAACGTAAACCGTATAACGTAGAACGTATAAATAATAACGTATAACGTATAACGTATAACGCATATCCTAGAACGTATACCGTATAACGTATAACGTATAACGCATATCCTAGAACGTATACAGTATAACGTATAATGTATAACGAATAACGTATAACGTATAACGTATAACGCATAATGTATAACGCATATCCTAAAACGTATGCCGTATAACGTATAACGTATAACGTATAACGTATAACGTATGACGTATAACGTATAACGTATAACGTATTACGTATAACGTATAACGTATAACGTATAACGTATAACGTATAACGTATAACGTATAACGTATAACGTATAACGTATAACGTATAACGTATAACGTATAACGTATAACGTATAACGTATAACGTATAACGTATAACGTATAACGTATAACGTATAACGTATAACGTATAACGTATAACGTATAACGTATAACGTATAACGTATAACGTATAACGTATAACGTATAACGTATAGCGTATAACGTATAACGTATAACGTATAACGTATAACGTATAACGTATAACGTATAACGTATAACGTATAACGTATAACGTATAACGTATAACGTATAACGTATAACGTATAACGTATAACGTATAACGTATAACGTATAACGTATAACGTATAACTTATATCGTATAACGTATAACGGAAAACGTATAACGTATAACGTATAACGTATAACGTTTAACGTATAACATATAACGTAAAACGTATAACGTATAACGCATAACGTACAATGTATAACGAATAACGTATAACGTATATCCTAAAACGTGTGCCGTATAACGTATAACGTATAACCTATAACGTATAACGTGTGACGTAGAACGTATAACGTACAACGTATAACGTAAAACGTATAACGTATAACGTATAACCTATAACGTATAACGTGTGACGTAGAACGTATAACGTACAACGTATAACGTATAACGTATAACGTATAACGTATAACGTTTAACGCATAATGTGTAAAGCTTATCCTAAAACGTGTGCCGTATAACGTATAACGTATAACCTATGACGTATAACGTGTAACGTATAACGTATAACGTATAACGTACAACGTATAACGTAAAACGTATAACGTATAACGTATAACGTATAACGTATACCGTATAACGTAGAACGTATAACGTACAAATAATAACGTATAACGTATAACGTATAACGTATAACGTATAACGTATAACGTATAACGTATAACGTATAACGTATAACGTATAACGCATATCATAGAACGTATACCGTATAACGTATAATGTATAACCTATAACGAATAATGTATAACGTATAACGTATAACGTACAACGTACAACGTATAACGTAAAACGTATAACGTATAACGTATAACGTATAACGTATAACGTATAACGTATAACGTATAACGTATAACGTATAACGTATAACGTATAACGTATAACGTATAACGTATAACGTATAACGTATAACGTATAACGAATAACGTATAACGTATAACGTATAACGTATAACGTATAACGTATAACGTGTAAGGTATAACGTGTAACGTATAACGTATAACGTATAACGTATGACGTATAACGTATAACGTATAACGTATAACGTATAACGTATAACGTATAACGTATAACGTATAACTTATATCGTATAACGTATAACGTATAACGTAGAACGTATAACGTACAAATAATAACGTATAACGCATAATGTATAACGCATATCCTAAAACGTATGCCGTATAACGTATAACGTATAACGTATAACGTATGACGTAGAACGTATAACTTATATCGTATAACGTATAACGGACAACGTATAATGTATAACGTATAACGAATGACGTATAACGTATAACGTATAACGTATAACGTATAACGTATAACGTATAACGTATAACGTATAACGTATAACGTATAACGTATAACGTATAACGTATAACGTATAACGTATAACGAATAACGTATAACGTATAACGTATAACGTATAACGTATAACGTATAACGTGTAAGGTATAACGTGTAACGTATAACGTATAACGTATAACGTATGACGTATAACGTATAACGTATAACGTATAACGTATAACGTATAACGTATAACGTATAACGTATAACTTATATCGTATAACGTATAACGTATAACGTATAACGTATAACGTATAACGTATAACGTATAACGTATAACGTATAACGTATAACGTATAACGTATAACGTATAACGTATAACGTATAACGTATAACGTATAACGTATAGCGTATAACGTATAACGTATAACGTATAACGTATAACGTATAACGTATAACGTATAACGTATAACGTATAACGTATAACGTATAACGTATAACGTATAACGTATAACGTATAACGTATAACTTATATCGTATAACGTATAACGGAAAACGTATAATGTATAACGTATAACGAATGACGTATAACGTATAACGTATAACGTATAACGTATAACGTATAACGTATAACGTATAACGTATAACGTATAACGTATAACGTATAACGTAAAACGTATAACGTATAACGTATACCGTATAACGTAGAACGTATAAATAATAACGTATAACGTATAACGTATAACGTATAACGTATAACGTATAACGTATAACGTATAACGTATAACGTATAATGTATAACGTATAACGTATAACGTATAACGCATATCCTAGAACGTATACCGTATAACGTATAACGTATAACGCATATCCTAGAACGTATACAGTATAACGTATAATGTATAACGAATAACGTATAACGTATAACGTATAACGCATAATGTATAACGCATATCCTAAAACGTATGCCGTATAACGTATAACCTATAACGTATAACGTATAACGTATGACGTATAACGTATAACGTATAACGTATTACGTATAACGTATAACGTATAACGTATAACGTATAACGTATAACGTATAACGTATAACGTATAACGTATAACGTATAACGTATAACGTATAACGTATAACGTATAACGTATAACGTATAACGTATAACGTATAACGTATAACGTATAACGTATAACGTATAACGTATAACGTATAACGTATAACGTATAACGTATAACGTATAACGTATAACGTATAACGTATAACGTATAACGTATAACGTATAACGTATAACGTATAACGTATAACGTATAACGTATAACGTATAACGTATAACGTATAACGTATAACGTATAACGTTTAACGTATAAGGTATAACGTATAGCGTATAACGTATAACGTATAACGTATAACGTATTACGTATAACGTATAACGTACAACGTATAACGTATAACGTATAACGTATAACGTATAACTTATATCGTATAACGTATAACGTACAACGTATAATGTATAACGTATAACGAATGACGTATAACGTATAACGTATAACGTATAACGTATAACGTATAACGTATAACGTATAACGTATAACGTATAACGTATAACGTATAACGTATAACGTATAACGTATAACGTATAACGCATAACGTTTAACGTATAACATATAACGTAAAACGTATAACGTATAACGCATAACGTACAATGTATAACGAATAACGTATAACGTATATCCTAAAACGTGTGCCGTATAACGTATAACGTATAACCTATAACGTATAACGTGTGACGTAGAACGTATAACGTACAACGTATAACGTAAAACGTATAACGTATAACGTATAACCTATAACGTATAACGTGTGACGTAGAACGTATAACGTACAACGTATAACGTATAACGTATAACGTATAACGTATAACGTATAACGTTTAACGCATAATGTGTAAAGCTTATCCTAAAACGTGTGCCGTATAACGTATAACGTATAACCTATGACGTATAACGTGTAACGTATAACGTATAACGTATAACGTACAACGTATAACGTAAAACGTATAACGTATAACGTATAACGTATAACGTATACCGTATAACGTACAACGTATAACGTATAAATAATAACGTATAACGTATAACGTAAAACGTATAACGTATAACGTATAACGTATAACGTATAACGTATAACGTATAACGTATAACGTATAACGTATAACGTATAACGCATATCATAGAACGTATACCGTATAACGTATAATGTATAACGTATAACGAATAATGTATAACGTATAACGTATAACGTACAACGTACAACGTATAACGTAAAACGTATAACGTATAACGTATAACGTATAACGTATAACGTATAACGTATAACGTATAGCGTATAACGTATAACGTATAACGCATATCCTAGAACGTATACCGTATAACGTATTACGTATAACGCATATCCTAGAACGTATACAGTATAACGTATAATGTATAACGAATAACGTATAACGTATAACGTATAACGCATATCCTAAAACGTATGCCGTATAACGTATAACGTATAAAGTATAACGTATAACGTATGACGTATAACGTATAACGTATAACGTATAATGTATAACGTATAACGTATAACGTACAACGTACAACGTATAACGTAAAACGTATAACGTATAACGTATAACGTATAACGTATAACGTATAACGTATAACGTATAACGTATAACGTATAACGTATAACGCATATCCTAGAACGTATACCGTATAACGTATTACGTATAACGCATATCCTAGAACGTATACAGTATAACGTATAATGTATAACGCATAACGTATA
This sequence comes from Ptiloglossa arizonensis, assembly GCF_051014685.1. Classification (NCBI taxonomy): domain Eukaryota; kingdom Metazoa; phylum Arthropoda; class Insecta; order Hymenoptera; family Colletidae; genus Ptiloglossa; species Ptiloglossa arizonensis. The sequence continues at coordinate 662,195 of NC_135057.1, forward strand.
ACGTATAACGTATAACGCATATCCTAAAACGTATGCCGTATAACGTATAACGTATAACGTATAACGTATATCGTATAACGTATGACGTATAACGTATAACGTATAACGTATAACGTATAACGTATAACGTATAACGTATAACGTATAACGTATAACGTATAACGCATAATGTATAACGCATATCCTAAAACGCATGCCGTATAACGTATAACGTATAACGTATAACGTATAACGTATGACGTATAACGTATAACGTATAACGTATAACGTATAACGTATAACGTATAACGTATAACGTATAACGTATAACGTATAACGTATAACGTATAACGTATAACGTATAACGTATAACGTATAACGTATAACGTATAACGTATAACTTATATCGTATAACGTATAACGGACAACGTATAATGTATTATATAACGTATAACGAATGACGTATAACGTATAACTTATATCGTATAACGTATAACGTACAACGTATAACGTATAAGATATAACGTATAAATCATATCCTAGAACGTATACCGTATAATGTATGACGTACGCCGTATAACGTATAACGTGTAACGTATAACGTATAACGTATAACGTATAACGTATAACGCATAACGTATAACGTATAACGTATAACGTATAACGTGTAACGTCTAACGTATAACGTATAACGTACAACGTATAACGTAAAACGTATAACGTATAACGTATAACGTATAACGTATAACGTATAACGTATAACGTATAACGTATAACGTATAACGTATAACGTATAACGTATAACGTATAACGTATAACGTATAACGTATAACGTATAACGTATAACGTATAACGTATAACGTATAACGTATAACGTATAACGCATAACGTCTAACGTACAATGTATAACGTATAACGTGTAACGTCTAACGTATAAGGTATAACGTACAACGTATAACGTAAAGCGTATAACGTATAACGCGTAACGTATAACGTATAACGTATAACGTATAACGTATAACGTTTAACGTATAACATATAACGTTTACAGTATAACGTATAATGTATAACAAATAACGTATATCGTATAACGTATAACGTATAACGTATAACGTATAACGTATAACGTATAACGTATAACGTATAACGCATATCATAGAACGTATACCGTATAACGTATAATGTATAACGTATAACGAATAATGTATAACGTATAACGTATAACGTACAACGTACAACGTATAACGTAAAACGTATAACGTATAACGTATAACGTATAACGTATAACGTATAACGTATAACGTATAGCGTATAACGTATAACGTATAACGCATATCCTAGAACGTATACCGTATAACGTATTACGTATAACGCATATCCTAGAACGTATACAGTATAACGTATAATGTATAACGAATAACGTATAACGTATAACGTATAACGCATATCCTAAAACGTACGCCGTATAACGTATAACGTATAAAGTATAACGTATAACGTATGACGTATAACGTATAACGTATAACGTATAACGTATAACGTATAACGTATAACGTATAACGTATAACGTATAACGTATAACGTATAACGCATAATGTATAACGCATATCCTAAAACGTATGCCGTATAACGTATAACGTATAACGTATAACGTATAACGTATGACGTATAACGTATAACGTATAACGTATAACGTATAACGTATAACGTATAACGTATAACGTATAACGTATAACGTATAACGTATAACGTACAACGTATAACGTATAACGTATAACGTATAACGTATAACGTATAACGTATAACGTATAACGTATAACGTATAACGTATAACGTATAACGTGTAACGTATAACGTATAACGTATAACGTATAACGTATAGCGTATAACGTATAACGTATAACGTATAACGTATAACGTATAACGTATAACGTATAACGTATAACGTATAACGTATAACGTATAACGTATAACGTATAACGTATAACTTATATCGTATAACGTATAACGGAAAACGTATAATGTATAACGTATAACGAATGACGTATAACGTATAACGTATAACGTATAACATATAACGTATAACGTATAACGTATAACGTATAACGTATAACGTATAACGTATAACGTATAACGTAAAACGTATAACGTATAACGTATACCGTATAACGTAGAACGTATAAATAATAACGTATAACGTATAACGTATAACGTATAACGTATAACGTATAACGTATAACGTATAACGTATAACGTATAACGTATAATGTATAACGTATAACGTATAACGTATAACGCATATCCTAGAACGTATACCGTATAACGTATAACGTATAACGCATATCCTAGAACGTATACAGTATAACGTATAATGTATAACGAATAACGTATAACGTATAACGTATAACGCATAATGTATAACGCATATCCTAAAACGTATGCCGTATAACGTATAACGTATAACGTATAACGTATAACGTATGACGTATAACGTATAACGTATAACGTATTACGTATAACGTATAACGTATAACGTATAACGTATAACGTATAACGTATAACGTATAACGTATAACGTATAACGTATAACGTATAACGTATAACGTATAACGTATAACGTATAACGTATAACGTATAACGTATAACGTATAACGTATAACGTATAACGTATAACGTATAACGTATAACGTATAACGTATAACGTATAACGTATAACGTATAACGTATAACGTATAACGTATAACGTATAACGTATAACGTATAACGTATAACGTATAACGTATAACGTATAACGTATAACGTATACCGTATAACGTATAATGTATAACGTATAACGAATAATGTATAACGTATAACGTATAACGTACAACGTACAACGTATAACGTAAAACGTATAACGTATAACGTATAACGTATAACGTATAACGTATAACGTATAACGTATAACGTATAACGTATAACGTATAACGTATAACGAATGACGTATAACGTATAACGTATAACGTATAACGCATAACGTTTAACGTATAACGTATAACGTATTACGTATAACGTATAACGTATAACGTATAACGTATAACGTATAACGTATAACGTATAACGTATAACGTATAACGTATAACGTATAACGTATAACGTATAACGTATAACGTATAACGTATAACGTATAACGTATAACGTATAACGTATAACGTATAACGTATAACGTATAACGTATAACGTATACCGTATAACGTAGAACGTATAAATAATAACGTATAACGTATAACGTATAACGTATAACGTATAACGTATAACGTATAATGTATAACGTATAACGTATAACGTATAACGCATATCCTAGAACGTATACCGTATAACGTATAACGTATAACGCATATCCTAGAACGTATACAGTATAACGTATAATGTATAACGAATAACGTATAACGTATAACGTATAACGCATAATGTATAACGCATATCCTAAAACGTATGCCGTATAACGTATAACGTATAACGTATAACGTATAACGTATGACGTATAACGTATAACGTATAACGTATTACGTATAACGTATAACGTATAACGTATAACGTATAACGTATAACGTATAACGTATAACGTATAACGTATAACGTATAACGTATAACGTATAACGTATAACGTATAACGTATAACGTATAACGTATAACGTATAACGTATAACGTATAACGTATAACGTATAACGTATAACGTATAACGTATAACGTATAACGTATAACGTATAACGTATAACGTATAACGTATAACGTATAACGTATAACGTATAACGTATAATGTATAACGTATAGCGTATAACGTATAACGTATAACGTATAACGTATTACGTATAACGTATAACGTATAACGTATAACGTATAACGTATAACGTATAACGTATAACGTATAACGTATAACTTATATCGTATAACGTATAACGTACAACGTATAATGTATAACGTATAACGAATGACGTATAACGTATAACGTATAACGTATAACGTATAACGTATAACGTATAACGTATAACGTATAACGTATAACGTATAACGTATAACGTATAACGTATAACGTATAACGTATAACGTATAACGTATAACGTATAACGTTTAACGTATAACATATAACGTAAAACGTATAACGTATAACGCATAACGTACAATGTATAACGAATAACGTATAACGTATATCCTAAAACGTGTGCCGTATAACGTATAACGTATAACCTATAACGTATAACGTGTGACGTAGAACGTATAACGTACAACGTATAACGTAAAACGTATAACGTATAACGTATAACCTATAACGTATAACGTGTGACGTAGAACGTATAACGTACAACGTATAACGTATAACGTATAACGTATAACGTATAACGTTTAACGCATAATGTGTAAAGCTTATCCTAAAACGTGTGCCGTATAACGTATAACGTATAACCTATGACGTATAACGTGTAACGTATAACGTATAACGTATAACGTACAACGTATAACGTAAAACGTATAACGTATAACGTATAACGTATAACGTATACCGTATAACGTAGAACGTATAACGTACAAATAATAACGTATAACGTATAACGTATAACGTATAACGTATAACGTATAACGTATAACGTATAACGTATAACGTATAACGCATATCATAGAACGTATACCGTATAACGTATAATGTATAACCTATAACGAATAATGTATAACGTATAACGTATAACGTACAACGTACAACGTATAACGTAAAACGTATAACGTATAACGTATAACGTATAACGTATAACGTATAACGTATAACGTATAACGTATAACGTATAACGTATAACGTATAACGTATAACGTATAACTTATATCGTATAACGTATAACGGAAAACGTATAACGTATAACGTATAACGTATAACGTATAACGTATAACGTATAACGTATAACGTATAACGTATAACGTATAACGTATAACGTATAACGTATAACGTATAACGTATAACGTATAACGTATAACGTATAACGTATAACGTATAACGTATAACGTATAACGTATAACGTATAACGTATAACGTATAACGTATAACGTATAACGTATAACGTATACCGTATAACGTATAATGTATAACGTATAACGAATAATGTATAACGTATAACGTATAACGTACAACGTACAACGTATAACGTAAAACGTATAACGTATAACGTATAACGTATAACGTATAACGTATAACGTATAACGTATAACGTATAACGTATAACGTATAACGTATAACGAATGACGTATAACGTATAACGTATAACGTATAACGCATAACGTTTAACGTATAACGTATAACGTATTACGTATAACGTATAACGTATAACGTATAACGTATAACGTATAACGTATAACGTATAACGTATAACGTATAACGTATAACGTATAACGTATAACGTATAACGTATAACGTATAACGTATAACGTATAACGTATAACGTATAACGTATAACGTATAACGTATAACGTATAACGTATAACGTATAACGTATAACGTATAACGTATAACGTATAACGTATAACGTTTAACGTATAACATATAACGTAAAACGTATAACGTATAACGCATAACGTACAATGTATAACGAATAACGTATAACGTATATCCTAAAACGTGTGCCGTATAACGTATAACGTATAACCTATAACGTATAACGTGTGACGTAGAACGTATAACGTACAACGTATAACGTAAAACGTATAACGTATAACGTATAACCTATAACGTATAACGTGTGACGTAGAACGTATAACGTACAACGTATAACGTATAACGTATAACGTATAACGTATAACGTTTAACGCATAATGTGTAAAGCTTATCCTAAAACGTGTGCCGTATAACGTATAACGTATAACCTATGACGTATAACGTGTAACGTATAACGTATAACGTATAACGTACAACGTATAACGTAAAACGTATAACGTATAACGTATAACGTATAACGTATACCGTATAACGTAGAACGTATAACGTACAAATAATAACGTATAACGTATAACGTATAACGTATAACGTATAACGTATAACGTATAACGTATAACGTATAACGTATAACGCATATCATAGAACGTATACCGTATAACGTATAATGTATAACCTATAACGAATAATGTATAACGTATAACGTATAACGTACAACGTACAACGTATAACGTAAAACGTATAACGTATAACGTATAACGTATAACGTATAACGTATAACGTATAACGTATAACGTATAACGTATAACGTATAACGTATAACGTATAACGTATAACTTATATCGTATAACGTATAACGGAAAACGTATAACGTATAACGTATAACGTATAACGTATAACGTATAACGTATAACGTATAACGTATAACGTATAACGTATAACGTATAACGTATAACGTATAACGTATAACGTATAACGTATAACGTATAACGTATAACGTATAACGTATAACGTATAACGTATAACGTATAACGTATAACGTATAACGTATAACGTATAACGTATAACGTATAACGTATAACGTATACCGTATAACGTATAATGTATAACGTATAACGAATAATGTATAACGTATAACGTATAACGTACAACGTACAACGTATAACGTAAAACGTATAACGTATAACGTATAACGTATAACGTATAACGTATAACGTATAACGTATAACGTATAACGTATAACGTATAACGTATAACGAATGACGTATAACGTATAACGTATAACGTATAACGCATAACGTTTAACGTATAACGTATAACGTATTACGTATAACGTATAACGTATAACGTATAACGTATAACGTATAACGTATAACGTATAACGTATAACGTATAACGTATAGCGTATAACGTATAACGTATAACGTATAACGTATAACGTATAACGTATAACGTATAACGTATAACGTATAACGTATAACGTATAACGTATAACGTATAACGTATAACGTATACCGTATAACGTAGAACGTATAAATAATAACGTATAACGTATAACGAATAATGTATAACGTATAACGTATAACGTACAACGTACAACGTATAACGTAAAACGTATAACGTATAACGTATAACGTATAACGTATAACGTATAACGTATAACGTATAACGTATAACGTATAACGTATAACGTATAACGAATGACGTATAACGTATAACGTATAACGTATAACGCATAACGTTTAACGTATAACGTATAACGTATTACGTATAACGTATAACGTATAACGTATAACGTATAACGTATAACGTATAACGTATAACGTATAACGTATAACATATAACGTAAAACGTATAACGTATAACGCATAACGTACAATGTATAACGAATAACGTATAACGTATATCCTAAAACGTGTGCCGTATAACGTATAACGTATAACCTATAACGTATAACGTGTGACGTAGAACGTATAACGTACAACGTATAACGTAAAACGTATAACGTATAACGTATAACCTATAACGTATAACGTGTGACGTAGAACGTATAACGTACAACGTATAACGTATAACGTATAACGTATAACGTATAACGTTTAACGCATAATGTGTAAAGCTTATCCTAAAACGTGTGCCGTATAACGTATAACGTATAACCTATGACGTATAACGTGTAACGTATAACGTATAACGTATAACGTACAACGTATAACGTAAAACGTATAACGTATAACGTATAACGTATAACGTATACCGTATAACGTAGAACGTATAACGTACAAATAATAACGTATAACGTATAACGTATAACGTATAACGTATAACGTATAACGTATAACGTATAACGTATAACGTATAACGCATATCATAGAACGTATACCGTATAACGTATAATGTATAACCTATAACGAATAATGTATAACGTATAACGTATAACGTACAACGTACAACGTATAACGTAAAACGTATAACGTATAACGTATAACGTATAACGTATAACGTATAACGTATAACGTATAACGTATAACGTATAACGTATAACGTATAACGTATAACGTATAACTTATATCGTATAACGTATAACGGAAAACGTATAACGTATAACGTATAACGTATAACGTATAACGTATAACGTATAACGTATAACGTATAACGTATAACGTATAACGTATAACGTATAACGTATAACGTATAACGTATAACGTATAACGTATAACGTATAACGTATAACGTATAACGTATAACGTATAACGTATAACGTATAACGTATAACGTATAACGTATAACGTATAACGTATAACGTATAACGTATAACGTATAACTTATATCGTATAACGTATAACGTATAACGTATAACGTATAACGAATGACGTATAACGTATAACGTATAACGTATAACGCATAACGTTTAACGTATAACGTATAACGTATTACGTATAACGTATAACGTATAACGTATAACGTATAACGTATAACGTATAACGTATAACGTATAACGTATAACGTATAACGTATAACGTATAACGTATAACGTATAACGTATAACGTATAACGTATACCGTATAACGTATAATGTATAACGTATAACGAATAATGTATAACGTATAACGTATAACGTACAACGTACAACGTATAACGTAAAACGTATAACGTATAACGTATAACGTATAACGTATAACGTATAACGTATAACGTATAACGTATAACGTATAACGTATAACGTATAACGAATGACGTATAACGTATAACGTATAACGTATAACGCATAACGTTTAACGTATAACGTATAACGTATTACGTATAACGTATAACGTATAACGTATAACGTATAACGTATAACGTATAACGTATAACGTATAACGTATAACGTATAACGTATAACGTATAACGTATAACGTATAACGTATAACGTATACCGTATAACGTAGAACGTATAAATAATAACGTATAACGTATAACGAATAATGTATAACGTATAACGTATAACGTACAACGTACAACGTATAACGTAAAACGTATAACGTATAACGTATAACGTATAACGTATAACGTATAACGTATAACGTATAACGTATAACGTATAACGTATAACGTATAACGAATGACGTATAACGTATAACGTATAACGTATAACGCATAACGTTTAACGTATAACGTATAACGTATTACGTATAACGTATAACGTATAACGTATAACGTATAACGTATAACGTATAACGTATAACGTATAACGTATAACATATAACGTAAAACGTATAACGTATAACGCATAACGTACAATGTATAACGAATAACGTATAACGTATATCCTAAAACGTGTGCCGTATAACGTATAACGTATAACCTATAACGTATAACGTGTGACGTAGAACGTATAACGTACAACGTATAACGTAAAACGTATAACGTATAACGTATAACCTATAACGTATAACGTGTGACGTAGAACGTATAACGTACAACGTATAACGTATAACGTATAACGTATAACGTATAACGTTTAACGCATAATGTGTAAAGCTTATCCTAAAACGTGTGCCGTATAACGTATAACGTATAACCTATGACGTATAACGTGTAACGTATAACGTATAACGTATAACGTACAACGTATAACGTAAAACGTATAACGTATAACGTATAACGTATAACGTATACCGTATAACGTAGAACGTATAACGTACAAATAATAACGTATAACGTATAACGTATAACGTATAACGTATAACGTATAACGTATAACGTATAACGTATAACGTATAACGCATATCATAGAACGTATACCGTATAACGTATAATGTATAACCTATAACGAATAATGTATAACGTATAACGTATAACGTACAACGTACAACGTATAACGTAAAACGTATAACGTATAACGTATAACGTATAACGTATAACGTATAACGTATAACGTATAACGTATAACGTATAACGTATAACGTATAACGTATAACGTATAACTTATATCGTATAACGTATAACGGAAAACGTATAACGTATAACGTATAACGTATAACGTATAACGTATAACGTATAACGTATAACGTATAACGTATAACGTATAACGTATAACGTATAACGTATAACGTATAACGTATAACGTATAACGTATAACGTATAACGTATAACGTATAACGTATAACGTATAACGTATAACGTATAACGTATAACGTATAACGTATAACGTATAACGTATAACGTATAACGTATAACGTATAACTTATATCGTATAACGTATAACGTATAACGTAGAACGTATAACGTACAAATAATAACGTATAACGCATAATGTATAACGCATATCCTAAAACGTATGCCGTATAACGTATAACGTATAACGTATAACGTATGACGTAGAACGTATAACTTATATCGTATAACGTATAACGGACAACGTATAATGTATAACGTATAACGAATGACGTATAACGTATAACGTATAACGTATAACGTATAACGTATAACGTATAACGTATAACGTATAACGTATAACGTATAACGTATAACGTATAACGTATAACGTATAACGTATAACGTATAACGTATAACGTATAACGTATAACGTAAACCGTATAACGTAGAACGTATAAATAATAACGTATAACGTATAACGTATAACGCATATCCTAGAACGTATACCGTATAACGTATAACGTATAACGCATATCCTAGAACGTATACAGTATAACGTATAATGTATAACGAATAACGTATAACGTATAACGTATAACGCATAATGTATAACGCATATCCTAAAACGTATGCCGTATAACGTATAACGTATAACGTATAACGTATAACGTATGACGTATAACGTATAACGTATAACGTATTACGTATAACGTATAACGTATAACGTATAACGTATAACGTATAACGTATAACGTATAACGTATAACGTATAACGTATAACGTATAACGTATAACGTATAACGTATAACGTATAACGTATAACGTATAACGTATAACGTATAACGTATAACGTATAACGTATAACGTATAACGTATAACGTATAACGTATAACGTATAACGTATAACGTATAACGTATAACGTATAACGTATAACGTATAGCGTATAACGTATAACGTATAACGTATAACGTATAACGTATAACGTATAACGAATAACGTATAACGTATAACGTATAACGTATAACGTATAACGTATAACGTATAACGTATAACGTATAACGTATAACGTATAACGTATAACGTATAACGTATAACTTATATCGTATAACGTATAACGGAAAACGTATAACGTATAACGTATAACGTATAACGTTTAACGTATAACATATAACGTAAAACGTATAACGTATAACGCATAACGTACAATGTATAACGAATAACGTATAACGTATATCCTAAAACGTGTGCCGTATAACGTATAACGTATAACCTATAACGTATAACGTGTGACGTAGAACGTATAACGTACAACGTATAACGTAAAACGTATAACGTATAACGTATAACCTATAACGTATAACGTGTGACGTAGAACGTATAACGTACAACGTATAACGTATAACGTATAACGTATAACGTATAACGTTTAACGCATAATGTGTAAAGCTTATCCTAAAACGTGTGCCGTATAACGTATAACGTATAACCTATGACGTATAACGTGTAACGTATAACGTATAACGTATAACGTACAACGTATAACGTAAAACGTATAACGTATAACGTATAACGTATAACGTATACCGTATAACGTAGAACGTATAACGTACAAATAATAACGTATAACGTATAACGTATAACGTATAACGTATAACGTATAACGTATAACGTATAACGTATAACGTATAACGCATATCATAGAACGTATACCGTATAACGTATAATGTATAACCTATAACGAATAATGTATAACGTATAACGTATAACGTACAACGTACAACGTATAACGTAAAACGTATAACGTATAACGTATAACGTATAACGTATAACGTATAACGTATAACGTATAACGTATAACGTATAACGTATAACGTATAACGTATAACGTATAACGTATAACGTATAACGTATAACGTATACCGTATAACGTATAATGTATAACGTATAACGAATAATGTATAACGTATAACGTATAACGTACAACGTACAACGTATAACGTAAAACGTATAACGTATAACGTATAACGTATAACGTATAACGTATAACGTATAACGTATAACGTATAACGTATAACGTATAACGTATAACGAATGACGTATAACGTATAACGTATAACGTATAACGCATAACGTTTAACGTATAACGTATAACGTATTACGTATAACGTATAACGTATAACGTATAACGTATAACGTATAACGTATAACGTATAACGTATAACGTATAACGTATAACGTATAACGTATAACGTATAACGTATAACGTATAACGTATAACGTATAACGTATAACGTATAACGTATAACGTATAACGTATAACGTATAACGTATAGCGTATAACGTATAACGTATAACGTATAACGTATAACGTATAACGTATAACGAATAACGTATAACGTATAACGTATAACGTATAACGTATAACGTATAATGTATAACGTATAACGTATAACGTATAACGCATATCCTAGAACGTATACCGTATAACGTATAACGTATAACGCATATCCTAGAACGTATACAGTATAACGTATAATGTATAACGAATAACGTATAACGTATAACGTATAACGCATAATGTATAACGCATATCCTAAAACGTATGCCGTATAACGTATAACGTATAACGTATAACGTATAACGTATGACGTATAACGTATAACGTATAACGTATTACGTATAACGTATAACGTATAACGTATAACGTATAACGTATAACGTATAACGTATAACGTATAACGTATAACGTATAACGTATAACGTATAACGTATAACGTATAACGTATAACGTATAACGTATAACGTATAACGTATAACGTATAACGTATAACGTATAACGTATAACGTATAACGTATAACGTATAACGTATAACGTATAACGTATAACGTATAACGTATAACGTATAACGTATAACGTATAACGTATAACGTATAACGTATAACGTATACCGTATAACGTATAATGTATAACGTATAACGAATAATGTATAACGTATAACGTATAACGTACAACGTACAACGTATAACGTAAAACGTATAACGTATAACGTATAACGTATAACGTATAACGTATAACGTATAACGTATAACGTATAACGTATAACGTATAACGTATAACGTATAACGAATGACGTATAACGTATAACGTATAACGTATAACGCATAACGTTTAACGTATAACGTATAACGTATTACGTATAACGTATAACGTATAACGTATAACGTATAACGTATAACGTATAACGTATAACGTATAACGTATAACGTATAACGTATAACGTATAACGTATAACGTATAACGTATAACGTATAACGTATAACGTATAACGTATAACGTATAACGTATAACGTATAACGTATAACGTATAACGTATAACGTATAACGTATAACGTATAACGTATAACGTATAACGTATAACGTATAACGTATAACGTATAACGTATAACGTATAACGTATAACGTATAACGTATAACGTATAACGTATAACGTATAACGTATAACGTATAAGGTATAACGTATAGCGTATAACGTATAACGTATAACGTATTACGTATAACGTATAACGTATAACGTATAACGTATAACGTATAACGTATAACGTATAACTTATATCGTATAACGTATAACGTACAACGTATAATGTATAACGTATAACGAATGACGTATAACGTATAACGTATAACGTATAACGTATAACGTATAACGTATAACGTATAACGTATAACGTATAACGTATAACGTATAACGTATAACGTATAACGCATAACGTTTAACGTATAACATATAACGTAAAACGTATAACGTATAACGCATAACGTACAATGTATAACGAATAACGTATAACGTATATCCTAAAACGTGTGCCGTATAACGTATAACGTATAACCTATAACGTATAACGTGTGACGTAGAACGTATAACGTACAACGTATAACGTAAAACGTATAACGTATAACGTATAACCTATAACGTATAACGTGTGACGTAGAACGTATAACGTACAACGTATAACGTATAACGTATAACGTATAACGTATAACGTTTAACGCATAATGTGTAAAGCTTATCCTAAAACGTGTGCCGTATAACGTATAACGTATAACCTATGACGTATAACGTGTAACGTATAACGTATAACGTATAACGTACAACGTATAACGTAAAACGTATAACGTATAACGTATAACGTATAACGTATACCGTATAACGTAGAACGTATAACGTACAAATAATAACGTATAACGTATAACGTATAACGTATACCGTATAACGTAGAACGTATAACGTATAAATAATAACGTATAACGTATAACGTAAAACGTATAACGTATAACGTATAACGTATAACGTACAACGTATAACGTAAAACGTATAACGTATAACGTATAACGTATAACGTATACCGTATAACGTAGAACGTATAACGTACAAATAATAACGTATAACGTATAACGTATAACGTATACCGTATAACGTAGAACGTATAACGTATAAATAATAACGTATAACGTATAACGTAAAACGTATAACGTATAACGCATAACGTACAATGTATAACGAATAACGTATAACGTATATCCTAAAACGTGTGCCGTATAACGTATAACGTATAACCTATAACGTATAACGTGTGACGTAGAACGTATAACGTACAACGTATAACGTAAAACGTATAACGTATAACGTATAACCTATAACGTATAACGTGTGACGTAGAACGTATAACGTACAACGTATAACGTATAACGTATAACGTATAACGTATAACGTTTAACGCATAATGTGTAAAGCTTATCCTAAAACGTGTGCCGTATAACGTATAACGTATAACCTATGACGTATAACGTGTAACGTATAACGTATAACGTATAACGTATAACGTATAACGTATAACGTATAACGTATAACGTATAACGTATAACGTATAACGTATAACGTATAACGTATAACGTATAACGTATAACGTTTAACGTATAACATATAACGTAAAACGTATAACGTATAACGCATAACGTACAATGTATAACGAAGAACGTATAACGTATATCCTAAAACGTGTGCCGTATAACGTATAACGTATAACCTATAACGTATAACGTGTGACGTAGAACGTATAACGTACAACGTATAACGTAAAACGTATAACGTATAACGTATAACCTATAACGTATAACGTGTGACGTAGAACGTATAACGTACAACGTATAACGTATAACGTATAACGTATAACGTATAACGTTTAACGCATAATGTGTAAAGCTTATCCTAAAACGTGTGCCGTATAACGTATAACGTATAACCTATGACGTATAACGTGTAACGTATAACGTATAACGTATAACGTACAACGTATAACGTAAAACGTATAACGTATAACGTATAACGTATAACGTATACCGTATAACGTAGAACGTATAACGTACAAATAATAACGTATAACGTATAACGTATAACGTATAACGTATAACGTATAACGTATAACGTATAACGTATAACGTATAACGCATATCATAGAACGTATACCGTATAACGTATAATGTATAACCTATAACGAATAATGTATAACGTATAACGTATAACGTACAACGTACAACGTATAACGTAAAACGTATAACGTATAACGTATAACGTATAACGTATAACGTATAACGTATAACGTATAACGTATAACGTATAACGTATAACGTATAACGTATAACGTATAACGTATAACGTATAACGTATAACGAATAACGTATAACGTATAACGTATAACGTATAACGTATAACGTATAACGTGTAAGGTATAACGTGTAACGTATAACGTATAACGTATAAGGTATGACGTATAACGTATAACGTATAACGTATAACGTATAACGTATAACGTATAACGTATAACGTATAACTTATATCGTATAACGTATAACGTATAACGTATAACGTATAACGTATAACGTATAACGTATAACGTATAACGTATAACGTATAACGTATAACGTATAACGTATAATGTATAACGTATAACGTATAACGTATAACGCATATCCTAGAACGTATACCGTATAACGTATAACGTATAACGCATATCCTAGAGCGTATACAGTATAACGTATAATGTATAACGAATAACGTATAACGTATAACGTATAACGCATAATGTATAACGCATATCCTAAAACGTATGCCGTATAACGTATAACCTATAACGTATAACGTATAACGTATGACGTATAACGTATAACGTATAACGTATTACGTATAACGTATAACGTATAACGTATAACGTATAACGTATAACGTATAACGTATAACGTATAACGTATAACGTATAACGTATAACGTATAACGTATAACGTATAACGTATAACGTATAACGTATAACGTATAACGTATAACGTATAACGTATAACGTATAACGTATAACGTATAACGTATAACGTATAACGTATAACGTATAACGTATAACGTATAACGTATAACGTATAACGTATAACGTATAACGTATAACGTATAACGTATAACGTATAACGTATAACGTATAACGTATAACGTATAACGTATAACGTATAACGTATAAGGTATAACGTATAGCGTATAACGTATAACGTATAACGTATAACGTATAACGTATAACGTATACCGTATAACGTAGAACGTATAACGTACAAATAATAACGTATAACGTATAACGTATAACGTATAACGTATAACGTATAACGTATAACGTATAACGTATAACGTATAACGCATATCATAGAACGTATACCGTATAACGTATAATGTATAACCTATAACGAATAATGTATAACGTATAACGTATAACGTACAACGTACAACGTATAACGTAAAACGTATAACGTATAACGTATAACGTATAACGTATAACGTATAACGTATAACGTATAACGTATAACGTATAACGTATAACGTATAACGTATAACGTATAACGTATAACGTATAACGTATAACGAATAACGTATAACGTATAACGTATAACGTATAACGTATAACGTATAACGTGTAAGGTATAACGTGTAACGTATAACGTATAACGTATAAGGTATGACGTATAACGTATAACGTATAACGTATAACGTATAACGTATAACGTATAACGTATAACGTATAACTTATATCGTATAACGTATAACGTATAACGTATAACGTATAACGTATAACGTATAACGTATAACGTATAACGTATAACGTATAACGTATAACGTATAACGTATAATGTATAACGTATAACGTATAACGTATAACGCATATCCTAGAACGTATACCGTATAACGTATAACGTATAACGCATATCCTAGAGCGTATACAGTATAACGTATAATGTATAACGAATAACGTATAACGTATAACGTATAACGCATAATGTATAACGCATATCCTAAAACGTATGCCGTATAACGTATAACCTATAACGTATAACGTATAACGTATGACGTATAACGTATAACGTATAACGTATTACGTATAACGTATAACGTATAACGTATAACGTATAACGTATAACGTATAACGTATAACGTATAACGTATAACGTATAACGTATAACGTATAACGTATAACGTATAACGTATAACGTATAACGTATAACGTATAACGTATAACGTATAACGTATAACGTATAACGTATAACGTATAACGTATAACGTATAACGTATAACGTATAACGTATAACGTATAACGTATAACGTATAACGTATAACGTATAACGTATAACGTATAACGTATAACGTATAACGTATAACGTATAACGTATAACGTATAACGTATAACGTATAACGTATAAGGTATAACGTATAGCGTATAACGTATAACGTATAACGTATAACGTATTACGTATAACGTATAACGTATAACGTATAACGTATAACGTATAACGTATAACGTATAACTTATATCGTATAACGTATAACGTACAACGTATAATGTATAACGTATAACGAATGACGTATAACGTATAACGTATAACGTATAACGTATAACGTATAACGTATAACGTATAACGTATAACGTATAACGTATAACGTATAACGTATAACGTATAACGCATAACGTTTAACGTATAACATATAACGTAAAACGTATAACGTATAACGCATAACGTACAATGTATAACGAATAACGTATAACGTATATCCTAAAACGTGTGCCGTATAACGTATAACGTATAACCTATAACGTATAACGTGTGACGTAGAACGTATAACGTACAACGTATAACGTAAAACGTATAACGTATAACGTATAACCTATAACGTATAACGTGTGACGTAGAACGTATAACGTACAACGTATAACGTATAACGTATAACGTATAACGTATAACGTTTAACGCATAATGTGTAAAGCTTATCCTAAAACGTGTGCCGTATAACGTATAACGTATAACCTATGACGTATAACGTGTAACGTATAACGTATAACGTATAACGTAGAACGTAGAACGTATAACGCATATCCTAGAGCGTATACAGTATAACGTATAATGTATAACGAATAACGTATAACGTATAACGTATAACGCATAATGTATAACGCATATCCTAAAACGTATGCCGTATAACGTATAACCTATAACGTATAACGTATAACGTATGACGTATAACGTATAACGTATAACGTATTACGTATAACGTATAACGTATAACGTATAACGTATAACGTATAACGTATGACGTATAACGTATAACGTATAACGTATAACGTATAACGTATAACGTATAACGTATAACGTATAACGCATAACGTTTAACGTATAACATATAACGTATTACGTATAACGTATAACGTATAACGTATAACGTATAACGTATAACGTATAACGTATAACGTATAACGTATAACGTATAACGTATAACGTATAACGTATAACGTATAACGTATAACGTATAACGTATAACGTATAACGTATAACGTATAACGTATAACGTATAACGTATAACGTATAACGTATAACGTATAACGTATAACGTATAACGTATAACGTATAACGTATAACGTATAACGTATAACGTATAACGTATAACGTATAACGTATAACGTATAACGTATAACGTATAACGTATAACGTATAACGTATAACGTATAAGGTATAACGTATAGCGTATAACGTATAACGTATAACGTATAACGTATTACGTATAACGTATAACGTATAACGTATAACGTATAACGTATAACGTATAACGTATAACTTATGTCGTATAACGTATAACGAATGACGTATAACGTATAACGTATAACGTATAACGTATAACGTATAACGTATAACGTATAACGTATAACGTATAACGTATAACGTATAACGTATAACGTATAACGCATAACGTTTAACGTATAACATATAACGTAAAACGTATAACGTATAACGCATAACGTACAATGTATAACGAATAACGTATAACGTATATCCTAAAACGTGTGCCGTATAACGTATAACGTATAACCTATAACGTATAACGTGTGACGTAGAACGTATAACGTACAACGTATAACGTAAAACGTATAACGTATAACGTATAACCTATAACGTATAACGTGTGACGTAGAACGTATAACGTACAACGTATAACGTATAACGTATAACGTATAACGTATAACGTTTAACGCATAATGTGTAAAGCTTATCCTAAAACGTGTGCCGTATAACGTATAACGTATAACCTATGACGTATAACGTGTAACGTATAACGTATAACGTATAACGTACAACGTATAACGTAAAACGTATAACGTATAACGTATAACGTATAACGTATACCGTATAACGTAGAACGTATAACGTACAAATAATAACGTATAACGTATAACGTATAACGTATACCGTATAACGTAGAACGTATAACGTATAAATAATAACGTATAACGTATAACGTAAAACGTATAACGTATAACGTATAACGTATAACGTATAACGTATAACGTGTAACGTATAACGTATAACGTATAACGTATAACGTATAACGTATAACGCATATCATAGAACGTATACCGTATAACGTATAATGTATAACGTATAACGAATAATGTATAACGTATAACGTATAACGTACAACGTACAACGTATAACGTAAAACGTATAACGTATAACGTATAACGTATAACGTATAACGTATAACGTATAACGTATAACGTATAACGTATAACGTATAACGCATATCCTAGAACGTATACCGTATAACGTAGTACGTATAACGCATATCCTAGAACGTATACAGTATAACGTATAATGTATAACGCATAACGTATAACGTATAACGTATAACGCATATCCTAAGACGTATGCCGTATAACGTATAACGTATAACGTATATCGTATAACGTATGACGTATAACGTATAACGTATAACGTATAACGTATAACGTATAACGTATAACGTATAACGTATAACGCATAATGTATAACGCATATCCTAAAACGTATGCCGTATAACGTATAACGTATAACGTATAACGTATAACGTATGACGTATAACGTATAACGTATAACATATAACGTATAACGTATAACGTATAACGTATAACGTATAACGTATAACGTATAACGTATAACGTATAACGTATAACGTATAACGTATAACGTATAACGTATAACGTATAACGTATAACTTATATCGTATAACGTATAACGGACAACGTATAATGTATTATATAACGTATAACGAATGACGTATAACGTATAACTTATATCGTATAACGTATAACGTACAACGTATAACGTATAAGATATAACGTATAAATCATATCCTAGAACGTATACCGTATAATGTATAACGTACGCCGTATAACGTATAACGTGTAACGTATAACGTATAACGTATAACGTATAACGTATAACGCATAACGTATAACGTATAACGTATAACGTATAACGTGTAACGTCTAACGTATAACGTATAACGTACAACGTATAACGTAAAACGCATAACGTATAACGTATAACGTATAACGTATAACGTATAACGTATAACGTATAACGTATAACGTATAACGTATAACGTATAACGTATAACGTATAACGTATAACGTATAACGTATAACGTATAACGCATAACGTATAACGTACAATGTATAACGTATAACGTGCAACGTCTAACGTATAACGTATAACGTACAACGTATAACGTAAAGCGTATAACGTATAACGCGTAACGTATAACGTATAACGTATAACCTATAACGTATAACGTTTAACGTATAACATATAACGCATATCATAGAACGTTTACAGTATAACGTATAATGTATAACGAATAACGTATATCGTATAACGTATAACGTATAACGTATAACGTATAACGTATAACGTATAACGTATAACGTATAACGTATAACGTATAACGTATAACGCATATCATAGAACGTATACCGTATAACGTATAATGTATAACGTATAACGAATAATGTATAACGTATAACGTATAACGTACAACGTACAACGTATAACGTAAAACGTATAACGTATAACGTATAACGTATAACGTATAACGTATAACGTATAACGTATAACGTATAGCGTATAACGTATAACGTATAACGCATATCCTAGAACGTATACCGTATAACGTATTACGTATAACGCATATCCTAGAACGTATACAGTATAACGTATAATGTATAACGAATAACGTATAACGTATAACGTATAACGCATATCCTAAAACGTATGCCGTATAACGTATAACGTATAAAGTATAACGTATAACGTATGACGTATAACGATAACGTATAACGTATAACGTATAACGTATAACGTATAACGTATAACGTATAACGTATAACGTATAACGTATAACGTATAACGCATATCCTATGACGTATACCGTATAACGTATTACGTATAACGCATATCCTAGAACGTATACAGTATAACGTATAATGTATAACGCATAACGTATAACGTATAACATATAACGCATATCCTAAAACGTATGCCGTATAACGTATAACGTATAACGTATATCGTATAACGTATGACGTATAACGTATAACGTATAACGTATAACGTATAACGTATAACGTATAACGTATAACGTATAACGTATAACGTATAACGTATAACGCATAATGTATAACGCATATCCTAAAACGTATGCCGTATAACGTATAACGTATAACGTATAACGTATAACGTATGACGTATAACGTATAACGTATAACGTATAACGTATAACGTATAACGTATAACGTATAACGTATAACGTATAACGTATAACGTATAACGTATAACGTATAACGTATAACGTATAACGTATAACGTATAACGTATAACGTATAACTTATATCGTATAACGTATAACGGACAACGTATAATGTATTATATAACGTATAACGAATGACGTATAACGTATAACTTATATCGTATAACGTATAACGTACAACGTATAACGTATAAGATATAACGTATAAATCATATCCTAGAACGTATACCGTATAATGTATAACGTACGCCGTATAACGTATAACGTGTAACGTATAACGTATAACGTATAACGTATAACGTATAACGCATAACGTATAACGTATAACGTATAACGTATAACGTGTAACGTCTAACGTATAACGCATATCATAGAACGTAGACCGTATAACGTATAATGTATAACGTATAACGAATAATGTATAACGTATAACGTATAACGTACAACGTACAACGTATAACGTAAAACGTATAACGTATAACGTATAACGTATAACGTATAACGTATAACGTATAACGTATAGCGTATAACGTATAACGTATAACGCATATCCTAGAACGTATACCGTATAACGTATTACGTATAACGCATATCCTAGAACGTATACAGTATAACGTATAATGTATAACGAATAACGTATAACGTATAACGTATAACGCATATCCTAAAACGTATGCCGTATAACGTATAACGTATAAAGTATAACGTATAACGTATGACGTATAACGTATAACGTATAACGTATAACGTATAACGTATAACGTATAACGTATAACGTATAACGTATAACGTATAACGCATAATGTATAACGCATATCCTAAAACGTATGCCGTATAACGTATAACGTATAACGTATAACGTATAACGTATGACGTATAACGTATAACGTATAACGTATAACGTATAACGTATAACGTATAACGTATAACGTATAACGTATAACGTATAACGTACAACGTATAACGTAAAGCGTATAACGTATAACGCGTAACGTATAACGTATAACGTATAACGTATAACGTATAACGTATAACGTATAACGTATAACGTATAACGTATAACGTATAACGTATAACGTATAACGCATAACGTTTAACGTATAACATATAACGTAAAACGTATAACGTATAACGCATAACGTACAATGTATAACGAATAACGTATAACGTATATCCTAAAACGTGTGCCGTATAACGTATAACGTATAACCTATAACGTATAACGTGTGACGTAGAACGTATAACGTACAACGTATAACGTAAAACGTATAACGTATAACGTATAACCTATAACGTATAACGTGTGACGTAGAACGTATAACGTACAACGTATAACGTATAACGTATAACGTATAACGTATAACGTTTAACGCATAATGTGTAAAGCTTATCCTAAAACGTGTGCCGTATAACGTATAACGTATAACCTATGACGTATAACGTGTAACGTATAACGTATAACGTATAACGTACAACGTATAACGTAAAACGTATAACGTATAACGTATAACGTATAACGTATACCGTATAACGTAGAACGTATAACGTACAAATAATAACGTATAACGTATAACGTATAACGTATACCGTATAACGTAGAACGTATAACGTATAAATAATAACGTATAACGTATAACGTAAAACGTATAACGTATAACGTATAACGTATAACGTATAACGTATAACGTATAACGTATAACGTATAACGTATAACGTATAACGCATATCATAGAACGTATACCGTATAACGTATAATGTATAACGTATAACGAATAATGTATAACGTATAACGTATAACGTACAACGTACAACGTATAACGTAAAACGTATAACGTATAACGTATAACGTATAACGTATAACGTATAACGTATAACGTATAACGTATAACGTATAACGTATAACGCATATCCTAGAACGTATACCGTATAACGTATTACGTATAACGCATATCCTAGAACGTATACAGTATAACGTATAATGTATAACGCATAACGTATAACGTATAACGTATAACGCATATCCTAAAACGTATGCCGTATAACGTATAACGTATAACGTATATCGTATAACGTATGACGTATAACGTATAACGTATAACGTATAACGTATAACGTATAACGTATAACGTATAACGTATAACGCATAATGTATAACGCATATCCTAAAACGTATGCCGTATAACGTATAACGTATAACGTATAACGTATAACGTATGACGTATAACGTATAACGTATAACATATAACGTATAACGTATAACGTATAACGTATAACGTATAACGTATAACGTATAACGTATAACGTATAACGTATAACGTATAACGTATAACGTATAACGTATAACGTATAACGTATAACTTATATCGTATAACGTATAACGGACAACGTATAATGTATTATATAACGTATAACGAATGACGTATAACGTATAACTTATATCGTATAACGTATAACGTACAACGTATAACGTATAAGATATAACGTATAAATCATATCCTAGAACGTATACCGTATAATGTATAACGTACGCCGTATAACGTATAACGTGTAAAGTATAACGTATAACGTATAACGTATAACGTATAACGCATAACGTATAACGTATAACGTATAACGTATAACGTGTAACGTCTAACGTATAACGTATAACGTACAACGTATAACGTAAAACGTATAACGTATAACGTATAACGTATAACGTATAACGTATAACGTATAACGTATAACGTATAACGTATAACGTATAACGTATAACGTATAACGTATAACGTATAACGTATAACGTATAACGTATAACGTATAACGTATAACGTATAACGTATAACGTATAACGTATAACGTATAACGTATAACGTATAACGTATAACGCATAACGTATAACGTACAATGTATAACGTATAACGTGTAACGTCTAACGTATAACGTATAACGTACAACGTATAACGTAAAGCGTATAACGTATAACGCGTAACGTATAACGTATAACGTATAACCTATAACGTATAACGTTTAACGTATAACATATAACGCATATCATAGAACGTTTACAGTATAACGTATAATGTATAACGAATAACGTATATCGTATAACGTATAACGTATAACGTATAACGTATAACGTATAACGTATAACGTATAACGTATAACGTATAACGTATAACGTATAACGCATATCATAGAACGTATACCGTATAACGTATAATGTATAACGTATAACGAATAATGTATAACGTATAACGTATAACGTACAACGTACAACGTATAACGTAAAACGTATAACGTATAACGTATAACGTATAACGTATAACGTATAACGTATAACGTATAACGTATAGCGTATAACGTATAACGTATAACGCATATCCTAGAACGTATACCGTATAACGTATTACGTATAACGCATATCCTAGAACGTATACAGTATAACGTATAATGTATAACGAATAACGTATAACGTATAACGTATAACGCATATCCTAAAACGTATGCCGTATAACGTATAACGTATAAAGTATAACGTATAACGTATGACGTATAACGTATAACGTATAACGTATAACGTATAACGTATAACGTATAACGTATAACGTATAACGTATAACGTATAACGTATAACGTATAACGTATAACGCATATCCTATGACGTATACCGTATAACGTATTACGTATAACGCATATCCTAGAACGTATACAGTATAACGTATAATGTATAACGCATAACGTATAACGTATAACGTATAACGTATAACTTATATCGTATAACGTATAACGGACAACGTATAATGTATTATATAACGTATAACGAATGACGTATAACGTATAACTTATATCGTATAACGTATAACGTACAACGTATAACGTATAAGATATAACGTATAAATCATATCCTAGAACGTATACCGTATAATGTATAACGTACGCCGTATAACGTATAACGTGTAAAGTATAACGTATAACGTATAACGTATAACGTATAACGCATAACGTATAACGTATAACGTATAACGTATAACGTGTAACGTCTAACGTATAACGTATAACGTACAACGTATAACGTAAAACGTATAACGTATAACGTATAACGTATAACGTATAACGTATAACGTATAACGTATAACGTATAACGTATAACGTATAACGTATAACGTATAACGTATAACGTATAACGTATAACGTATAACGTATAACGTATAACGTATAACGTATAACGTATAACGTATAACGTATAACGTATAACGTATAACGTATAACGTATAACGCATAACGTATAACGTACAATGTATAACGTATAACGTGTAACGTCTAACGTATAACGTATAACGTACAACGTATAACGTAAAGCGTATAACGTATAACGCGTAACGTATAACGTATAACGTATAACCTATAACGTATAACGTTTAACGTATAACATATAACGCATATCATAGAACGTTTACAGTATAACGTATAATGTATAACGAATAACGTATATCGTATAACGTATAACGTATAACGTATAACGTATAACGTATAACGTATAACGTATAACGTATAACGTATAACGTATAACGTATAACGCATATCATAGAACGTATACCGTATAACGTATAATGTATAACGTATAACGAATAATGTATAACGTATAACGTATAACGTACAACGTACAACGTATAACGTAAAACGTATAACGTATAACGTATAACGTATAACGTATAACGTATAACGTATAACGTATAACGTATAGCGTATAACGTATAACGTATAACGCATATCCTAGAACGTATACCGTATAACGTATTACGTATAACGCATATCCTAGAACGTATACAGTATAACGTATAATGTATAACGAATAACGTATAACGTATAACGTATAACGCATATCCTAAAACGTATGCCGTATAACGTATAACGTATAAAGTATAACGTATAACGTATGACGTATAACGTATAACGTATAACGTATAACGTATAACGTATAACGTATAACGTATAACGTATAACGTATAACGTATAACGTATAACGTATAACGTATAACGCATATCCTATGACGTATACCGTATAACGTATTACGTATAACGCATATCCTAGAACGTATACAGTATAACGTATAATGTATAACGCATAACGTATAACGTATAACATATAACGCATATCCTAAAACGTATGCCGTATAACGTATAACGTATAACGTATATCGTATAACGTATGACGTATAACGTATAACGTATAACGTATAACGTATAACGTATAACGTATAACGTATAACGTATAACGTATAACGTATAACGTATAACGCATAATGTATAACGCATATCCTAAAACGTATGCCGTATAACGTATAACGTATAACGTATAACGTATAACGTATGACGTATAACGTATAACGTATAAAGTATAACGTATAACGTATGACGTATAACGTATAACGTATAACGTATAACGTATAACGTATAACGTATAACGTATAACGTATAACGTATAACGCATAATGTATAACGCATATCCTAAAACGTATGCCGTATAACGTATAACGTATAACGTATAACGTATAACGTATGACGTATAACGTATAACGTATAACGTATAACGTATAACGTATAACGTATAACGTATAACGTAACACGTATAACGTATAACGTACAACGTATAACGTAAAGCGTATAACGTATAACGCGTAACGTATAACGTATAACGTATAACGTATAACGTATAACGTATAACGTATAACGTATAACGTATAACGTATAACGTATAACGTATAACGTATAACGTATAACGTATAACGTATAACGTATAACGTATAACGTATAACGTATAACGTATAACGCATAACGTATACCGTACAATGTATAACGTATAACGTGTAACGTCTAACGTATAACGTATAACGTACAACGTATAACGTAAAGCGTATAACGTATAACGCGTAACGTATAACGTATAACGTATAACGTATAACGTATAACGTTTAACGTATAACATATAACGCATATCATAGAACGTTTACAGTATAACGTATAATGTATAACGAATAACGTATATCGTATAACGTATAACGTATAACGTATAACGTATAACCTATAACGTATAACGTATAACGTATAACGTATAACGCATATCCTAGAACGTATACCGTATAACGTATAACGTATAACGCATATCCTAGAACGTATACAGTATAACGTATAATGTATAACGAATAACGTATAACGTATAACGTATAACGCATATCCTAAAACGTATGCCGTATAACCTATAACGTATAACGTATAACGTATAACGTATGACGTATAACGTATAACGTATAACGTATAACGTATAACGTATAACGTATAACGTATAACGTATAACGTATGACGTATAACTTATATCGTATAACGTATAACGGACAACGTATAATGTATAACGTATAACGACTGACGTATAACGTATAACGTATAACGTATAACGTATAACGTATAACGTATAACGTATAACGTATAACGTATAACGTATAACGTATACCGTATAACGTAGAACGTATAACGTATAACGTATAACGTAAAACGTATAACGTAAAACGTATAACGTATAACGTATAACGTATAACGTATAACGTATAACGTATAACGTATAACGTATAACGTATAACGTATAACGCATATCATAGAACGTATACCGTATAACGTATAATGTATAACGTATAACGAATAATGTATAACGTATAACGTATAACGTACAACGTACAACGTACAACGTATAACGTAAAACGTATAACGTATAACGTATAACGTATAACGTATAACGTATGACGTATAACGTATAACGTATAACGTATAACGTATAACGTATAACGTATAACGTATAACGTATGCCGTATAACGTATAACGTATAAAGTATAACGTATAACGTATGACGTATAACGTATAACGTATAACGTATACCGTATAACGTATAACGTATAACGTATAACGTATAACGTATAACGTATAACGCATAATGTATAACGCATATCCTAAAACGTATGCCGTATAACGTATAACGTATAACGTATAACGTATAACGTATGACGTACAACGTATAACGTATAACGTATAACGTATAACGTATAACGTATAACGTATAACGTATAACGTATAACGTATAACGTATAACGTATAACGTATAACGTATAACGTATAACGTATAACGTATAACGTATAACGTATAACGTATAACGTATAACGTATAACGTATAGCGTATAACGTATAACGTATAACGCATATCCTAGAACGTATACCGTATAACGTATTACGTATAACACATATCCTAGAACGTATACAGTATAACGTATAATGTATAACGAATAACGTATAACGTATAACGTATAACGCATATCCTAAAACGTATGCCGTATAACGTATAACGTATAAAGTATAACGTATAACGTATGACGTATAACGTATAACGTATAACGTATAACGTATAACGTATAACGTATAACGTATAACGTATAACGTATAACGTATAACGTATAACGTATAACGCATATCCTATGACGTATACCGTATAACGTATTACGTATAACGCATATCCTAGAACGTATACAGTATAACGTATAATGTATAACGCATAACGTATAACGTATAACATATAACGCATATCCTAAAACGTATGCCGTATAACGTATAACGTATAACGTATATCGTATAACGTATGACGTATAACGTATAACGTATAACGTATAACGTATAACGTATAACGTATAACGTATAACGTATAACGTATAACGTATAACGTATAACGCATAATGTATAACGCATATCCTAAAACGTATGCCGTATAACGTATAACGTATAACGTATAACGTATAACGTATGACGTATAACGTATAACGTATAACGTATAACGTATAACGTATAACGTATAACGTATAACGTATAACGTATAACGTATAACGTATAACGTATAACGTATAACGTATAACGTATAACGTATAACGTATAACGTATAACGTATAACGTATAACGTATAACTTATATCGTATAACGTATAACGGACAACGTATAATGTATTATATAACGTATAACGAATGACGTATAACGTATAACTTATATCGTATAACGTATAACGTACAACGTATAACGTATAAGATATAACGTATAAATCATATCCTAGAACGTATACCGTATAATGTATAACGTACGCCGTATAACGTATAACGTGTAACGTATAACGTATAACGTATAACGTATAACGTATAACGCATAACGTATAACGTATAACGTATAACGTATAACGTGTAACGTCTAACGTATAACGTATAACGTACAACGTATAACGTAAAACGTATAACGTATAACGTATAACGTATAACGTATAACGTATAACGTATAACGTATAACGTATAACGTATAACGTATAACGTATAACGTATAACGTATAACGTATAACGTATAACGTATAACGTATAACGTATAACGTATAACGTATAACGCATATCATAGAACGTAGACCGTATAACGTATAATGTATAACGTATAACGAATAATGTATAACGTATAACGTATAACGTACAACGTACAACGTATAACGTAAAACGTATAACGTATAACGTATAACGTATAACGTATAACGTATAACGTATAACGTATAGCGTATAACGTATAACGTATAACGCATATCCTAGAACGTATACCGTATAACGTATTACGTATAACGCATATCCTAGAACGTATACAGTATAACGTATAATGTATAACGAATAACGTATAACGTATAACGTATAACGCATATCCTAAAACGTATGCCGTATAACGTATAACGTATAAAGTATAACGTATAACGTATGACGTATAACGTATAACGTATAACGTATAACGTATAACGTATAACGTATAACGTATAACGTATAACGTATAACGTATAACGTATAACGCATAATGTATAACGCATATCCTAAAACGTATGCCGTATAACGTATAACGTATAACGTATAACGTATAACGTATGACGTATAACGTATAACGTATAACGTATAACGTATAACGTATAACGTATAACGTATAACGTATAACGTATAACGTATAACGTACAACGTATAACGTAAAGCGTATAACGTATAACGCGTAACGTATAACGTATAACGTATAACGTATAACGTATAACGTATAACGTATAACGTATAACGTATAACGTATAACGTATAACGTATAACGTATAACGTATAACGTATAACGTATAACGTATAACGTATAACGTATAACGTATAACGTATAACGCATAACGTATACCGTACAATGTATAACGTATAACGTGTAACGTCTAACGTATAACGTATAACGTACAACGTATAACGTAAAGCGTATAACGTATAACGCGTAACGTATAACGTATAACGTATAACGTATAACGTATAACGTTTAACGTATAACATATAACGCATATCATAGAACGTTTACAGTATAACGTATAATGTATAACGAATAACGTATATCGTATAACGTATAACGTATAACGTATAACGTATAACCTATAACGTATAACGTATAACGTATAACGTATAACGCATATCTTAGAACGTATACCGTATAACGTATAACGTATAACGCATATCCTAGAACGTATACAGTATAACGTATAATGTATAACGAATAACGTATAACGTATAACGTATAACGCATATCCTAAAACGTATGCCGTATAACCTATAACGTATAACGTATAACGTATAACGTATGACGTATAACGTATAACGTATAACGTATAACGTATAACGTATAACGTATAACGTATAACGTATAACGTATGACGTACAACTTATATCGTATAACGTATAACGGACAACGTATAATGTATAACGTATAACGACTGACGTATAACGTATAACGTATAACGTATAACGTATAACGTATAACGTATAACGTATAACGTATAACGTATAACGTATAACGTATACCGTATAACGTAGAACGTATAACGTATAAATAATAACGTATAACGTATAACGTAAAACGTATAACGTATAACGTATAACGTATAACGTATAACGTATAACGTATAACGTATAACGTATAACGTATAACGTATAACGTATAACGCATATCATAGAACGTATACCGTATAACGTATAATGTATAACGTATAACGAATAATGTATAACGTATAACGTATAACGTACAACGTACAACGTACAACGTATAACGTAAAACGTATAACGTATAACGTATAACGTATAACGTATAACGTATGACGTATAACGTATAACGTATAACGTATAACGTATAACGTATAACGTATAACGTATAACGTATGCCGTATAACGTATAACGTATAAAGTATAACGTATAACGTATGACGTATAACGTATAACGTATAACGTATAACGTATAACGTATAACGTATAACGTATAACGTATAACGTATAACGTATAACGCATAATGTATAACGCATATCCTAAAACGTATGCCGTATAACGTATAACGTATAACGTATAACGTATAACGTATGACGTACAACGTATAACGTATAACGTATAACGTATAACGTATAACGTATAACGTATAACGTATAACGTATAACGTATAACGTATAACGTATAACGTATAACGTATAACGTATAACGTATAACGTATAACGTATAACGTATAACGTATAACGTATAACGTATAACGTATAACGTATAACGTGTAACGTATAACGTATAACGTATAACGTATAGCGTATAACGTATAACGTATAACGTATAACGTATAACGTATAACGTATAACGTATAACGTATAACGTATAACGTATAACGTATAACGTATAACGTATAACGTATAACGTATAACGTATAACTTATATCGTATAACGTATAACGGAAAACGTATAATGTATAACGTATAACGAATGACGTATAACGTATAACGTATAACGTATAACGTATAACGTATAACGTATAACGTATAACGTATAACGTATAACGTATAACGTATAACGTATAACGTAAAACGTATAACGTATAACGTATACCGTATAACGTAGAACGTATAAATAATAACGTATAACGTATAACGTATAACGTATAACGTATAACGTATAACGTATAACGTATAACGTATAACGTATAATGTATAACGTATAACGTATAACGTATAACGCATATCCTAGAACGTATACCGTATAACGTATAACGTATAACGCATATCCTAGAACGTATACAGTATAACGTATAATGTATAACGAATAACGTATAACGTATAACGTATAACGCATAATGCATAACGCATATCCTAAAACGTATGCCGTATAACGTATAACGTATAACGTATAACGTATAACGTATGACGTATAACGTATAACGTATAACGTATTACGTATAACGTATAACGTATAACGTATAACGTATAACGTATAACGTATAACGTATAACGTATAACGTATAACGTATAACGTATAACGTATAACGTATAACGTATAACGTATAACGTATAACGTATAACGTATAACGTATAACGTATAACGTATAACGTATAACGTATTACGTATAACGTATAACGTATAACGTATAACGTATAACGTATAACGTATAACGTATAACTTATATCGTATAACGTATAACGTACAACGTATAATGTATAACGTATAACGAATGACGTATAACGTATAACGTATAACGTATAACGTATAACGTATAACGTATAACGTATAACGTATAACGTATAACGTATAACGTATAACGTATAACGTATAACGTAAAACGTATAACGTATAACGCATAACGTACAATGTATAACGAATAACGTATAACGTATATCCTAAAACGTGTGCCGTATAACGTATAACGTATAACCTATAACGTATAACGTGTGACGTAGAACGTATAACGTACAACGTATAACGTAAAACGTATAACGTATAACGTATAACCTATAACGTATAACGTGTGACGTAGAACGTATAACGTACAACGTATAACGTATAACGTATAACGTATAACGTATAACGTTTAACGCATAATGTGTAAAGCTTATCCTAAAACGTGTGCCGTATAACGTATAACGTATAACCTATGACGTATAACGTGTAACGTATAACGTATAACGTATAACGTATAACGTATAACGTATAACGTATAACGTATAACGTATAACGTATAACGTATAACGTATAACGTATAACGTATAACGTTTAACGTATAACATATAACGTAAAACGTATAACGTATAACGCATAACGTACAATGTATAACGAATAACGTATAACGTATATCCTAAAACGTGTGCCGTATAACGTATAACGTATAACCTATAACGTATAACGTGTGACGTAGAACGTATAACGTACAACGTATAACGTAAAACGTATAACGTATAACGTATAACCTATAACGTATAACGTGTGACGTAGAACGTATAACGTACAACGTATAACGTATAACGAATAACGTATAACGTATAACGTTTAACGCATAATGTGTAAAGCTTATCCTAAAACGTGTGCCGTATAACGTATAACGTATAACCTATGACGTATAACGTGTAACGTATAACGTATAACGTATAACGTACAACGTATAACGTAAAACGTATAACGTATAACGTATAACGTATAACGTATACCGTATAACGTAGAACGTATAACGTACAAATAATAACGTATAACGTATAACGTATAACGTATAACGTATAACGTATAACGTATAACGTATAACGTATAACGCATATCATAGAACGTATACCGTATAACGTATAATGTATAACCTATAACGAATAATGTATAACGTATAACGTATAACGTACAACGTACAACGTATAACGTAAAACGTATAACGTATAACGTATAACGTATAACGTATAACGTATAACGTATAACGTATAACGTATAACGTATAACGTATAACGTATAACGTATAACGTATAACGTATAACGTATAACGTATAACGAATAACGTATAACGTATAACGTATAACGTATAACGTATAACGTATAACGTGTAAGGTATAACGTGTAACGTATAACGTATAACGTATAACGTATGACGTATAACGTTTAACGTATAACGTATAACGTATAACGTATAACGTATAACGTATAACGTATAACTTATATCGTATAACGTATAACGTATAACGTATAACGTATAACGTATAACGTATAACGTATAACGTATAACGTATAACGTATAACGTATAACGTATAACGTATAACGTATAACGTATAACGTATAACGTATAACGTATAACGTATAACGTATAGCGTATAACGTATAACGTATAACGTATAACGTATAACGTACAACGTATAACGTATAACGTATAACGTATAACGTATAACGTATAACGTATAACGTATAACGTATAACGTATAACTTATATCGTATAACGTATAACGGAAAACGTATAATGTATAACGTATAACGAATGACGTATAACGTATAACGTATAACGTATAACGTATAACGTATAACGTATAACGTATAACGTATAACGTATAACGTATAACGTATAACGTATAACGTATAACGTATAACGTATAACGTATAACGTATAACGTATAACGTATAACGTATAACGTATAATGTATAATGTATAACGTATAACGTATAACGCATATCCTAGAACGTATACCGTATAACGTATAACGTATAACGCATATCCTAGAACGTATACAGTATAACGTATAATGTATAACGAATAACGTATAACGTATAACGTATAACGCATAATGTATAACGCATATCCTAAAACGTATGCCGTATAACGTATAACCTATAACGTATAACGTATAACGTATGACGTATAACGTATAACGTATAACGTATTACGTATAACGTATAACGTATAACGTATAACGTATAACGTATAACGTATAACGTATAACGTATAACGTATAACGTATAACGTATAACGTATAACGTATAACGTATAACGTATAACGTATAACGTATAACGTATAACGTATAACGTATAACGTATAACGTATAACGTATAACGTATAACGTATAACGTATAACGTATAACGTATAACGTATAACGTATAACGTATAACGTATAACGTATAACGTATAACGTATAACGTATAACGTATAACGTATAAGGTATAACGTATAGCGTATAACGTATAACGTATAACGTATAACGTATTACGTATAACGTATAACGTATAACGTATAACGTATAACGTATAACGTATAACGTATAACGTATAACGTATAACTTATATCGTATAACGTATAACGTACAACGTATAATGTATAACGTATAACGAATGACGTATAACGTATAACGTATAACGTATAACGTATAACGTATAACGTATAACGTATAACGTATAACGTATAACGTATAACGTATAACGTATAACGTAACACGTATAACGTATAACGTACAACGTATAACGTAAAGCGTATAACGTATAACGCGTAACGTATAACGTATAACGTATAACGTATAACGTATAACGTATAACGTATAACGTATAACGTATAACGTATAACGTATAACGTATAACGTATAACGTATAACGTATAACGTATAACGTATAACGTATAACGTATAACGTATAACGTATAACGCATAACGTATACCGTACAATGTATAACGTATAACGTGTAACGTCTAACGTATAACGTATAACGTACAACGTATAACGTAAAGCGTATAACGTATAACGCGTAACGTATAACGTATAACGTATAACGTATAACGTATAACGTTTAACGTATAACATATAACGCATATCATAGAACGTTTACAGTATAACGTATAATGTATAACGAATAACGTATATCGTATAACGTATAACGTATAACGTATAACGTATAACCTATAACGTATAACGTATAACGTATAACGTATAACGCATATCCTAGAACGTATACCGTATAACGTATAACGTATAACGCATATCCTAGAACGTATACAGTATAACGTATAATGTATAACGAATAACGTATAACGTATAACGTATAACGCATATCCTAAAACGTATGCCGTATAACCTATAACGTATAACGTATAACGTATAACGTATGACGTATAACGTATAACGTATAACGTATAACGTATAACGTATAACGTATAACGTATAACGTATAACGTATGACGTATAACTTATATCGTATAACGTATAACGGACAACGTATAATGTATAACGTATAACGACTGACGTATAACGTATAACGTATAACGTATAACGTATAACGTATAACGTATAACGTATAACGTATAACGTATAACGTATAACGTATACCGTATAACGTAGAACGTATAACGTATAACGTATAACGTAAAACGTATAACGTAAAACGTATAACGTATAACGTATAACGTATAACGTATAACGTATAACGTA
Organism: Ptiloglossa arizonensis; assembly: GCF_051014685.1. Classification (NCBI taxonomy): domain Eukaryota; kingdom Metazoa; phylum Arthropoda; class Insecta; order Hymenoptera; family Colletidae; genus Ptiloglossa; species Ptiloglossa arizonensis. Next base: position 699,756 of record NC_135057.1, read on the forward strand.
TAACGTATAACGTATAACGTATAACGTATAACGCATATCATAGAACGTATACCGTATAACGTATAATGTATAACGTATAACGAATAATGTATAACGTATAACGTATAACGTACAACGTACAACGTACAACGTATAACGTAAAACGTATAACGTATAACGTATAACGTATAACGTATAACGTATGACGTATAACGTATAACGTATAACGTATAACGTATAACGTATAACGTATAACGTATAACGTATGCCGTATAACGTATAACGTATAAAGTATAACGTATAACGTATGACGTATAACGTATAACGTATAACGTATACCGTATAACGTATAACGTATAACGTATAACGTATAACGTATAACGTATAACGCATAATGTATAACGCATATCCTAAAACGTATGCCGTATAACGTATAACGTATAACGTATAACGTATAACGTATGACGTACAACGTATAACGTATAACGTATAACGTATAACGTATAACGTATAACGTATAACGTATAACGTATAACGTATAACGTATAACGTATAACGTATAACGTATAACGTATAACGTATAACGTATAACGTATAACGTATAACGTATAACGTATAACGTATAACGTATAGCGTATAACGTATAACGTATAACGCATATCCTAGAACGTATACCGTATAACGTATTACGTATAACACATATCCTAGAACGTATACAGTATAACGTATAATGTATAACGAATAACGTATAACGTATAACGTATAACGCATATCCTAAAACGTATGCCGTATAACGTATAACGTATAAAGTATAACGTATAACGTATGACGTATAACGTATAACGTATAACGTATAACGTATAACGTATAACGTATAACGTATAACGTATAACGTATAACGTATAACGTATAACGTATAACGCATATCCTATGACGTATACCGTATAACGTATTACGTATAACGCATATCCTAGAACGTATACAGTATAACGTATAATGTATAACGCATAACGTATAACGTATAACATATAACGCATATCCTAAAACGTATGCCGTATAACGTATAACGTATAACGTATATCGTATAACGTATGACGTATAACGTATAACGTATAACGTATAACGTATAACGTATAACGTATAACGTATAACGTATAACGTATAACGTATAACGTATAACGCATAATGTATAACGCATATCCTAAAACGTATGCCGTATAACGTATAACGTATAACGTATAACGTATAACGTATGACGTATAACGTATAACGTATAACGTATAACGTATAACGTATAACGTATAACGTATAACGTATAACGTATAACGTATAACGTATAACGTATAACGTATAACGTATAACGTATAACGTATAACGTATAACGTATAACGTATAACGTATAACGTATAACTTATATCGTATAACGTATAACGGACAACGTATAATGTATTATATAACGTATAACGAATGACGTATAACGTATAACTTATATCGTATAACGTATAACGTACAACGTATAACGTATAAGATATAACGTATAAATCATATCCTAGAACGTATACCGTATAATGTATAACGTACGCCGTATAACGTATAACGTGTAACGTATAACGTATAACGTATAACGTATAACGTATAACGCATAACGTATAACGTATAACGTATAACGTATAACGTGTAACGTCTAACGTATAACGTATAACGTACAACGTATAACGTAAAACGTATAACGTAT